>NW_006299241.1:389527-397482 GCF_000327345.1 Myotis davidii | reverse complement strand
ACTCTTTTTTGGCCTCCTCCAAATGTGTATATACTGTGTCTTTTTCCATGGTGTATATACTGTGTCCCCCTGAGACCATTAGGAAGTCTGAGCAGGAAGGAACCATTCTCAGAGAATTTCTAGGGCAACCCATCTCATAGTACTGAGGGAAAATGTTTTGACCAAAGTCACACAGGTAGTTAACATAGGCAGGGGTGACAGTAGACTGGTCCCAGAACTCTAAAAGCTGGTCTGATCAAACCTACCCAGAATGGATAAGATATTTGCAAAATCATCTTCAGAAGCAAATAGATCTCCTGGGCCTGTATGTAAATCGATGGTATTTACATATTTAAAGGAAGCCTTAGTCTTTCCTGTGGGGAGGACTGGCTGGTCTGGCTGGAAACCCAGAGAAACTGATGCTGTGGGGAGTTTTAAGCACTAGGAGAAGGCTCTGTGCTGTGTTGAAGAAAGGGCTCACTCACTGGGACTCCCGGGGGTCTCCAGCTAGGAAATCTTAATCTTCTGGAGAGACATTCCCACCCTTGGGGGAGCTTCCATGGCTCTCAGTGCACCAGGTATAATCTTACTTTTTCCTCTGCCAGCAGGAAAGACTATCAGACTTGAGAGTGAAAACAGAGGTATTGTAGCATAACTTGCATCTGCTAGAATGTATTTTTAAAAATCAAAAGCTTTTACTATTATAATAAATCGCGTGTAACAAACTCACTGCCACTAGTTAAGGTGATCCATTCATTCTTGTAATGATTCTTTGTACAGTCAACAACAGCAATAATAATTTCCGACATCACCAAGAGCATCCATTGAATCAGTGGCCTTGCATTTATTATCTGATTTACATCTGACAAAAACCCAATGAGGTAATAATGATTATGATCTTCATTTTATAGCTGAGTAAACTGAGGCTCAGACATCAGTTTGCCCAGAGTCCCACAGCTCCCCTATCTCAGCCCTTAATCACTACCCTGTACCACCTCCTCCATGAGAGCTTGGCCTCCAGATTTGCAAATACGAGGGAGCAGGAGGTGCAAGTGAACAGCTCAACAAGTGGACAGGTACATTTCAATCTCTAGGAAAGGATTCCTGCCTTGCCACCATAGATTCCATAGTAGAAGCGTGCAGAGACATTCTAGTAATATGGCTTCTCCTTAGGGATTTGATCCGTCAGCTTGGTATGCTAGTTGCCTCTAGGGGGAGAGATTACCTCGGGGAAAACATTTTCGTAATTTACAACAAAATTGTTTGCTGGGCGGGGGGTGGAGGGGGAGACAGACTGTAGAAAAACAGGTGACTAATTAAGGGGAAGAATCTTTATCTGTTGTTTCAGCTTATTGGAGCAATTGCTTCGCTCTATTAACATGGATAATTAAGATTTGACTATGTAGTTAAGTGATTCAAACCTTCCTCTCTCGAACACATAATTCTTTTCAGTAATAAACAAGCATGTGCAGAATTAGTCACTGAAAGGAATAAACTTCTTTCCAATGTTTGTTGTCAAATATGATCCCCTCTTTCTCCCTAATTATCAATTAGGTGAGAAGTATCCTTAAATAAGAATCTATCTATCTATCTATCTATCTATCTATCTATCTATCTATCTATCTATGTATCTATCTAAAATCTATTCTAATACAATCTAACATCTACTACATATATATTTGTGTGGTATGAACAGAATATACAACAATACTAATTTTACTCTTGTCTCACCCCTCCCCACTTTTGACTTTTTGTTTTGTTTTGTTTTGTTCCTGAGCCTAAGAACACATTTTGTGCATTGTCTCTCTATAGTTTTTTTAAAGGCAGGGAATAATAAACAAGGGCATTTAGAAAATGTGAACAGGAAATACTTGAATATTGCCGAGAATGGTGTTAAAAAAAGAGGAAGTGAGTCAGGGACTAAAGGAAGCTTTGTGTTCAGAGGATCATCAAAAAATAAAAGATTGCCTGGCCAGTGTCACAGTTAGGTTCCCAGTAAGTGCACATGCCCAGGTTGTGGGCTCTATTTTTTAAAAAGAGAGAGAGCCCTAGTCAGTGGCTAAACTGATTGGAGTGTCCTCCCATACACCAAAAGGTTGTGGGTTCGACTGCCAGTCTGGGTGGTTGCAGAAGACAACTGATCGTGTGTGTGTTCTCTCTCTCTCTCCTCTCTCTCTCTCTCTCTCTCTCTCTCTCTCTCTCTCTCTCTCTCCTCTCCTGTCCCTCTCTCCCCTGTCCCTCTCTCCCTCTCTCTTTCAATAAACATATCCTCCAGTGAGAATAAAAAAAATAGTAAATTTTTGAAAACAATTTTCAGCTATGCCCCCAAATAAGCCCAAATTGTAAGTATATCACAAATTGCCCTCCAAGGATTGAGAATATGTCTTATATATCATTAAATCGCCCAGGTTGTCTTGCCTCATTTTAGCATGTTTTAGCTGCTCAATATTTAGTGAGTCAAATGGACATTGTAATCAGGTTCTAGATTTCAAGAATCAAGTTGGGCTTTTTGTTGTTGTTGTTTTTGTTAAATGGCAAAAGAAATGAGAAACTATAGAGATTTTATTTCAGAGTGTGAAGGGGAGACTGTAAAGATAGTAAATGTTCTCATCTCATTTTATATGAATCATAACTGTAATAATGCAGCCAGCAGCACAGATGCACAGTTCTTTAGCGACTTGGTACAGCCTCCTTCTAATCTAGCTGTACAATTCACTGAAACAATTTTTTTAATGAAAAAAAAAAAGAAAACTGCCTCTCGCTCCCTCTCTCTTTTGCATGTGCATATGCATGTGTGTATATGTGTATGTGTTTAATCTAGAAAAGCTAGTATTGAAAATAATTTTTATAATTAGGGCAATTCTAACTACCAGAAATCTGTTATCACTTACATGTTGTGGTGTGTGTGAAGTTCCCACAGACACCCCTGTTGTTTCCCTAGCTCCCTCTCCATGCCTTTCTCCTCAAGCAGGTGAATGCTACTTCAAATCCTGAGGAGGGAGGTAAGGTTGTGTTTTTCAATGTCCTCTGTTAAAATCATACATTTTGGAAGAAGGGAGAAGAAAACATCTGAAAACTTTGAAGGGAACAGTTATGGGTTAGGCATAATTCTGGCAAAGACATATGAAAAGATGTCTAACCTCATTAGTCATTAGGAAAATGCAAATGAAAGCCAGGTGAGACACCGCTGCATACCGACCAGGATGGCTAAAACAAAAACAAAGCAAAGCCAAAACCGATGCTCTCAAATGCTGGCAAAGATGCAGAGTATTGCCGAGGCCGGTTTGGCTCAGTGGATAGAGCGTCGGCCTGCGGACTGAAGGGTCCCAGGTTCGATTCCGGTCAAGGGCATGTACCTGGGTTGCGGGCACATCCCCAGTAGGAGATGTGCAGGAGGCAGCTGATCGATGTTTCTCTCTCATTGATGTTTCTAGCTCTCTATCTCTCTCCCTTCCTCTCTGTAAAAAATCAATAAAATATATTTTTAAAAAAAGATGCAGAGTATTTAGACCTGTGGTATATTGCTGATGAGATGAGAACTTTTCAAGGAAAGCGTATAAAAATGTGTAATGATTTGGTCTCTTGTCTAGAAAGGAGCTTTTCTTGTCCGGTGCTAAAATATTACTGTGGTAGATAGTTATAAGCAGATCCTGACAGGGACAGTAGCTAAAAGCAATAGTGGCCATGTGTTAGGTGGTGACCGAATCACTCCAGAATAAAATGGAGAACTCTGGAGAAAGACTATGTTCATGATCTCAGACCAAAGCCTGCTTCAAAGAAGGCCATTTATTTGAACTCTTTCTATTAAAATTACATAATGCTGGAAACCTACTTTCCACCATTGAGACAATACACATCTTTCAATTTTAAGAAATGTATTACTGTTCTAGATCCACTCTAATAGAAAGGAGTTTGTACAATTAGAGAAAGAGAGAGAGCGCACCTTGGTGACTATGTGGTGCAACTCTTCTTTTGCAGATGGACCTAATGAGGCCCAGAGGAGAAGAGAAATGGTCCTGGGTCTCATTCAGAGCTCCCTGTAATGACTGTATCATGCTGCCTTTTAGTCTGGTTTGTGTACCAAATTTCCTGTGTTCCAAATTGGTCCCAGCAACATGAGCTTCCCAGGATTTCCGACTCTTGGAGAACACCACCTGATAAGGTGATGCATGTGGTCATAGGATTTACTGTACCTTTCACAATCAATACTGATTACTTCCCTCCATTAATGGCTTCTGCTTGCAGCAAGAGTAGGGCACTGCCCCAGTTTTATCATTTTCCTGACAATTATGAATTGCAGTCAAGATTACCGTCTTATCTCCACCTGACTCAAATCACCTTCCTGGCTTGGGAGTCCTGGGCAGCTTACCAGACAGATATTGCTATGATTGTGTTTGCCTTAATACTTGCCAATTTGGTTAATTGTAGGCAAGTACAATGCTCTCTGCCTTTTACCTCTGGAGGAACCCTGTCTGGAGGTATTTGAAAGAGAGAGCATCCAAATAATCTGAATAAATATACCTTGTGTTACATAGGGTAACTAAATCAAGCTGCAGAATAATCTAAAGTAATGATTATCATGTATAAGCAAGAGTCCATGTTATTACATACTAGAATTGCTCATGTGGTGGTTATGTTTTACTAGAAAATTGCCAGTGACTGTACAATTAATAGGATTGCCATCTGGTTGATTTTATTCTGGTTAGTTTGGCTGAATACACCATGGACCAGAAAACAATCCAGCTGACTGTAGTAATTTCTAATTGTTCTGACAGAAGTGATTGATTGAGGACTTTTTCACTCATGGAAACAGACTTTTCCTTTTTGGTATGGCTTTTGGATTCCTTTCCCTGGATAAATGATTCAAAAGTTCATTTTTTTCTTAAATAAAACACACATCTGCCTGAAGGCTGAAAGTTTATAATGTATCACATACTTGTATAATTAAATCATGAAATACTCTACAAATGATCTTCCTCTTCACCTCAAGTTTTGCATCATCTGGGGGGATGACTTTAATATTTATATCCCTTCACATCAAGAATACTCTAGAACTCCCAGCAATTCTTACTACTTATAGGAGCCTACCCAAATGAGGGCCCCTGAAGTTTACCCAAAGCTTCATTAGCTTCTTTAGCTTCCTTTACAGAGCACCTATCTTAGTTTTGAGTTATTGAATCATCAATGCATCTATTTTATTGATATCTTACTCTCCTAGTAGACTAAGTTCTATGACAGTGATGGTGAGGTGACACACGAACTCATTTTTTTGGTTGATTTTTGTTAAGTGGCATTTAAATCTATAAAATAAATATCAAAAATATAAGTCTTTGTTTTACTATGGTTGCAAATATCAAAAAATTTCTATATGTGACACGGCACCAGAGTTAAGTTAGGGTTTTTCAAAATGCTGACATGCCGAGCTCAAAAGGTTTGCCATCACTGCTCTATGACAACAGGGACCATGTCTAATTTTGTTCATTATTAAATCTTTAGTATTTAGTGTGGTGCCTGGAATAGAACAGGCGCTCAATAAATACATCTTTGCTTAGCACAGTGCCTGATGGGACTCAGTGCTGGGCTGAATGAAACAGTTAAAGAGAATAAAGAGAAGCCCTACCTTTACTAAATTTTCTGTAGGCAGAATGCCAATCTCCAAATAGTTGATGTAAACAAAGATGTCTGGGCATATTTATGAGAGTGGGGCAATGGGGAAGGAAGCAAATAGCATACTTAGGCTGGCCTAGACTGGCCAAGACTGACCTAGACTGGGAAGTTAGGGATATTAATATGAGTGGGGCTAGACTCGTGGTCATACTTTAGTGTGTCATTATCCCCTTAAGCCTCTCATTGGGGATGGGCTGGACCCTGCGCATAATAGCAAATCAAAGGGGAAAAGTGCAAGGAATCAGAAAGCAGTCAGTGAGCATCATTAGACTGAGCTAGTAATGATCATAATAACTGCCATTTACCACGTTTCAGGCCCCATGCTCAATACTTTCCCATATATTATCTCATGCCTTCCTCATAATGTGTCTGAGAGAGAATTATTATCTCCATTTCATGCTGTGGAAACTAGAACTCAAGTTGGAACAGAATTTGGCAGTGTTCCCACTAAAGTCCCTGGCATTTTAGCCCTGGTCTTCCTGGTTTCAGAGCCAGAACTCCCTTTTAACCACTATATTGTTAGCTTAAAGAAGACTTCAGAAAGATGCAGACTCCTGTGAGTAGAGGTCAAAGTAGCTTACAGGGTGTACTTGATCAGTTAGTTGCAAGAGAACCAGACAGGAAAGATATCTTGTCCATTTGGGTAGGGGAACTCTGGGAGTTAAATTTGGCTTGAGTCATGACTATGGCTGGAAGCAGGGTGGCACCAGGAAAGGACAAGACCAACAATAATGAAAGGGAAATATTTAGCACCTAGGAGAGCTCCACGTTTGCTTTCCAGTGGAGCAAAGCTGGACTTGGCAATGCTATTGGTCCTCTATTTTGCCTAGAGAGCTTCCCCATCTATTCAGAGATGTGGCTGGGTGGCACATGCTGCTGCTGCAGGAAGCTTAAAATGGGAGCTGTGTATTAAGATCAGTTGTGGGCTATACTTCTAAGGTATAGCCCAGCTAAGCTGAACATACCCCTTGCCCTGAATTCCTGATTAGGGGAAACAGCAGTGACAGCTGTGGGAACAAGCAGCCCTGCTCACCTTGGCATTTAGCTATAGAGCACGCCATCATTGGAGAGGGAACCAGTAACATCTGCTTTTCCTGGCACTTATTTAACTCATTCTAGTTAAGCAGTTTCTCCATGTTCTCATGCTTTAACTACTGTAAATGATACAGAGGAGGAGAGAGAGATCAAGACTGAAAGAGTGAATTTGAATTAATTTACCACTGGGTGAAATGAAAATGCACTGAAGTATAATGGAATTTCATTAACTTTGGAAATGATGATGAATGCTGTCCAAATAATTCTTACTAATGCATAATTCATAGGTGAAAATGGAGCCAAACTCTCCTAAAAAGCACATCCATTTATGCCCCCAAATTAATTTGGTATGTTATTCAGTATGTTTGACAGGATAAAAGATCTACTATGAAATGTAATCATCTATTAAGATTGGGAATCTATGGGTCTTTTTAGTTTAGTAGATGATGGTAGCTGATAAAAAGTGGCATCTTCAGAGGCAGACACCCACAGTCCTCATTCTCATAATTTGAATTTCCCCAAAGACATCATTTCAGACATAACTATGGAGAAGTTAGGATGATCTTTGAGATCTCCATAGTAACCATGGCTCAATTCATATATAGACCCCAAAAGCAAATTAAAATCAGTTTAACAATATTCAAAAGGGGTCAGGAAAAGGCCCATACATTTTCTGACAGGCTATGTTTTTACATTATGTATTTATGTAGTATGTAAATCATATATATATATATACACACACACACACACATATATATTTATGAAGAAAGATGTAAAAATTTCTTTCCCACTTAGTGTAATACTGTCTATCCTATTCCACAAACTTTTCATCACTTAATGTCTTAAGACATAATCTCTGCATTAAAAGCTGCTATGCTTTTTGTATACTCAGGAGAGTAGTAATGGTAGAAAGACCTTTTAACCTTTAGATCTAACATGAACCCCTACTGTGCTTTGCAGAGAGACACTATCTACACTAATAAAAGAGAAACATGGTAATTGGCGTATGACCGCTACGCTTTTCATTGGCTAATCAGGGTGATATGCAAATTAACTGCCAACTAAGATGGCGGTTAACCGCCAACAAAGATGGCGGTTAAGTTGCATATGTAGGCACAATGCAGGAAGGCGAAAGGGAAAGCAGGAAGAAGCCCCCTGCCACTGACAGTGATCGGACACCCAGGGGGGAGCTAAGAGCCAGGGGCCAGGGCAAAGGCGGCCCCCAGGGCTGCCTTTTCCCTGCCCCCCAGCCATGATCGGAGAATCGGGCAGCT
>NW_006299241.1:387905-388742 GCF_000327345.1 Myotis davidii | reverse complement strand
GGCTTTATATTAATCCTATTGACACATCTCTGTTAAGTGAGAAAATAATTTTAAAAGCTAAGTGAATGACTTAATTTCATCTTTCTACCCCTATTGCCCAGAAAGTACATACTATACACTAGGCAATCCTATCTAATAAAGAGGGAATATGCTAATTGACCCTCAGGCCATCACAAAGATGGTGGCGCCCACAACCAATAAGGAGGGAATATGCAAATTGACTGCCCAGCCCTCAAAGATGGTGGCGCCCACAGCCACAAGATGGCGGTGCCCAGTCCCCTCAGCCCCACTGGGGCGGCAGGTGCACGGAAAGGCCAGGCCCGCTCCTAGGTGGGCCCGGTCACTCCGCGTGCCTGCCTCCAGAGACCCCTAGTCCCCTTAGCCCCCCAGCTGTCCAGGGCCAGCCCAAGGCACAGGCAAGCCTCGGATGGCAGCTGCCCAGCTGCCCAAGGCTGACTCGAGGCTCAGGTAATCAGAGCCAGCCGAGGCTTGTGCTGCTGGCAGTGGCAGCAGCAGAGGTGTGATGGGGCATCACCTTTCCCTGATCGCTGGATCACCTCCCACCCCTGAAGGCTCTTGGACTGTAAGAGGGGGCAGACTGGACTGAGGGACCCCCATGCATGAATTTTATGCACCAGGCCTCTAGTTATTAAGTAAAAGGGTAGCTATTGGCCCAGTTTCCACAAGTGGGACTATGAAGCTTCAGAGGATAGTCAGCACCTCACAATGGAGGCATAATGACTCTTTTGCCCATGCGTCCTTTCAGCCAATTAGAGAACATCTTAGTCTGACATGTACATAGTAGTCAGGAAGACTTCTGGAACACACTGATCTCTT
>NW_006299241.1:367080-387851 GCF_000327345.1 Myotis davidii | reverse complement strand
GGACTGCACTGTGTGGAGATGGAGGTGTCATAGGGTGCTGGAGTGGTAAACAAGTACACTGGCTTCTAATACTCTGAATGTGACTAAGTTGGAGGCAGCCATTGACCAGTTTCCACCAATGGGAGATCTTATGTTCCCAGGCCATCAATGGCTCACAATGGAGGCTCCTCCCTCCCATGGAATCCTTCAGGCACTTAGAACCTTACACTTACACATGAATAGTTACATCAGGGACTGTATCTCTCCCTCTGAATAGCTTCCATGAGCAGAAATGCAAATACAGAAGGCTGTTATTAACTAGAAGGTCCATGACGTCTCTTTTGAACCGATTTCCTCCCCCCTGCCCCTTGTATTCAAACTCAGTCTCCCTGATGCTACTTTGTGGTATAATCAATTCCTTACACCATACTACCCAGGTAACACTTGTTTCTATTATGCTTATACCTAGGGGTATATGTGCAGTTACACCAAGTCACATTTAACTTATCCAATATATTTTCTAAACATATATCTAAGTTTTCCACACTCCAGAACTTTTTTAATTTGCTTAGTGATTGCAAAGGAGTCCCATTCTGCTCATGAGCAGGCATTCAGGACCCCATATGATTTGTTGCTTGTTAGCCATCAGTTTCATTTATTTCCCAAGGCTCCTACCCATAATCTCCATGCTAGGTAGTTTACCTAGGCCTAGTGTAGGTATCAATGCTTCAATGCTTTCTCTTGGTCTAAAACACATGTTACTTAATCTCCACTCATACAAATGCCACTTACCTTTTAAAGTCCAGATCCATTACCTCCTTTGAAGCCTTCTAACCCTTAGTTAATGCTTCCCCTTTGCTGCTAGTTTGAATCGAGACCCATTGTCAGAACTGTATCTTTATCTTGCTCCTGGAGTAGCTTACTTACTTAGTACCATTATCTCTTTACCCTCTATTTCTTACTTTATTTAAAACCAGTGGCCCAGTGCATGAAATTCGTGCACATTAAAAGGGGATTAATTAGAGGAAATATTTTATTTTATTTATTTTTATTTTTTAATATATTTTATTGATTTTTTACAGAGGGGGGTGGAGAGGGATAGAGAGTTAGAAACATTGATGAGAGAGAAACATCAATCAGCTGCCTCCTGCACACCCTGTACTGGGGTTGTGCCCGCAACCAAGGTACATGCCCTTGACCGGAATTGAACCTGGGACCTTTCAGTCCACAGGCAGATGCTCTATCCAAGCGCCAAACCAGTTAGGGGCTGTATATTAGCTTTTCTTGTCATACAACAAGGATGCTTGCTGCCCCCCCCTTGTCAAGCCCCGCTGGGCAGGGGAGGGGAGCAGCCTCAGGTCCCCTTGCCTGGCCCCGGGGTGGGGGGTGCGGCCTGAGGTCCCCCAGCTGAGGCCTTGAGGTCCCCGTCAAGCCCCACCAGGTGGGGGACACAGCCTGAGATCCCCTATCACACCCCACTAGGCAGGGGGCATGCCTTGATGTCCCCTGGCAAGCCCTGCTGGGCGGGGGCTGCAGCCTCAGGTCCCCCAACCCAAAGCCAGGAGGGGGCACAGCCTCAGGTCCCCCGTCAAGCCCCACTGGGTGGGGAGCTTAGCCTGAGGTTCCCTGGCCCAGGACAATGGGAGCAGCCTGAGTCCCCTGGCCCAGTATTGGGACAGAGGGGTGCACCTTGACGTCCCCCATTAAGCCCCACCAGGCAGGGAGTGTGACCTCAGGTTCCCTGGCCTGGTGCTGGGGCGAGGGGCACGGCCTCAGGTCCCCCATCAAGCCCCACCGGGTGGAGGGCATGGCCTGAGGTCCCCCGTCAAGCTCCGCTGGGAGGGGGGTGCAGCCTCAGGTCCCCCATCAAGCCCTGTTGGAGTGGAGCAGCCTGAGGTCCCCCGGCCCAGCATTGTGGAGGGGGGTGTGCACCTTGAGGTCCCCCATCAAGCCCCGCCAGGCGAGGGTCGTGGCCTCAGGTCCCCTGGCCCAGTACCGGGGCAGAGGTCATGGCCTGAGGTCCCCCGTCAAGTCCCCACTGGGCTGGGGGCACAGCCTGAAGTCCCCCGGCCTGGTGCCGGGACCGGGAGCACAGCCTCAGGTCCCCCATCAGGCCCCACTGGAAGGGGGGGGGTGCAGCCTTAGGTCCCCCGTCCAGCCCCACAGGGTGGGGAGCATGGCCTGAGGTCCTCCATCAAGCCCCACCAGGTGGGGCGTGTGGCCTGAGGTCCTCTGTCAAGCTCCCACCAGGCAAGGGGGTGCAGCTTGAGGTCCCCCAGCCTGGCGCCGGGGCCAGGAGCACAGCCTCAGGTCTCCTGGCCCATCTCCGGGAGGGGGCCCCAGCCTCCGGTCCCCTGTCAAGCCCCACCGGGAAGGGGGGCACAGCCTCAGGTCTCCCATCAAGCCCCGCTGGGTGGGGGTGCAGCCTGAGGTCCCCCAGCCCAAGGTGAGGGGAGCAGCCTGAGATCCCCTGGCCCAGCACTGGGGCTGGGGGAGTGCACCTTGAGATCCCCTGTCAAGTCCCACCAGGTGGGGGGTACAGCCTCAGGTCCCCTGGTCCCATGCTGGGGTGGGGGGCATGGCCTGAGGTCCACCATCAAGCCCCTCCAGGTAGGGGGGTGCAGCCTGAGGGCCTCCGTCAAGCCCTGCTGGGTGGGGGGCATGTCCTGAGGTCCCCCGGCCTGACACTGGGTCAGGGGGAGCGGCCTGAGGTCCCCCATCAAGCCCTGCCTGGGTGGAGGGTATGGCTTGAGGTCCCCCGTCAAGCCTTGCCAGATGGGGGGCATGGCCTGAGGTCCCCCAGCCTGGCTCCAGGGTGGGGGGCGTGGCCTGAGGCTCCCTGTCAAGCCCCACGGTGGGGGAGGGGGGGCACGCAACCTAAGGTCCCTGCTGATTGCTCTTTAAGGCTCATTATGGGAATTCAGCCTCCGCTGTGGGTGCAGCCATCTTGTGTTATGGAAACCCCTCTCCCCCCCACCCCCACCTCTGCTGTGGGCTCCGCTATCTTTGTGGTGGAGTGATGGTCAATTTGTATATTCCCTTTTTATTATATAGGATTTGTTTAGATTTGTATTTTGAATGAATTCTTGTATATTCTTTACATTTTTTGGAACAAATACAATAAATAATAAACAAACAGTCTCTCTTAAAGAGTTTCACCTCTAACCCCTAGCTTGGTGATCATTCCTCTACTTGTCCTATGTATTCTATCTACCATACCTCCCATTACCTTGTTCTCTTCTTTCAGCCAAGCACACTTCTTCTGATGGGATTTCACTGATGTCAAGCGTAGGTAATCATCTAGTGGGTGGATGAATGTTGATAATTCTCTGGGTATGCGCTCTGCCACGAAGGAGGGTTTCTGATGTCTTCAGCAAGGCTCATCACCAGTGTCTGAGCTGTCCAAGGGAATAAGTCTGTATTTATATCTGGCTCCACCCAAATTGTGTGTTAATCATCCTATTATGATGTGGCCTGAATTATGACATAAGTGGACCAGGACTACCTTATTTACACTAATAAAAGGGAAACATGCAAATTGATGGTCCCTCCCCTATGCCCACCAGCCAATCAGGGCAAGTATGCAAATTAACCCAACAAAGATGGCAGTGGCCATGGAGCTAGAGGCTTGGGTTGCCCCTGGCGACAGAGGAAGCCAAGTTTCCCTCCCGCCCTGGCCAGCGCTCAAGGAGGGGCTGGGGGCCTGGGTCTCCAGGGGGCGTGGCCAGCCTGAAAATGGCCCTCAGCCCCTCACCCAGGCTGTCCAAGCACCCCAGAGGGACCCCCCACCTTGAAGGGGCTCTGGCCAGCTTGAAAACAGCCCTCAGCCCCTTACCCAGGCTGGTCACACCCCCATGGAGTAAGAGTCCCCACTGGGAGGCCTGGTCAGCCTGAAAACAGCCATCATCCCCTCATCCAGGCTGGCCAGGCAACCCAGTGGGGACCCCCACCCTGAAGGGGGTATGGCCCGCCTGAAAATAGCCCTTAGCCCCTCACACAGGCTGGCCAGGCATCCAACCAGGGGCCCCACCCTGATCCGGGATGCATTTCAGAGCCAACCAGCTGGCCCCTACCCAATTGGGGGTGAGCAGACCAGCCGGGGGGCCAGTTTGGGGTGAGCAGGCCAGTGCAGAGGGAAGGTAGAGATGATCAGGCCAGCAGGGGGGGCAGTTGGGGGCGAGCACACTGGCACAGGGGGCCGTTGGGGGTGATCAGGCTGGCGTGGGGCAATTGAGAGCAAGCAGGCTGGCAGGCAGAGTGGTTAGGGGCAATCAGGCAGGCAGGCAGGTGAGTGGTTAGGAGCCAGCAGCCCTGGATTGCAAAAGGGATGTCCGACTGCCAGTTTAGGTCCGATCCATGTAAACTGGCAGTAGGACATCCTTCCGGGGGTCCCAGATTGGAGAGGGTGCAGGCCGGACTGAGGAACACCCCCTCCCTGCTCTAATTTCATGCACCGGGCCACTAGTGCATTAATATATTTCAATAACTGACTACTTTTCAAGGCAGAAGAAACATATTTGTGTATAAGCACAAAGACTGGTACAATAACTGTTTACCACAAAATTTTTCCAGAATTTTAGATTCACAAGCCCATTTCCATTTTTGTTCATTAAGAGTGTGAATGGGCACTAGGAATACTGCCTTAGTTACATGAGAATAATCAGAGGTCTATTGTTTATTTCAGTCTTTCATTAGACCCAGTAGCCAAGACATATCCCCCTTGTGTAAGAGCTATAACAGTAGTAGCGAAACATGTAAACACTTCAGTTAGTTTAGTTCTAACTTAATCTTAATGGTTGACCATGCTGTAAAACCTCAGTGGTTACCACTTTTTAGCTTATTACCTACCTCCTATAAAGTGTTCTCCTCTAAGCATCACTGTGCATTGCTGCAACACTATAAACCTTTGTCTGAAAAAGGAACTTGACAATTGCTTACCTCTTTAAAATATCCATACACTGCACAAACATTCTAGAGCAGTGGTTCTCAACCTTCTGGCCCTTTAAATACAGTTCCTCATGTTGTGACCCTAGCATAAAATTATTTTCGTTGCTACTTCATAACTGTAATGTTGCTACTGTTATGAATCGTAATGTAAATATCTGATATGCAGGATGGTCTTAGGTGACCCCTGTGAAAGGGTTGTTCGACTGCCAAAGGGATCGCGACCCACAGGTTGAGAACTGCTGTTCTAGAGATTCCTTTGAGTAAAGCTAATTTAAGTGTGTTTGTTAATTGTTCATACATAAGAAGTATTTGTTCATACACAAAAATTGACAAATAGGCTATGCTATCACCGATTTAATTTACTCTTAAAATATGAACTTCTCACAGAAATTCAATAGGTTAGATGGCTTAATTGGTTGCCCTTGCCTAGACCTACCAACTGACAGAAGATAGAATGATATTTATAATGATAGCAAGTACATATTTTAGGTTTATCTGACTTCAAAATTCTTTGAAATATAGAGGTTTTCTGACCTTAACTGAAATACTTATAAAAATGGACAAATTGAAGAACTTTTAGATGCTGTTAACTAACTTAAAAAATAGCTATAATAAAGGTGGAGATCATTCAAAACACAAAGACCCAGAATCTTATGATGAAACCACTATGCTAAACAAGCAGCTTTCCTCAAGATAATTGCTCTCAGAGGAAGTAATATATTCCTCTAAGTCTGTTTCTTATATATTTTTATTGATTTCAGAGAGAGAGAAGGAAAAAATAGAAAGAGACTGATTGATGAGAAAGAGAAACATCAATTGGTTGCCTCCCACATGCACCCCAACCTGGGACTTAGCCAGCAACCTGGGCATGTGCCCTGACCAGGAATTGAACTGATGACCTTTTGGTGCACAGGATGATGCTCAACCAACTGAGCGACACTGGCCAGGGCTCCCTTTAGTGGAGTTAAACAGTTTTTGTAAAGCAGTTTGAAGAGAACAAACAGATCATTGCAACCAGGATATCCCCAATATTATTATCTACTTCTGATTGATTAGGCCTTGCTAATAGGGTTATAATGACTTCAGCAAAAGGATTTTGTTGATGTGAGGTTGAGGTCCAGTTTTTATAAGACTAAAGGTTGAGTTTAATACTGTGAGGGAAACAAGCACCAGCCGGAACCTGTAAAAGGGAATCTACCTCCTGAAGTGTTTAAAGGAACAGCTATTAAATTTTTGCCAACAGGTTTAGGTAGGGGGTAACAGGTGCAGCAGTCAGTTAAATTTAGAGCAGTGGTTACAGGAAAAACACATAAGAGAGTTTTGTCTTTTTTTAATCTTCACCTGAGGATATGCTTTCACTGATAGAGAGAGAGAGAGGGAGGGAGAGAGATAGAGAGATAGAGAGAGAGAGAGAGAGAGAGAGAGAGAGAAGCATCAATTGGTTGCTTTCCACATGTGCCCCAATCTGAGATCAAACCCACAATCCAGGTTTGTGCCCTGACCAGGAATCGAACCCACAACCTTTTGGTGTATGGGATGACATTCCAACCAACTGAGCCACTTGACTGGGGCTTGTTTTATTTAAAGTGGTAGAAGGAAACGTAGGGAAGTAAAAATAATTGGATGGATACAGGAATGTCATACTAGTGTTCCAGAGGGCAACAAAGTAGGATAATAGGCAAGATTAGTGGAAGAGTAAAGGAACAGAAAAGGGCATTGAAAATTCAGAAAATTAATCTTGTTCTGTCATCTTGGGCAGAAGCTGTCTACCTCTGACATCAGCAGCCTATGGAGGATTCCTAACAATCCAAAGTTTAAGGTGGCCAAGTGGAATGGATGTTGGTAATCAGGATGAAGTAATGGATAGCTTTTGAATTGGAACCATGAATCCAAGGATCCGTACCTTGGAGCTGTACTGCTGTGACAGATGTTAATAGTACTCGAGCCCTAGCCAGTTTGGCTCAGTGGATGGAGCGTTGGCCTGTGGACTGAAGGGTCCCAGGTTCAATTCCAGTCAAGGGCAAGTACCTTGTTTGCGGGCACTTCCCCAGCAGAGGGTGTGCAGGAGGCAGCTGATCAATGTTTCTCTCTCATCAATGGTTCTAACTCTCTATCCTTTTCTCTTCCTCTTTGTAAAAAATCAATAAAATACATTAAAAAAATAGTACTTGATACAGTCATATCTGTTGGATTTCAAGAACAGTTCTTCTCCAATGTCTTCTAGAAAAGGCAAAATCTCCAGGGTTTAGACATGTAGAAGCTGCTTAGATAGATATTTTGGAAATGTGGCTTGCATCTGTTGAAGACAAACCCAGAGATATTGTATGAGTCTCTTGCGTTAACTAATCATATCTGTTTGTGATAGGGTAGAATCTAAGATTGAGAGTGAAAATTCCAACCACATAAGAACATATAGGTTTATTATTTTATTATCTCACTAGAGGCCCAGTGCATGAAATTTGTGCATGGGGGGTGTCCCTCAGCCTGGCCTGCACCCTCTCCAATCTGGGACCCCTTAGGGGATGTTTGACTGCTGGGTTAGGCCTGATCCCTCAGTCAGACATCCCACTCGCAATCCAGGACCACTGGCTCCTAACCACTCACCTACCTGCCTGCCTAATGCCCCCAACTGCCCTCCCCTGCTGGCCTGATCTCACCCCCAACTGCTCTCCCCTGCCAGCTTGATCTCACCCCTAACTGCCTCTGCCTTGGCCCCCACCACCATGGCTTTGTCTGGAAGGAAGTCATGTCCGGAAGATGGCCAGTTGACCTGGTCTAATTAGCGTATTACCCTTTTATTAGTATAGATTAATGCATAATTTAACTTGTGAGTTACAGAGAGGGTTGATTTTAAAACTAATGGTAATACTTTAGGACATAAAAGTTTTAGGGTTTCTGGGAACTTTTCTAGTTTTACTTTTAGAATTCCATTAATTCTCCCTACTTTTTATGAAAACTCTGGATGACAAGGGTGGTGGAGTTTTGGGGTAAAAGGAAGAAGTTTACAGAGCTCCTTAGTAACAGTGCTAGTACAATGATTTTCCCTGTCACTAGAGAGGAACTAGTAAGTTGGAATTGTCCAGGTTCAAAAAAACAAAATCAAGATTTTATTTTTGCCACAGTTATGACCTGTTGTATGTTGAATTGTGTACCCCCAAAATTCATATGCTAAAGACCTAACCCCCACTACCTCAGAATGTGGTCTTATTTAGAAAGTGGGTCTTTGTAGATATAAAGTTAAAATGATGTTGTCAGTGGTCCCTAATCCAATATGACTAGTGTCTTTATAAAAAGGATAAATTTGGACACATAAAGGGAAATTGATGTAAAGAAGCATGGGAAGAAGACAGCCATATACAAGCCAAGGAGAGAGGCCTGGAACAGATCATTTCCTCACAGTCTCAGGAAGAACCAACCCTGCCCACATCTTGATTTCAGACTTCTAGTCCCCAGAACTGTGAGACAATCAATTACTGTTGTTTAAGCGCCCCAGTTTGGGGTACTTTATTACAGCAACCTTAGCAAATATAGGGCTGTAGCCCTCTGACAGGAAAAGGTTTAACCCACCCTGAAAACAAACAGTAACCAGATATAGCTACAGTATATCCTATTGAGGAGACATTTGTCCTGAAGTGGTTCAGAACAGGTCTCCCCAAGATGTGCCACGTTGGCATGTGAATTATTTTGAGCTGAAGGCAACAGAGACCCTGCAGGTTCATGAGACACTTTTACCTCTTCCTCAAAGAATTTAAACTAGAGACCTTGTCCATAATAAGAGTTACCACAAATAATATTTTATGACCTATCTACAGGGCAGAGAAAATTTCTAATTACTGGACATCTGCTCTTCTTATCATCATCCTGCAAATGACCTTCCTCCCCTCTAAAACTCTGAGGTGCCTCACCTCATCCTTAGCTCAGAATGTTATCTATACCTTATTTTCCTTTCCTGTCTTGGATCCGCTCATGTATGTGGGGGTCTTTGATTATCATGTATATGGATTTTCCTTATGTATGTATGTATGTATGTAATTAAATGTGATCATTTTGTCTTGTTATTCTAATCTGTCTCATGAAGATTTAATTATTAGGCCAGCCAAAAGAACCCAGGAGGGTAAAAGAAAATTTTTTCCTCCCCCTCACTATAAAGTATCTTTGGAGGTGTTCAAAGGGCCCTTCAGGCTTTGGTTCTGTCTATCACCCACCTTTACAGTTTAACCAAGATTATGTTGTGAGCAGGTAGGGAAGGTTTTGGAAACATCTTTTACAACACCTCTAAAATTATCCCAGAAATGTTAGTGTAATATCATGGCCAGTTTATCTCTGCTGCTGTGGATAATATCATGAAGAATTCTTGCTAAAATACATTTAAAAATATTTGGCATTACCAGTTAGCCATGTTGAGAGTAACAATGAGCCTTCAAATTTTTCCGTCTTGAGAGACAGAAATTGGCACACTCTCATTGAAGTAAATAATAATCATATTCCTAATAAATCTGTGCTCTACTAGGGTACTAATTCTTATGTAGAAATCAGCCTTATAACCTTGATAAGGCCACCCAGAAGCCTCCTAGATGAGGCAAACACAGGTTATTCAAGAGAATGTCCAAGAGTGATAGCTGATTCCCCCTTTATGCCTACACTATGAATTACTATTCCCATGACAGGGATAATAAAATTAGAAAGCTGGTCCAAATTTTGTCTCTGCTGCTAAAAGAAGTCATAAATAACATATTTCTTCTCTGGAAGCCCAACAAACTAGTCTAAATTTATTATCTAGAGTTGCCATGGACAATCGCATAGCCCTTGATTTCCTTTAGAGCAGGGGTGAGGAAGCTTTTCATTACCAAGGGTGATTTGGATATTTATAACATTATCCTTGGGCTAAAGAAGATGATAAAACTTAAGAATTAGCCTGCTGTATTTGGTCAAGCATTTAATTAGCTCACCCTAAATGCTTTGGCAGAGCCCGACCAAATGATTTTGTGGACCTTATGTAGCCTGAGAGCCGGATGTTCCCCATTCCTGGCCAACTCTGTCAACACCGATGCATCTTCCTGCTTCCTTTTTAGTCCTTTTAAAAACAATTTTTAGCATAGCAGCCTGGGTTATGGCATAAAAACATGTCAGGTCACGTTACTCTTTTGTTCAAAACTTTGCCATGACCCAGATCTTGGTTATTAGACACCATTAGCCACTAAATGGAGCCAGGGATCTTAAGAGAAATGGTGTATTCTAGGTCTGAGGCATGGAAAATGCAAGATAAAACTGGAAAATCTTGTGTAAGAAAATGCTAAAAAAATTGTGGGAATATGTCAAAAGGACACAGAAGCCAACTTGAAAGAGCTCTCAGACAATTTGTTCCATCTAGGACAGTTTGAGCATAAATTAATAGTAATAGATTATAGCTTACTGAATAAAATAAGAACCCATGTGAATAAATGAATGAATGAATGAATGAATATGGGAGAAGGGAAAGCTTTTTCTTTCTGTAGAAAGCTGACTAATAAATGTAAGAAAAATGATTAAAATAGAAAATTGCTTTTTGGCAACCATCAAGCAAATATGAACAATGACTGCTAAAACTATTAAAGGTTTGAGGAGTGCTGGCCCACCGGGCCAGGACTGCTGGCTCCCAACTGCTCACCTGCCTGCCTGCCTGATCACCCCGTATCCACTTCCCTGCCAGCCTGATCGATGCTTAACTGTTCCCCTGCAGGCCTGATTGCCCCTAACTGCCTTCCCCTGCAGGCCTGGTCCCCCTCAATTGCCCTCCCCTGTAGGCCTGGTTCCCCCCAACTGCCCTCTCCTGTAGGCCTGGTCCCCCCCAACTGCTCTCCCCTGCAGGCCTGGTCCCCCCCAACTGCCCTCCCCTGCAGGCCTGGTTTCCCCCAACTGCCCTCCCCTGCAGGCCTAGTCCCTCCCAACTGTCCTCCTCTGGTGGCCTGGTCGCCCCTAATTGCCCTCCCCTGCCGGCCATCTTATGGCAGTCATCTTGTGTCCACATGGGGGCGGCCATCTTGTGTGTTGGAGTGATGGTCAATTTACATATTACCGCTTTATTAGATAGGATATGCCCACATGTGCAGCAAAAGTATGAAGGTATACATGGTAATGACAATCAGCAAGGAATCAGTTGGATGGTAGTGTTTAAGGTAGCAATCAAATATAATCAAAATTGTCCTTGAAAATCTCTTAGGAAGTCATCAACACAGTTGATTTTTCCTCCAACATCAGATCCTTTCATTGTTTCTATGGTTGATCCTTAAATTCAATAGGAAGCCTGTGGTTGGGAGCCATGATGTGTAGAAATAATGATTCCCAAATGACCTGGAAAGGGAAGAGGGAACAATGACAGCCTGGAATATCACCAGATTAAGTGTTTCTTCTAGTGTTAGAAAGGGAAACAGAGTCTCAACAAGATCAGCCTTCTTTCTCTGTGGGAGGACACATAAATCAGCAGGGCCTTATGGCAATCTAGACCTTTGAGTTTCCAGGGATGGAAGGCTCATAACATCCCGTGATAGCCTTTTTGGGTGTTTATCAGAAACTATGCTCAATAATGACTTATTTATGTTTAACTCACATCTCCCACTCTAATTTCAGTCCATTTCCTATTACCCTGTAGATAAGGAGAACATATGGTCAACATTCACTGTATAACCTTCCAGATAATGGAAGCTACCCATTGAAGTCCTCTCTACTCAGGTGGCATTTTCTTCCTGACCAAGAGCTCTAACCTCTTCCTTTTTCTGCACATTTCATTTTCCAGTAAATTATTTCATTTGATACATTGGATTTAAAAAGTAAATATAGTATTTTTCTTTGACAAAGCAACGTATGCAGATAATTAAAATTCTAACAATACAAAAGCATATGCAGAGAAAAGTAAGGTTCCCTCCCATCCAAGGCCTCTTAGTCTCCTTTTTAAAAAAATGAACTGTTGTCACCAGGATCTCCATTCAGAGGATTTTTTAAAAAAATATATTTTATTGATTTTTTACAGAGAGGAAGGAAGAGGGATAGAGAGCCAGAAACATCGATGAGAGAGAAACATCAATCAGCTGTCTCCTGCACACTCCCCACTGGGTATGTGCCCACAACCAAGGTACATGCCCTTGACTGGAATCGAACCTGGGACCTTTCAGTCCACAGGCTGATGCTCTATTCACTGAGCCAAACTGGTCAGGGCCAGAGGATTTTCTTAATGTATTCAAGTATATATAAATATATTCCCCTCTATATTCATTTTCAATTCAGCAAATATTCATTAAGCACCTACTATGTTCCAGGTGTTGTGCTAACTCCTGGGGCAGGGCATGAGGAGAACAGATATGTGTTTCCCTTATCTTCAATAAGTGCACACTTTAGTAGGGGGGAAAGGCATAGCCATTCATTTACCAAATATTGATTGAGTGTTCTCTGTGTGCCTGGCAATGTGTGAACCTTTGAATGGAGCTCATAGTGTTAGAGGGGGAGGTGTGGACAGATCAATGAACAGGCATGGTGTGAAATATAAACCAATGACAGGGAAGTGCCAAGATGATTCTTGGCAATTGCCCCACATCTCTTTGTAGGCTGTGTTACCCCATGTGGGTAGCAGGCCATAAAAAACAAGCCTAGTGACAAGTGTAAAGGGGAAGCAGTGGAGTTCTGGGCAGGATCAGTGGCACTGGAGTTCCACGCCAGGTACTGGGCTAAAGCCCTTTATACACACAGTATCACATAATCTTCCCAGGGTTACAAGGTAAGTGTCATTATCTACATTTTTCACATGAGGGTACTGGGGGTTCTAGAGATGTTAAGGGAACAGGCCCTAGACCACACAATTGAGATTCAAACTTGTCTATCTTTCTGCAAAATCTGGACTCTCATCCTCCACACTGGTAACAGTTTCTGGGCTTGGAATGGGTAATTGGTGATTCTGAGACACTCTCCTTCCCTTTCCTGCCTGAAGAACCACTGGCTTACAGATAATACTTTGACAGAGTCTCTTACTAGACTGAATTTTTCCATTTAAGGTGTGAGATGGAGAGAAAAAGGTATTGGTCTTGGAGTCAGGAGCCCACGGTCCTAGCTCCTGTTCTGCCTCTCATAAACTCAATGAAATTGAGCAAGTTATTCTACCCTCTGGAACTCAGGGTCCTGATCTTGGAAATGCAGAGGCTGGTGGGGAACATCTCTGGATATTTTGATGAGATTTGATATTTCTATCATCTCCAAAGGGCTATAATGATACCATCTGGGACAAAAAGCACAACCCCCTCTGATGCAAAACCAGTTCAGTAAATCTATTTATTTTGAAGGAAATTTGAAGAAAGGATCTGCAGTGAATATAAACAGCTGGCTTCACTTTACTGACAGTGTGAGATGTGACTATATTAATACTTCCTTGGCCTCTACTTTCTGCTCATAGTTCTGAACACTACCCACTCCCCATTTTCTCAATAAAGTGAAATGAACCTTAGTTAAGTACCTGCTTAGTATATCCAGTTGAATTAAAGTGATAATCAAGTTAAGATAATCCTTAATGAAAACTGAAAAAGAAACCTCAAGTTAATGGGTTCTTTCAGGAATATAATAACCTGAGGACTTTGCCCATGCTGATTTCATGCTCAGGGGAGCAGCCCCATGACATGCTGCGAGACACAAAAAGAGGATCTTCCCTGGTCAATAAGCCCCATAAAGCTAAGAGCAGAGAGGCTGGTTTGATCCATAAAAGGAGGTGACTGAGGCATTGCCAGCAGATAATGAGCCTCCTGCTTTTTGCTCGTTCCATTTCACGTCAAATGTAGGGATTTAGAAACCAGGCCTGCTCATTTGTAAAGCAAACTCTTGTTGTGGACTCCACAGTGACACAGGGGTGGGAAGTTAAAGGAGCCCAGTTCTCAGGTGAGTGTTTTTTTTCTCTTCTTCCCTCCCTTCCACCCTCTCTTCTTCTTTACCTCCATCTTTCCTTCCTTCTTGCCTTTCTTCCTTTAATTTTTTAAAAAAATTATAAAAGTAATAAATATTCATCATAAAAGAACAGAATTGCATATAATTGTATGAGGTATAATATAAAAGTCCTTAATCTCCATTCTTTCACTTCTTTCCCTCTTTTCCTTCTATCATTTTTTTAAAAAATTATAAAAGTAATGCATGCTCATTGTAAAATAATCAAACAATACTGAATGATATTAGGTATAAAGGAAACCTATTTAATCCCTATTCTTCCTTTCTACTTCTCTCATCCCCTTCCTTCCTGTCTTCCCTCTCTTTCTGTAGCCCTCTCTTCCTTTCTTTCTCTTTTCTTTCAACTTTTAAAGTTATATAGGTAATGTGTGATAATTTTAAAAGAATCAAGCAGTACAGAATTGCATGGTACATAAAATGAAAGATCCTGTCCCCACTCCCCACCCACCCTTTTATGACTGATAGACATATAGACTTACCTTATTCCTTTTTTTAAAAAAATGTTTTTTGTTGATTTTTTTGGAGAGAGAGGAAAGGAGAGGGATAGAAAGAAACATCGATGAGATAGAAACATCATAGATCAACTGCCTTCTACACACTACCTACTGGGGATGGAGCCTGCAACCTGGGAATCTAACCGGTGACCTCTTGATTCCTGGGTTGATACTCAACCACTGAGCCACACTGGCTGGTCTTATCTTATTCTCTTTAATGACTGCATAGTATTCTGTAGTGTGAAAATCCCATGATTTACTTTTTGGGTTCCAGGTAAGTTTCTGAAACATACCTTGAGATTGTTATAAAAGTTTAGAGGAAATGTAAGAAAAATATAAATTGGATTGTTTGCTGTTGAAAATTCCATTTTATAGATAGTGATCATATCCATTTCTATAGCACTTTATACTTTGAAAATTGCCTTTTAAGTATCACATCATTTGATCTTCTATAGCAGCTTTGGGAAATAGGCAGATTTTTATCTCTATTTTTACAGATAAGGAAACTGAGGTCCAGGGAAATGAAGGAGCAGAAATACAGCCTTACAGCTAGTTACAGATTCTTATCTGGCACTCTTATAGCACTGTAAATTTAAGTTGCATTTCATCTTGCATGTCATAAAAGATTTAGATATCCCCTTACTTCTAAGTTTGTAGTTTAAAAAATCCATCCAAGTCATACAAATTCCCTTATTATTCTAATGAGAATGGCATTCGAACACTTGGTAAATGTGAAGAGCCTTATTAATGACAGGCGCTCAAAGCAAGTCCAAGACTCATTTGGTTTCCTAATTGACTTCTGTTACTTTAAATACAAAGTGAGTCCATTCACTCCAAATCCCACTTAGAAGTAGAAAGAAATACAATATGATGTATTATCCTATAGGAAAAGAAGTGTTTAAATCAGTAGTAAATCATTCAGAAGTGTATTTTATTTAAAATTAGAAAATGTCCATCAACACCTTACTGCCAAACTTCTGTAATATGTTTCTGTAGGATTTGGAGTTTTAACACTGTTTGGGTTGGAGAAAGGGGTTTTCAGTGTGTTTCCCAAATAATCAGCTTTCCTTAGAATTATTTAAGGAGAGAAGCTGGGTGAATGCAATGAGATGAAATGATTTCATGAGTTACTTTTACCAGTAAGTTCTTCTTGTACAATGCTTCCTTCAAAAAATTTAGGCTTGTTAAAACCGTTAAAACCAGAGTTGTTTTGTTAAAGTTGTGTACATAAAGGTTGAATAAAATCACACTTTGTAATTAAGTATGTATTTATTTATTTATTTTTTTTAAATATATTTTATTGATTTTTTACAGAGAGGAAGGGAGAGAGATAGAGAGTTAGAAACATCGATGAGAGAGAAACATCGATCAGCTGCCTCCTGCACATCCCCCACCGGGAAGTGCCCGCAACCCAGGTACATGCCCTTGACCGGAATCGAACCTGGGACCCTTTAGTCCGCAGGCCTACGCTCTATCCACTGAGCCAAACCGGTTTCGGCTGTAATTATGTATTTAATGTCTGATTTCCCATTGAGGGCAGGTATCTCTGTTTTGTTTTTTCCAGCATTGTATTCCCAGTGTGTAACACAGTGTCTTCCACATAGTAGGCACTCAATAAAATTTGTTGAATGGCTATGCAAATAAATCTATCTGTGAGGTTTCAGCCAAGCTGCATAACTCAGGCAAGTAAGTGTCTATATTGTGGCTGGCTGACATGATTTTAAGCAATCAGAACAATCCTTGCATGAAATGGGAAGAAGGTGGTCACATACACCTAGAAATTGTTTGTTCTGAATCTGAGCTAGGCATATTTCTGACTTTTTTAAAACAGGTTTAGACAATGAAAGGACATATCATGTATCCGAGGCTTTATGAATTGATTCTCATGTCCAGTTTTATCTTTCTCACAGGTAAGAAAATATATTCTTATTATCTCTTTCAATGTCTCATGTACAGCAGGTTACAGAAACGCCCATTAGAAAAATTGCTGGGCTGCCTCTCAACAACTTCCTTTTGGTCAATAGGGCTGTAGGACAAGTTGGAATTTCAATAAAGGAATCCATTCACTCGGGATTGTGCATAGGCTCAAGTGGACAACTTGGACTACTATTTTTTTTTAAAGTTTACTTTTTTGTTGACAGTATAACAGATGTCTCCCACTTTCTCCACCTTTTTGACACCCCTCCACTTTTTTATTTCTTGATGTAACTCTGAAATGCCATTGGGTGGTTAATGCACACCTAACCAAAGCTTTGCGTTTTCTCTTGGGCTCTTTTCTCTTATGCATAATGTTTTATTTAAATCTAACTGTAGCATTATGAAACCATCTTTCTATTTAATATATTTTTATTGATTTCAGAGAGGAGGGGAGATAGATAGATAGATGGAAACATCAACAATGAGAGGAAATCATTGATTGGCTGCTTCCTGCACGCCCCACACTGGGGATCAAACCCACAACCTGGGCATGTGCCCTGACTGGGAATTGAACCTTGATCTCCTGGATGACACCATCTTTTTGTCTCCATTATACATATATGGCAGCAACCATAGACTATAGATGAGGAAAATAAGGTGTTCCAAAAACTGGTCTCCGATTCACATATAGGCATGTGTTCTGGGGAGGCCCAGACCTTGCCGTGATTCTGTGACAGGAATGAAATAGGTTCTGTCTTTGTTTCTATTATGCAGCAAGTAGATGATTAAGACCTTTCAACTGAAGGTAATTTGGAGACTTAAGAAAAAGTTTGTCTTGGAAAACTGCATTGTTATCCACATTAACTTCAGTTGATACCATTCTTTTTTTTTTTTTTTTTTAAGAATGAGCAATCTTTTCTTTTTTAAAATCCTCACACGAGGATATGTTTTTATTAATTTTTCAGAGAGAAAGGGGAAGAGAAAGAGAGAGAAACATCAATGTGAGAGAGAAACATGGACTTGTTGACTCCCATATGTACCTTGACCGGGGATTCAACCTGCAATTTTTTGGTGTACAGGACGATGTTCCAACTGAGTAAGCCACCCAGCCAGGGCCAGTTAATACCATTCTTATTTATCATATCAGCCTTTAGCTAAAAGGTCATACATGCCAGTGAGTGACAATTCCTGATAAAATATACCTGGGGTTTAATTTGAACAGCCCACAGATTTAAGAACTAATTACTCTTCTGGAAAAATAGCAAATTATCACCATCAATAGCAAACACTGACTGGCTTCCTGCTGTGTGCAGAACCTGATAGGAAACTATGTTTCTTATATTAAATCTTGAAATGGGACCTATGAGGCATAGTGGCAACTCATACCTGGACTTGACTGCCTACTAACATGTTGATTTATCTGTTCCCTGCCTGTTTCTTCAAAGGCAAGAAAATATGTTTTCTCTATTCCATTAAAAATAATTATTAATATTTTAATTACAGTTTTGTACATTAGTTTCAGGTGCACAACCCAGTGATTAAACATTTATATAACTTATGAAGTGATTACCCCAATTAATTTGGACACATCTGACATCACACATAGTCATTACAATATTATTAATTATATTCCCGATGCTATACTTTATATCCCATGACCATTCTGTAATTACCAATTTATACTTCTTAACTCCTTCACCTTATTCCCCTAACCCCCTACCATGTGGCAAAATGTTCACTGTATCTATGAGTCTGTTTCTTGTCTGCTTGTTCATTTATTATATATATTTTTAGATTATACATATAAGTGAAATAATATGGCATTTGTCTTTCCCTGTCTGACTTATTTTCACTCAACACAATACCCTCTAGGTCCATGTACTTACAGATGGCAATATTACATTATTTTTTTATGGTCAAGTCATATTTAATTGCATATATGTACCACTTCTTCTCTATCCATTCATCTATTCATCGACACTTTCATTGCTTCCATATCTTGGCTATTGTAAATAATGCTGCAATGAACATATGGAACCATATAGTTTTTTGATTTTATGTTTTGGGTTTCTTCAGATAAATACCCAGAAGTGGAATTGTTGGGTCCTTCAATATTTCTTGTTATAGCCTTTGTTGTTTTTTTAAAAAATATATTTTATTGATTTTTTTACAGAGAGGAAGGGAGAGGGATAGAGAGTTAGAAACATCGATGAGAGAGAAACATCGATCAGCTGCCTCCTACACACCTCCCACTGGGGATGCGCCTGCAACCAAGGTACATACCCTTGACTGGAATCCAACCTGGGACCTTCCAGTCCATAGGCCGATGCTCTATCCACTGAACCAAACCAGTTAGGGCTATAGCCTTTGTTTTAAAGTCTATTTTGTTTAGTATACGTATTGCTATCCCAGCTTTATTTTTAAAATGTAGCTTTCAAAAATGTTTAGATAAATTATTTAAAG
The DNA here is from genome assembly GCF_000327345.1 of Myotis davidii. Classification (NCBI taxonomy): domain Eukaryota; kingdom Metazoa; phylum Chordata; class Mammalia; order Chiroptera; family Vespertilionidae; genus Myotis; species Myotis davidii. The sequence continues at coordinate 369,096 of NW_006299241.1, read as the reverse complement.
TTTTTAAAATTATAATTTACATTCAATATTATTTGTATTGGTTTCAGACCAATATCTCTTATGAATATAGGTCTAAAAATTCATGTGATATTTATCTTTCTGACTGGCTTATTTCGCTTAGCATAAGGCTCTCCAGGTCCATCCATGCTGTTGCAAATGGTAAGAATTCCTTCTTTTTTACCACAGCTTAGTATTCCATTGTGTAGATGTACTACAGTTTTTTAACCCACTCATCTACTGATGGGCACTTAGGCTGTTTCCAGATAGGTCTAAAAATTCTTGACAAAATATTGGCAGACCGAATCTAGCAGTATATTAAGGGGATTATATATCCTGATCAAGTGGAATTTATTCCAGGAATGAAAGGGTGGTTGAACATATAAAAAATGATCAATGTGATGCAGAAAAAGCAGCACCCTGTCATGATAAAAACACTTAATTCACTAGAAATGGAAGGGAACTTAGACAACCTGATAAAGGGCATCTACAAAAAACTCACAGTTAACATCATACTTAATGGTGAAAAGCTGAAAACTTCCTTTGAAGATTAGGAACAAGATCAGAATGCCAATTCTCACAACTTCTATTTAACATTACATGGAAGTTATAGCCAGAGCAATTGGGCAAGAAAAAGAAATTAAAGGCATCCAAACTGGAACACCCCCCACCAATTATTCATAGATGATATGATATGACCTTACATATACACCATCCTAAAGTATCTGTAAATAAGATATTTAAGTTAATTAACAAATTCATCAAAGTTGCAGGATACAAGATCAACACACAAACATTAATGATATTTCTATGTATATCATTAATTCATTTCTAGCAATGAGCAATCTGAAATGAAGTTAAGAAAATTTTTTTTGTTTATAATAGCATCTAAAAGAATAAAATACGTAGGAGTAAATTAACCAAGTGGGTGAAAGACTTCTACATTAAAATGATAAACATTGCTTATAGAAAGTACAGAAGGTCTAAATAAATAGAAAAGATTTCATGTTTATAATATAAAACCTTGGACATCTCTCCATAACTATATAGATCTACCTTGTTTTTTAAATAGTCCATTGTATAGAGGTAATAATTGCTTAACTAGCCACTTATTGATAGACATACATCATTGGATCTTTGTATAGATGTACACTTGTTTAGAATAAATTGATAGAGATGGATTAGTGGATCAAAAGCATACACACAATTATACACAATTAAAATGTTCACGGATATTAAATTTCCCTTCAAAAAGAGAGAGAGGCTATACTAATTGGTACTCCCGCCAACATGTATTAAAGTGACTTGTTTCCCCACAGGCCCATCAAAACTTGGTATTCTGTCTAAAATGTTGTCATTTTAAAAGGCAAAAAAGGCTATCTTGTTGTTTTAACTTGTATTTTGAAAATAGTGAGGGGCCATGCTTTTATATTTCCTATCTAGTAAGTTGCTTATTCATGTCTTTTGACAACTGGTTTTATATTAATAAATCCCAGAGAGGAGAGGCCCTTTTAGACCATATAAGATTATGGAGAGAAACCAAGATGGTGGCATAGGTAAACACCTGAAATTGCTGACTCGCACAACCACTTCAAAAATACAACTAAAAGACAAAACAGACATCATCCAGAACCACAGGAAGGCTGGCTGAGTGGAAATTCTACAACTAGAAGGAAAGAGAAAAGCACACTGAGACTCAGAGGAGGTGCGGAAGTAAAGTGCAGAGGTATGGAGGCTTGAGTGGGAGCGGAAAGGGGCTGGCAACAGAGGATGCCGGTGTCTTTTGCAATTGGGAGGGATGCACAAGCTCCCTACAGCCCTGACTCCAGTTCCGGGTGAGTCTCTGTGTTCCCAGACTCATATGGGGAGAAACTAGACTGTCTGGCAGCAGGCAGAACTCGAGGGTGGCTTTCTCTCAGAGGTGCTTGCAGCGATTACCAGGACCCTGAGACCCAGGACCTCTTAGGGCAGGACTGAGGATCAGCCATAGCTGTTTGCTCTGCCCTGTTGATTCACTGA
>NW_006299241.1:340817-365797 GCF_000327345.1 Myotis davidii | reverse complement strand
GTCAGATAAAAAGCTTCACTGATAAGAAAAACCTAAAGGAGTTCACCACCACCAAACCAGTATTGTATGAAATGCTGAAAGGTATTTTTTAAGAATAGGAAGGAGAAAAAGTAAAGATAAAAATTATGAACAACAATTACATATCTATCAACAAGTGAATCTAAAAATCAAGTGAATATAAAATCTGATGAACAGAGTAAACTGGTGAATATAATAGAATCAGGGGCATAGAAAGAGAGTGGAATGACAATTCTCAGGGCGGGGGGAAGGGGTGTGGGTGGTGTGGGAAGACTGGACAAAAATCATACACCTATGGATTAGGACAGTGCGGGCGTAAGGGCAGAGGGTGGGTTGGGAACTGGGTGGAGGGGAGCTATGGGAGTGGGGAGAGGAACAACTGTAATAATCTGAACAATAAAGATTCTCTTTTAAGGGACAAATAAGCCCTGGAAATTTATTTTCACCATAAAACTCGTTCTTAAATGTTGTACATGATGTCATTTTGAAGGGCTGAACAGAAAAGCAATGTTAACGAACCATAATCAAGCCTTGGGTTTCATGATTATCACTTTGTGGGGATTAACTCTTGATTTATTAGCCACATGAAAGATGATAATATAATCACATAAGCCAGATACAGAAATAAGCATTTGCTCATCTGCCATGGACAGTCCAGAAATAGCTCCCTGGCAGGTGAATGGTTTAAGTTCTGGCACATGGGTGTGTGATATATGTGCATGTGTGTGAATGTGTGGGGCCAGCATGTACTTGTTTGCTTTTGGATGATGTTCAGTGGAGGAATGGAGGGAGAAAATACCATAAGGCTACAGAATGTCTAGAAGCTTTCATTTGGGGACATCTCCCAGAAGCACAGAAGTGGTCACTTCCTGCCAGTTTCTTTAGTGCCCTGTTATCGATACCAGTTTTAGATTGGTGGTCTCAACGTTACACCCCTAATTCAGAGACAAGTTGGAATTCTGTCCTGCCATAAAGCTTTTTTGGATTTGTCTTAGGCTGTGCTGGAACTGGAATTAGGTTGGTGCTCAGCAATCATATATTTGCTTAGTGGCCTGGGGTGTAAAGTTTATAACGGTAATAGTATAATGACTCATCAATAGCTTTCCATAAAATAAAAGGCATACTCCATTTAAATTTTCATACATATTGCCAAATTGCCCATCAAAATACTGTACCAATGTACATACTCTTCAGCAATGTTTGAGAGGACTTTGCATACATCATCATCTCACTTAACCTTCAAACAATCTAGTAAAGCCAGTGGGTTAGAGGTATTAACTGGCATAGACTATAATGTGAATGGTGACCCCTAGAGTTGTGCATAAATACAACACTGTGGCTCTGAATTCCCATTTTACTGAAGTAAACATTAAGGCATAGAAATGTTGTTACTTGTTCAAAGTTACACAGCTGATGAATGTCAGAGCTTGGATTCCATCCTAGGCTGTGTGACTCCAGCACCAGTGAAAACTGACTTCATGGACATCTAGAGCCTCTTAAAGCTTCTGCAGTCTCCTTTGAGGAGATGGAAGGAGGGAATCAAGATACACTCAGGGTGGTGTCATTTCTACCATTCCTGGGTGCAAACAGAAGCCCTGGCACTTCAGTATTGTCGAGCTGGCCATCCGTCAGGCCCCTGTCAGTGCCTTCAGTGAGAAGCAGTCTTCAGAGGCAGAATAATCAGATAATTTGGTTTAGGAAAAGGCATTGGATAAATAAATTGCTGCTGCACCATGAATATAATAAGACAGTTAGGTAGATAGAAATAGTTACCTTTTGATTGTGTGAGTGGAATTATGTGCAGCAAATTTTAAGTCCAAACTGCCTTTTCCTTGGCCTCCCCCCATTCCACTAGCCATACACTTCTAACTGCCTCCCTAAATTATCCAGTTTATGTGTGCTCTGGGAACACTAATATAACTGTTCACTTTAGCCCAGGCAAAATATAATTAGGAAGAAACTTTTCTGCCAAAAAAGTCACATGCTGATGTCAAATAGATATGATTTTTTTTATATCTACTATTTGGCTTATTTGTACCAGTATTGATTTACAATAGTACTATTGCATAATATAGATTTGACTATATAGCTAAAAAAGATGACAAAATACAATTTCTTGTTACTGAAATTTCAATTGTTTTCCCTTCTCCTTCCCAAAATTTGGACAGATGCACTTTCACTAAAAGGAAAAAGGCTGGATTTTTATGGAAGAGCTCACACATATGTAAGCCTGACCAACACCATTCCTGGACTCATTTGATTCACAGAATGCATTGACCTGGTATTTGTGGATGACAAATCAAGTGATTGTTTGGCCATCTCCTATATTATTAGTAATATATTATTATCAGTAATATAGGAGAAGACATAAACCTTGGGCTTGCAGGAGATCACCAGCAGTTAACACTATACAACTTGTACAAAACCTTTTATATCCATTATCACTTGATTCCATTTCAATGGCATACAGTATGCTTGATATGGGATGGCATGAAAGGCGAATTAGAGCTCTTCCTGAATAAAGAAAGAATACTGGTAATGATGGGTCAACCACAAAACCACACCTAATGGACTCTGTTTCTAGGACATTTTCTTAAGAACAGAAACAGGTTAAAAGTATGGTGCCTTGCTTCACTGGCAGCTTGTACTACTTACAACTCTGGGACTACATCTTGGAAAATGAGGAATTTATGAAGTGCTTGAGTGGAAACATAGTTAGTTGGGAATATGTTTGGCTTGTCAACAAGATCATCCAACTGTTGACACAAGACTGTGCTGCTGTGAGCAACTTATGAATTGTCCTCCTTAGTAAGGGTAGCAGTGATGCAGTACTCTTCTGCTTGCTACTCCAAATGACTCACTCCTAGGTCACAGCTCTGTCTTCCTCAGGAGGTACTCCAGTTTTGTCATCTACTTTTCTTTGTCTTTTATTTTGATATAATTTCAAACTTAATAGAAATATTGCAACAGGACAAAGAACTTCTGTATATTCCTTACCCAGATTCACCATTTGTTAAATTTTCCTCATGTTTTATTATTCTCCCTCTCTCTTTTTCTTTCCTCCTCCACACACACACACACACACACAATTTATTTGTTTCTTAATGATTTAAAAGTTGCAGACATAATGCCTCATTATCCCTAAATAATACCCTTAAGTATCTCAGTGTGTATTTCCTAAGAATGAGGACATTCTCTTACATAACCATGGTACAATGATCAACATCAGGAAATTTAACATTGATATAATACTAATAACTAACTCATAGTCCATATTCAAATTTAGCCAATCATCCTAATAATTTCCTCTATAGCTATTTTTGCCTGATCCAAGATCCAGTTCAGGATCACACATTAAATTTAGTTATCATGTCTCATTAGATTCTAATCTGGAACAAAACATTCTTTCCTTGTCTTTCATGATGCTTATTTGTCCCATTACTGGTATTGGTAACTTTGATCATTTGATTCTGATGGTGATTGCTAGATTTCTCCATTGTAGTTACTACTTTTCCCGTTGCAATTAATAAGTAATTTCTGGGGAGATATTTGGAAGGTATGTAGATATCTTGTTCTTATCAAACTTTCACCCAGTAGTTTTACATCTATTGATGATTCTTGCCCCAATCACTTATTATTATTATAAAGTTTGCAAATTGATGATTTTTAAAACTTCATTTTTCTACATTTATTAGTCTTCTATTGTAAGGAAGAGTGTTCTCTTCTTCACATTTACTTATTTTTTCCAGTTGTTTATGTGTTTATATCAGCATAAACTCATAGATTCTTACTTTGGGTTGCAATCTGTTGCTATCATTTATTTTGATGTTCAAATTGGCCCAGATTTGGCCAGTGGGAATCCTTCATTCTGGCTCTTGTGTTCTGACATGTTCCCATCATTTTTGAGCACTTCCTTACTTTTGGCACAACACGATATTACAGGCTCATCTTGCACTTTCTCTTTTCAATCCAAGAATCAGTCATTTTACCAAAGAACCCTGGTTCCTTTTAATGAGCAATGGTATTTAAAACCAATTTATTTTTTGGGGGGAGAAATGATGATCTTAGAATGGAGTTCTTGTAAGAAAACTGGCTTTTTAGAATTACACACCTATTTCCCCCTTCTTTCCAGTTTTGATGAGGAAATAAAAGATTGTTTTTCTCTGTGCAACTCCACTTTCCTCTTAAGTCCAATCTTCTCCACCATCAGCACAGCGGTCCTGAAGTGTGGGTAAAGTCAGTGATAATAACATCAAGATTGGATTTTATCTCATTTTTTTCAAATGTTCACTTAGTCTTAGAGAAGCAATATTTACGGCTCTTATGGATTTTGGGTAGGGGGTCAGTGAGGGAATGGGGGGCTAGATCCATGTCTAATAGAACTCTCACAGACTATGGAAATATGTTTTTAACAACCACCTGCATGCTGTTTGAATTAATGGCAGAGGCATATTCCAGGAGGTTTCTGTGTTTCTTTGAGATCAGACTAATGCAAAGGAACAGTTTCTGTGTTCTTTTGAGCTACCACCTAAACACATTTGTGTGTTTTTTTTCTTCTCTGAAGCCTTGAAAATAAAAAAGAATAGTCCTAGCTGGCTCTGATTATAAAACTGAGCTGGGGACTAGTAAACTTAAGCCTGAACAGCTCACCCAAATCAGTTTAAAGTGACTTTATCTTTGATCTAAGAAACTAGAAGCATGGCTCCATTAAATCCATATGATTAGCAGCAATCTTTGAAAACCTACTCTGGCCAGTGAATTGCTATGACCTTTCCTACCACTTTGCTGGTAAATTGCTAAATCTAACTGATATGTTAAAGTACTAGACAGGAAACAGCCTAAGTGCCCATCAGTAGATGAATGGATTAGAAAACTGTGGTACATCTACACGATGGAATACTATGCTGCTCTAAAAAGGAAGGAACTCTTACCATTTGCAACGGCATGGATGGAACTGGAGAGCATTATGCTAAGTGAAATAAGCCAGTCAATGAAGGAAAAATACCACATTTTAAGAGATCAACCAAAGGACTTGTATGCATGCATATAAGCATAACCAATGGACATAAGACACTGGGGGATAGGGGAGGCTAGGGGACTGTCTAGGGCGGGGGAAAAAAATGGACACATATGTAATACCTTTTGTAATACTTTAAGCAATAAAAAAAATAAAGTACTAGACAGCCCTTATTTATTTTGCTCATTTGTATACTTAATGTAAAATCTATTCTCTTGGTCTGATTAAGTCTTGGTGGCCATAATACACAAATATTCTAACACAACAAATAGGCAAATACCCAAATAATCTAACACAACAAATAGGCAAAAGAAAATAGAGCCTAAAATGACAATAAGCAAAAGGAGTAGAAAATGTTGCTTTTACTATTCAGGTTTCTTCAAATGTTCTTTCCAAACCTAAGATCAGGGATTCCTGACCTGAGGTCCAAAATGGCCTTGATAGGTGGACAAAGCCCTTGAAATGGTATACAACATCCTAAATATGCAGGATGGATTTTTCTGCTGAGGACAGAGTCTATAGTTTTCATCATATTCTAAAATATTAAGATAATTTCTGACTTTTACTAAGTTCTTACCATGTGCCAGACATTTTATAGATGAGAAGAGGCTCAGAGAAGTTAAGTAAATTGCTTAAGGTCACTCATCAAATAAGCAATGTAGCTGGGACTTAAACAGGGTTTTGTCAGGTTGCAAAGCCCATGCTCTTTTCACCCCCTCACCATCAGTACTAACTCCAAGGAATCCGTGCCCCCTCCCCCCCCAAAAAAAGGTTATGAACCACTGTCTTAAAAGCTTACTTTGAAAGGAATTGCTGGTACTGATAACCCACCTGGGGAAATTAGACTGCCAGCCACAATCACTGCCTGCTCATCACTAAGGAAACTGTAACACCATAGAATTTCTTCTACCTCCGTCTTGGCCATATGACATCTGAGAAAATGGGGCAATTATATGAATCAATAGGAGTGATTGCATGTCCAGCTTCAGCTTTTGCCTAATAAATTGTTATTTATGGTCCATAGAAAGATTATGACCTTTAAAAAATAAATTTTGATGAACACATTGCTAGGTTACAAATCTCAATAAATCTACTTACACATAAATTATATATGTGTGTATTTATATATTCATGAGAACAAGGCTTTTGGGAACATTTGCTAAAAGCTGTGAACACTACCTGGGTTTAATAAAAAAGTATTCACTATAGTTAGAGATGTCTCAGGAATATTTAAACAGCACAATGATAAATAATAATAACAGAAAAGTTACTACTCATAAGTAAATTAGTTTTGGAGTAGTTTTTAAGCATCTTTTCTTTATTTTAAAAAATTTCACATGTAATACATTATGATTTTGAATAAAATAAACTCAAACCATATAAAAGTACATGAAGTAGAAAATAAAACCTACTGAGAATCCTCTCTACATAGGTGTCTATTTTATTTAGTTTTACCCCTATGGATTAAGTAAGTGTGTGTGTATTATGTATGGGTGTGTATAGATGTATATAGTTTAAAAGTAATATATTCATAAATACATATTTTTCTACAATTTGATTTATTTTAACTATATTATCATTGACACATCAGTACATTTACCCCAAGTGCCTCTCCCTAAAATTAATAATTGTTAACAATTTATTATGTATCCTTGTAGAAACAATTTAAAACTTGGGTTTACATGTAAATGTTCTTTGTTTTTCTTTTTCAAAGTTAGATTATCATTATATGCATAGTGTTCTGTATCTTGGGTTTACATTTAATACATGTTGGTTATATTTCATATTAAAAATATAGAGCTATCTGTTTATTGGGGGGTGATGCTGATTAGCAAGATAAAATAAGGACATGCTATAATCTATCCAACAAACTCCCTTTGGAGAACTTTTAAATTGCTTCCAGTTTTTAGCTGTGACAGTAGTCTACAATATTATTAAAAGGAATGGATAGTGACAGGAATTTCTTAAAGTGACCATTAGGGACTGATCATAAACTAAAATACCTCTCTAGGTATGTTGAACATAATTTCTGAATCTCACTCAGATACATGAACCAACAAAGGATTTGTTCTGACTTGTGAATGTATGAAGATGAAACGTTTTCCTAAAGATATGCAGATTAAATTACTCTTAGTTATCCGTTTGAGAAGTCCACTCTTTGAAAAGAATGCAATAACATGAATTGAGCCCATCCTGAGAAATCTACACTGTATCAAAACGTAGGGTCCCTGTATGTGTGGAGCTATCAATTTGTTAAAATTTATTGATTGATCTAATGATCCAGATGCTTTGAATTACTTTATGAACTCGCCATTCTTAAAAATGTGCAGATTTATTACATAGTTTATGTACTTTCTAAGGCCTTTGGCCCACTATTAAGCCTTCTATCCATTTATCAGCTCTGATAGGAAAGATTCCATGCTGATGGGCTCCTCTAGCTAAAAGGCAATTTTGTTTTGCTCTTGTACATCAATTCTCTGTGCTATCCTATTTTTCATCACAAAGATAAGCAGGATCTGTTTGTAGTTTGTTTAAACCTTATTTGTATTCACTTGCACAGGGTGACATTATCCTATAGATTCAGAGATGGAAGCTCTAGCCATTCCCTCTCTCTATCACAGAATTCATTTTTCATTCCCTTGTCTGGAAATTGAATGCAGACATCACTTTGAGAATTGTTTTCTCATCATTTTAAAGATGTTCATTTTGTTTTTTTTGTTTGTTTGTTTGTTTACCCCACAGGCAGATCTGTCTGTGGCAGTTTCTGGTTACCACTAGCTATCACAAATCTAATAAACACACTCTGAATTATATTTACAGAGTTGATTGAAAGAAAAACCAGGTGCAATACGCAAGCTAGAAAAAGACAAAGACTTAATATGAGGTGATATACTCAAATCACAAAGAGAATTTGGTACCTTAGCAAATGTTCACTTAATATTCTGTTGGTAGGTACATCTGCAACAAAATGACTCATAAATATTCAGCTACTCTATACCTCTGTTCTCCTGCTCCCAATGATTGCAATGATACAATTGTGTCTAGAGTGAAGGAGCAAATGGCAATTAAGCCCACAGGCTCCTGTGAATTAGCATGGATTATCCCCACTTTAAAATATGGAGCCAGCTCATGCAAATCATTTGTGCAAATGATCACTTATTCACAAATGGGAACAGAATGAATGTGGCAAGACATGTTTTTTTTTGCACTTAATGATATTCATTTTATTTTTTATTTATTTTTATTTCTTAAAGTATTACAAAGAGTATTACATATGTCTCCTTTTTTTTCTCCCCTTGACCTTCTCCTGGCCTCCCCTACCCCCCAGTGTCTTGTGTCCATTGGTTATGCTTATATGCATGCACACAAGTCCTTTGGTTGATCTCTTACGCAAGACATGTTTTTGAGCCCTTTAAAAATGGAGTCCAGATTCCACGGCTTCTGTGATTCCTCTAGTCCAAATGGACATTCAGTTGTTGCTCAACTACCTGCACAGTGTGACCTTTGAATTTGTTTTTTGTAAACTGATTTTTTATTGAGCTGGAAATCCCTTGTACACTTTGCCCCATTTCCCCTAATAATACTATTTTGTAAAGCTATAGTATATCAACGAGAATATTGGCATTGATAACATTCACTAATCTTACTCAGATTTTATTCATTTACTTATACTTATTTGTGTGTATCAAGTTCTATACAGTGTTTTTTTTTCATCTGTGACAGTTTCTCTCTACCACCACAGTCAAGATACTGAACAGTTTCAATTCCACACAGACTCCTAATGTTACCCCGTTATAAACACTCCCATCTCCCTTCTACCCTTTCCTGCTACTCCACTCTGCTCTCTGCCTCCCTAACTCTTGAGAACCACTAATATGCCCTTCTTTCAAAAGTTTTGTCATTTCAAAAATGAATTATACAGTATATAACCTTTTTGGATTGGATCCCCCCCCCCATTACTCAGCATAATTCTCTGGAGATCCATTCAAGTTGTTGCTTGTATCAACAGTTCATTCCTTTCTACTGCTAAGTAGTATTCCATGGAATAGATATACTAGAGTTTGCTTAGCCATTCACCTATTAAAAGACATATAGACTGATTCCAATTTTTTTCTATTAAAAATAAACAATTATAATTATTTGTGTACAGGCTTTTATGTGGACATGAGTTTTTATTTCTCTGGGGTAAATGAACAGGAGAATGATTGCTAGGCCGTGTGGTAGTTACACATTTAATTTTACATAAAATTGTCAGACTGTTGTCCAAAGTGGCTGTATGATTTTATATTCCCACCAGCAATGCATGAGTGATCCAGTTTCTCTTCATCCTTGCCAGCATGTTGTGTTGTCATTAGTTTTTATTTTAGACATTCTGGTGAATGTATAGTGATGTTTCATTGTGGGTTTAATCTGCATTTCCCTGATGCCTAATGGTGTTGAACATCTTTGCTGTGATTATTTGCCCCATCTGTATATCCTCTTCAGTGAACTGTCTATTCATATCATTTACCCATTTTTTTTTAAACTTGGGGTTGTTTTTACTGTTGTGTCTTCGTAGTTCTTTATATATTCTAGTCCTTTGTTGGATATGTATTTTGCAAACATTTCCTCCTAGTCTGTAGGTTGCTTATTTTTTTTTATCCCTTTCATTTGTACTTTTGTGGAGAAAAATCTTTTAGTTTTGATGAAGTCCAACTTACCAGTTTTTCTTTTTGTGTAGCATGTTTTTTAGTGTCAAGTGTAAGAACTCTTTGCTTAGTGTTAATTTTGTATCCTCCAACTTTAACTTACTTTTAAGTTCCAGAAGTTTTGTTGTTGTTTGTTTGTTTGTTTTTTGTGTGTGTTTTTAGATTCCTTGGGATTTTCTACTGAATAGCTGTATCATTTACAATGCCTTTTATTTTTCTTTCTTCACAGGAGTGCCTCTAACTTCCAGTACTATGTTGAGTAAGAGTGGTGAAAGTAAACATCCTTGCTTAGTTCCCAACTTAGTGGGAAGACAGTCTCTCGCCATTATGGTTGATAGTAACTGTATGCTTTTTGGTGGTGTTCTTTCTCAAGTTGATATAAATACCATCTATTCCTAACTTGCCAAGATATTTTATCATGAATGAATCTGAGACATTGTTAGATGCCTCTTCTATATCAGATGAACTCGTTTGCCAAATCATTCTAATGAATTGTTAGGCTTAGAATTTGAAAGAATCGTTAATTCCTATGGATCCTGGTTAAAAACATACTGACATTTAATTGGATTGCCTTTATTTGGGATATGAAGGACTCTTCAAGGCAAATAATGTTTCAGGGCATAGTCATAATTTGGGGTTCCCATTGGGTTTCCATCCCTAGGCTGGAAAGGACACCTTCATGTTTTGGTTTAGAGCTCTCCTCTCAGGTTTATGTCTTACTGTTTTTGGGTTACTGCTTTTTCTTGAGCTGTTCAGCACTTGCAGAACGTGGGTTTTTATTATCTAAGTTTCTCTCTCCATGGTTCTTTTAGTTAATCTCTTCATTCTCCTGGGTTTCGGATGCTTTGTGTAAATTGAGTGCATGAATGTATGGGTACTAGACAATTGAAGCACTGGCACATATTGTCATATTTCTTCTCTACCTATTTCACTTGCAGAAATCTCATCATCTCAATACTGTGCTTTTCTGGGCCTCAACTCTAAATGAAAGGATTAAATACAATCTCCAAGACTTAGTTGTAAAATTCTGTGATTTTAATTAAGGAAGACTTCTTATTAATAAAGACTTTAGAAGAAAAACTTGGTACAAATAATCCCTCTGGGGGGGAAAAGTCTTTCCTCTGAAAGATTCAATTGGAGATTTGCTGAAATATGTAAATCCAGGCTTCAGGTTAAAATGAAGCACTGTAAGCTGCATTATTTCCTAATGCCACCTGCTTGCAATTTTGTTCAATTAATTTGCTTCTAAAAATGTTATGCTTCCTTTTGAGATGCTTACTGAAAGTGTTCATAACAATTAACATCTATAGCTCAGACCTCTCTAGATAAAAATATCATGCCTAACTCCCATCCTCTGTGTTCTCAAAGAGTTTCCAATTGCAAGTTAGGATTCCTCTAATAGTGTTTCTTGAAAACTGCATCAAAGAAGATAACTTAGATATTTATGGTATTTAGTTTCATTGTTTTTCTAAAAAGTGAATGCAGCTCCATTAATCATTTATAAAGAAGTGAAAATTGTGAACTCTTCTGTCATGAATTAGTGCATTCATAGACTTTCAGACTCTGGGATGGCACACTCCTCAAATGTCATATAAGTGATATTTCAACAGGTTTGCTAAGCCAATTGCCTGTGGTAAAGCCAGATGGAAACCAAGATCCTGACAATTCCTTTACTTGTAGCCATGGAAAAATCTGAGGGCAAAAAGCTTGAGATATATAGTGTGTTGCTGAAATACACATTTCTTAATAAGACTTAACAGAATGTGAATCACTGATAATTTGAACAGTGTTGTAATATTAAGTCAAAAAGTACTTCTTTTGTAAAATTTATCTTTATTGTTGAAAGTATTGCATATGTCCCCCTTTTCCCACCAATTGACCTCCACCACCCCACCCCTGCCCACCCAGGCCTACTGCATTGTTGTCTGTGTCCATGGGTTATACATATATGCATATAAATTATTTGGTTAATCTCTTTCCTCCTTCCTTCCCTCTGAGATTCATCAGTCTGTTCATGCTTCCACATCTCTGGATCTATTTTGTTCATCAGTTTATTTTGTTCATTAAATTCTACATATAAGTGATATCATGTAATACTTATCTTTCTCTGACTGGCTTATTTCTTTGCATAATACTCTCCATGTCCCACCATGCTGTCCCAAAGATTAAGAGAACAGTTTTTACAGCTGTATAGTATTTCATTGTATAAATGTATCACAGCTGTTTTATCCTCTCATCTACTGAAGGACACTTGGGCTGTTTTCAAATATTAGCTATTGTAAATAGTGCTGCTATGAACATAGGTGTGCATATATTCTTTCTGATTGGTGTTTCTGATTTCTTGGGACATATTCCCAGAAGTGGGATTGCTGGGTCAAAAGGCAGTTTCATTTTTAATTTTTTGAGGAGACTCCATACTGTTTTTCATAATGGCTGCACCAGTCTGCATTCTACCAGCAATGTACTAGGTTCTCTTTTCTCCACATCCTCCTCAGCACTTTTCATTTGTTGATTTGTTGATGAAAGCTATTGTGTCAGTGTGTGAGGTGATACCTCATTGTCATTTTAATTTGCAACTCTCTGATGATTAGAGACTTTGAGCATTTTTCATGTGTCTCTTCGCCATCTGTATGTCCTCTTTGGAGAAATGTCTATTTAGGTCCTTTGCCCATTTTTTAATTGGATTGTTTATCTTCCGTTTGTTAAACTCTATGAGTACTTTATATATTTTGGAAATTAACCCCTTATCAGATGTATCATTGGCAAATATTTTCTCCCAAACAGTGGGATCTCTCTTCATTTTGTTGATGCCAAAAAGTACTTCTATACAGCTTTGACTTTTCTCCTTATAAATGTGTGTACTTTTGTCAACTCATATATACAGTCAATTGCAGGCTTCCGATTATCACTCATTACATTTGCTACTGACTGCAGAATCCTAATGAACATCCTACAGATATTTTAGTATTTCTATATATGAAAATTAAAGGTAATTTTAATGCTCAAGACAACGAAACAACTCAATAGATTGTCTACCACCATAATTATCCCTACATCATAGATTATATACATCCCAGGTAGGTAAATTTAAAGTGCTGATTTCCCAATGGTAAATATGCATGATTTCACTTTAGGTGATTGAAAATTGAGAAAAGTTATGACTCAATCTTGAATTTTACAATGTACAATTTTCACTTGGATGTCCCACCATCACCCCATATTCCACTTATCCAAGTCTGAACTGGGTGTTCTTCTTAGTGAGTCTGTCTTCTCAATTTTACTATGCCTATGAATATTACCACTATCTTCCAGTTTGACTTTTCAAAATAAGCAACTCTTTGGACTTCTCTGTCTTCTTCATCTCTTAAACTTCTTGTTACTATAATCTATCAATTCTTCCTTTCCAACAGTTATGAGATTCCACTCATATCATTCTAATCCCTCATTATTTCCACTTATTATGTTAACCTACAATTTTTTATTAGGCATCTATCATGTACCAGGCACTGTGTTAGTTAGGTATTGGAAATACAATGGTGAGCAAACAGAGGTGAGATCTCTGCCCATACATTGTAGTGTAGAAGGAAGACATTAATGAGCACACACAAATGTAAAACTGCAGCTGTGACAAGTATTATGGGGAAAAAAGGTATAAGGTGTCATAAGAGCCTAGAAAAGATTGGTTTGACCTAGTTATGGAGGCTTCCTTGATGAAGTGATGTATGAGTTGAGATCTTAAAGATGAATAGAAGTTAATGAGATGAAGAAAGTTGGGAAGAACATTCTAACTATAGCTAACAGTATATGCAGTGAGTGGCCTTATGATGGGAAAGAGAATAAAGTGTTGGAGAACTGAAACCAGGATGATGGGCTGAAGACCAGAAAACACGGGAGAAACCTCACACAAATTGAGCCTGGAGGGATATTTAGGGACCAAACTGTGCATAGCTCTATAGACTCTATTAAGAAAATTGTGTTTTTTTAAAAAAATTTTGTGAATAATGGACTGCTACTAAAAGGAGCACTGTGTGTGTGTGTGTGTGTGTGTAATTTGCATTACAAAAAATCATTCTGATTGTATTGTGGAACAGATTGGAGGGGGCCCAAGAGGAGAGGCAGAGTCCTATTTGTAGTAGTGTAGGTGAGTGATTGATGGTTTCTTTTTTTTTTTAATATATTTTATTGATTTTTTACAGAGAGGAAGAGAGAGAGGTAGAGAGTTAGAAACATCGATGAGAGAGAAACATCGATGAGAGAGAAACATCGATCAACTGCCTCCTGCACATCTCCTACTGGGAATGTGCCCACAACCCAGGTACATGCCCTTGACCAGAATCGAACCTGGGACCTTTCAGTCCACAAGCCGACGCTCTATCCACTGAGCCAAACCGGTTTCGGCTGATGGTTTCTTCTTAAGGGCCGTAAGTGATAGAGATGGAGAGAAACAGGTGGAGTCAAGAGACATTTAGGAGGTAAGATCCACAGGACAAGATTATGGGTTGGCTATGGCAGGTGAAAGAGAAAATGAAGGAGACAGAGGGAGAGGGTTTTGGATTGCATAAATGAAGTTTGATGGTGCCATTCACTGAAGGAATGCTGAAAGATAATTCAGTTTGGAGAGAAGATAGAGTTTAGTTGGGGCATATTGAGTTTGAGATGTTAATGATATATCCAAGAGATGATGTCAAGTAAGCAATTGGTTATATAACTGTGGAGTTCAGAATAGAGATCTGGTCTAAAGATTGAATTTTGAGATTCATATGTGTATAGGTGTCAATTGGAATACTGTGTGTGGAGAAATTATAGAGGGAAAAGGGAAGAGGTACTGGGACCAAGCCTTGAGGGACTCTAATAATTAATAACCAGGTAAAATAGGATGAGTCTGCAAAGGAGATAGAGGAATAGCCAGATAAGTAGGAGAAAATCCAACAGCATGTTATGTCATGGAAGTAAAAAAAAAGTATTTAAAGAAGGATGGAGTGGCCAACATTGTCAAAAGTTGTTGAGAGGTCAAGTAAGATGAGGACTGAAAAAGTATTTATATATTTACTTGGAGCCAATTGGTGGCCTTAGTGAATGCTGTTCAGTTGAATGATGATGACTGAAGCCAGGTTAGTGGGCTAAAGAATGGAGCAAGAAAAACAGACTCCTAGATACAGAGGACAGACTGACAGCTGTCAGAGGGGAGGAGGACTGGGGGACTGGGTAAAATAGGTAAAGAGATTAAGAAAAACAAACAAACAAACAAAAAACCCCTCATGGACATAGACCAGTGATGGCGAACCTATGACAAGCGTGCCAGAGGTGACATGCGAACTCATTTTATTGGTTGATTTTTCTTTGTTAAGTGGCATTTAAATATATAAAATAAATATATCAAAAACATAAGTCTTTGTTTTACTATAGTTGCAAATATCAAAAAATTTCTATATGTGACACACCACCAGAGTTAAGTTAGGGTTTTTCAAATGCTGACACGCCGAGCTCTAAAGGTTCGCCATCACTGACATAGACAATAGTATAGTGATTGCCAGAGGGAAGGTGGGTAGGAACAGATGGAAGAGGGTAAATGGGGATAAGTGGTGATGGAAGAAGACTAGACTTTGGATGGTGAGCTCACAAAGCAAAGTGCAGATGATGTATTGTAGACTTCTACACTTGAAACATATAACTTTATTGACCATGTAACTACAATAAATTCAATTTAAAACAAAAGAACAGGGCAGGAGAACTTGGAGTCAGACAGTATAGATACATTTTCTTTAAAGAAATTTGAATGTGATGGGGAAGACAGAGCTAGGGCACTACCTGCAGAAGAATGTCTGATTTTTATATTTTATTTTAGGAGACTACAATATGTTTTACATGAGGAGGGGAAGGCTCCTTAGGGGAAGGAGGGATAACTGCTGGTGTAAGGTTACTGAGACATTAGTGCAGCTAAATTTTTATCTGTTGACTTTATTTTTTCCCATGAAGTAAGAGGCATTATTATTTGATAAATATATGGGTGTAGAATTTGAGAATGGGGAAGGTCATAAACAGCTAGTGTAGATAGTGGGAGCATAAACTGACCAGAGAAAAGTAGTAGGATGGCTGGGCAGTGTGAAAAGCTTATTTGAGTTTGAGATGGCCATGAATTTATAGAAATACTATTCATCCTTTTATGTGTCTGTGTCAGCAGTGCTTAATTGCTCAAGTGCAGATATTAAGGCAATGGATAATTAGGCTGTCCCAGATTTGGTGGAAGTGAGGTGAGGAAGAGAACACTACCAGCCAGGCTCCTGAAGGGTCTCTTTGCCTTCAGTGTTTTCACATTCCTACCTATCCTGTATACTGCCACAAGAATTATTTTCCTTAAAGACTACTTTTTATCAACTCCTTTGCCTTGCTCAAGATGTAGTGAGTAAGAGCACAGCTGATAGACCTTGGTTTGAACTCCTTGTGAACTCCAGCAATTCATGTAAACTTCTGACACTCCATTTCTTCAATTCAAAATGGGGGTTAATTGTAATATCTACCTTATAAGGTTATTAGGAGCATTAGATTAGATAGCATGTAGCACAGTGCTTGGCCTGTAATAAGTACATGAAAGCTGCTATATTATATTCTCTTATCTGTTTATCCACCTTCCCCTTCAGGTTTCAGCCTAGTCTGAAATTCTCTCTCACCCTTATCCAACATACTTTATCCCAGTTAGACTGATGTTTTCACTGCCTCCATTTTCATTGTCATGTGCCTTGCCTGCTCTACCCAAACCTCATAACTTCTCAAAGGCCTGCATCTTCTAAATGAAAGCTTCCTCATTAGCTTGAAAACAGTGTTGCTCTCTCACTGCACTGATCTCCCATTGCACTTTTGGAACCTGATTAAATTCCATTGTTCACTTTATTATAAGCAGTTATTGTATTTACTGCTGGTGTAAGGTTACTGAGACATTAGGGCAGCTAAATTTTTATCTGTTGACTTTATTTTTTCCTATGAAGTAAGAGGCATGATTATTTGATAAATATATGGTATAGAATTTGAGAATGGGGAAGGTCACAAACAGCTAGTGTAGATAGTGGAAGCATAAATTGACCAGAGAAAAGTAGTAGGATGGCTGGACAGTGTGAAAAGCTTATTATATTATTACTTTATTATATTTTTATTGTTTTGTTGAAAAATATTATTATACCAGGGTGAGCAAAGGTATATTTACAGTTATAAACAATAATTAATAAACAAATAATACAAGAATAAAGTGTTTTGTGTACTCATAACTGTAAATCTACTTTTGCCCACCTTATATTACTAAAATGTCTAAAATATTTTAGTAATATAAGACTTTTCCAATAAGAGTGTGAGCTCTTTGAGCCAAAGAATCATGCCATAAACTCTATGCATTTCTTACAGGACCTAGAATAGTATTCACAGTACTTGTTAAATTTAATTTACTTGAATTGAGACATAAGCCAGGTCCCAGTGACCTCTAAAGTAGAGTACACAGACAATACATTAGAATACAGGAAGAAAATATTGTAAAACATCTATTTATACTTATATTCTTTGACAGTTCTGTTTTTGTGTATGTTTATAATGTATATTATACAAATTTATTATATATACATATATAGAGGATTGAAAAACATAAGTGGTGCATATTCAAGAAATTTTAATATTGGGGTTCAGATCAAAACATTTTTTCTATAGTATTTAAATTAATAATAGCCCTAACCGGTTTGGCTCAGTGGATAGAGCGTTGGCCTGCGGACTCAAGGGTCCCAGGTTCGATTCCGGTCAAGGGCATGTACCTTGGTTGCGGGCACATCCCCAGTAGGGAGTGTGCAGGAGGCAGCTGATCGATGTTTCTCCCTCACTGATGTTTCTAACTCTCTATCCCTCTCCCTTCCTCTCTGTAAAAAATCAATAAAATATATTTAAAAAAAATTAATAATAGAAATTTGATCCAGTCCAAACTAGCAAGCCCATGGTGGGCACACGATATAATATACAGATCATGTATTACAGAAATCTACACTTGAAACCTATATAATTTTATTAACCCATGTCACCCTAATAAATTTAATAAAAATAAATAGAAAAATAAAATAGCAAACCTTTATTTGCCACAGTTAATTATGTTTTGGTCACTTACTCTTTGTCAGGTGCTATGCTAAATGCCTTACATGCATTAATTTCTCAAAACAATTTCATAAGGTAGATATTATTATCTCACATTATATAGGAGGAAATTGAAGCAAAGAGGGGTTAAGTAACTAGTCCAAGGCTATATAATGAGAAAGTGATGAGCCAGGATTTAAAACTACCTTTATTTTAATCCAAAGCTGGTCATATTTTTGAAGATTTTTAACTACACAATTAATTTCTTTAATAGATACAAGACTATTCAAGTTATTTATTTCTTCATAAGTAAGTTTTGATAACTTGTGTCTTTGAAAAAAATGGTCCATTTTCCAAAGCTAATCCTCTCAATTAGTACACTACTATAGCATGTACACCTCTTTCAGAAGTGCCTATGTTTTTTTATGGAGACATTATGGAGTAGACTTCTTACTTAACCAGGGCATTATGAGAACCATATAGAGATTTTAGAAAGTAGAAAGTCATCATAAGAAAAACCAAGTAATTGATTTTATTATATTTGATACTTAACTCCTTTTTAAAATATGAGAAAAATATAGAGCTCTTTCTTAAAGAATGATCTCTTAATTTGAAAGCTGAACCCAAAGTAAACACATGCTTTCTATCTTTTTCAGTTGTTTCTGAAAATATGACAATTCAAGAAACAAGTACAATTCTTTCACAGCAAATAGATTTAACAATCCCATCCCAAATTACTGGACTAAACCCTCAAAATACTGTATATACTTCTACAATTATGTCTAAAGGCATACCTGTATTTAAAACTGATTATAAAACCATATCATATTCCAATACAACATCTCCACCTCTGGAAACAATGACTGTACCAAATTTTTTAAAGACATCCATTTCTGAGACAGCTACATTCATAGCAGACATTTTGTCTACTTCAGCAACTGTTGCTCTACCCACCAAGAATACTTCCACAGGCACTACTACCAATTCCATGAAAATAACTAAATGCCCATCTTCAGAGAACACAGTGACAACAAAAAGGGCTGGATACATTTTTGAGACCTTTTATCCAACTACAGCTACTAATTTCTTATACACAACTGGATTTACCAAGAATTCAATTGTACCCAAAACTTCAGCGATTGGATCTCCACTGGCCATTAGGAAGACAGCATCTTTATGCTCATCTATTGAGTCAACATCCAAATCTACACCATCATGGCATAAACACATATCCACAGGTATTGGAGCACTCCCTATCTCCACAGATAGCCAGGAGTTTCTTGCATCTACAGTTGCTGGAACTGTACCTTGGTCCACCGTGAAACAGACTTCTACTCACTTTGGGACTGCATCAGCATTCCCACCTATGTCTGTGCTCATCTCCAAAGCTGCTTCAGTAGATACTGTATTTCCTAGAAATCAGAAAGCATCTACATTGTCAATGACTGATAAAAATATATCATTTACAGTTCATTCAATGACACTTCCATCTAAGCCTATTGAGACGACTTCTGAGATAAGAACAGTTGAAACAGAATTGACATCTACAAATTTCCAGGATGTCTCTTCACCCAGAATGGAGGATACAATGTCTATCTCCATGCCAAAAGAGGCCTCTTCTATGGCCCTTTCTTTCAGGACATCCTCTTCATTAACCAGAGCTCAGAGTGTACAGACAAATATTGATACTGAGACCACACATACATCCTTGATTCCTGGAATCACACTTGCACCTGCAGCTGATGAAAGTATGCTTTCCCCCACAGTTACTGGGTCAGAATATGCCAAGAATACATCCACAGATGGTGAAAATGTGTTTCCTTTTTTCTCCACCAGATCAGCTTTCACATCCAGGGCATCTGAGTCTGGTCCCACAATAATAAGTGATAAAGGTGCCTATCTATTTACCAGTGAGATCAATTGGACTTCCAGACCAGACCAAACTCTGTTGACGTCAATATTCCATGGGAATACTTCTAATACAGAACATTCATCCACAACTGCTGATGTTAATATACCTCCAGAAGCATCCATAGAAAGTGAGGCTACCACTACAGCTGATGCTATTATTAATACTGATACCATAATAGACAGATATACAACAGCTCCATCCAACTTGACATCTCTGTGTTTGGCTAATTTCTCCATAGTTTCTAGAACCACATCTGTAAAGAAACTTCCTGAGTTTAAACTTACCACCTTATTACTAAGAACCACCCCTAGATCCACAGTAGCTGGAAATGAACTTATTTCAACATCAAAGGAAACAGTTTTTCCACCAGTAGATATAATATCTACCCTTGCTGACACTGAACTAGATTTTTCTACTGAGAGTGCTTCTGAGACTACAGAAACAGAGGTAAAAAATACAATTGCATTTGGAGAGACAACAATCCCTGTACCGGAGTCTGCAACAACACAAAGATTCAATGCTTCTGTGACAAGGAAAGAAACAACTTCCCATTATCTTAAGGGAAGATCAACTATAGCAGCAACAACAGAGGTTTCTTCATTTGCAACAATGCAGGAAGCAACAGATGAGTCTATACAAATGGTGACAGCTTCTGTCATTGTTTCCCCTTTTCCTGATTTAGAAAAGTCGACTTCCCCATTGGATAATAAAACTGCAACTACTGAGTTGAAAGGAAGATGGTTTTCTCCAAAATCAGTTAAAACCACACCTGAGACTTCCTACAATGGATCTACAGAAATCTTTTATTCCACCCACACATACACAGCAGAATGGACTTCAAAGACTCCACCTGAAGGTAATCCAACTCCATATCTCACTTCTGGGAGCACAAAGGCATTCCCTGAACCCAGGGCTTCCTCCACATCTGCATTCTCAGATGTCTCACCTCTGTCATCAGCTATAATGACTACAGCATCAGTGCCACCAATGGATCAGACTGCTTCCACAACCAGCGATATTGTGACACCTATAACAATTTCCTTTCTGACAGAAACTACAGTCTCCTCATTGAGACCTACAAGTCCTTTGGCAACTAAGGCTGAGACCACTGTTCTGTCCACCTCAGCTGACAGAGTAACTTCATCCACACCCACTCTTACCTGCTCTAAATATCTCCCTGACAATATTTCTGTTGTGACCTCCACTCATATGATCTCAACAATGTCTATACCAGTAGCAACCCAGTCCACGTCTCGAGTAGAGGATGCTTCCACCCATGCTCTCAGCTTCCCGAATACTTTCAATGGCAGTGGAGATGTTGTTAGCTTCATTACTGCCACCACAGAAAATTATGTTATTGATGAGACCAGGCCCTCTACCAACAAGCTTACTACCTCAGATGGTCAGATTTCTCAATTTTCCACACGTCTTGCAAACATACTTGTTCCCACTCTATCAGTGACTCATATTTCTACCTTAACTTCTGACAAAGAGCAGATTATCACCTCCCTAGGAAAAACCCTTGGAACTATGGAGGTGACAGAGATATCCCCATCAAATAATCCTTTTATTTCAGAGTCTCAGAGTTCTTCATCCTTGGAAATGACAGATACAGGATTTGCTGAGACCACAAAAGTGTCCAGTCATCAAACACATTCACCTTCAGAGATTCCACTTGTAACTCCCCCTGATGGAATTTCAGCTTCATCTCCCACATCTGGGCATACACAGACTATACCTACCACCTGGATCTCAAGTAACACCGATGTTCACATTTCAGAAATGTCTACC
This sequence comes from Myotis davidii, assembly GCF_000327345.1. NCBI lineage: Eukaryota > Metazoa > Chordata > Mammalia > Chiroptera > Vespertilionidae > Myotis > Myotis davidii. Next base: position 344,271 of record NW_006299241.1, on the reverse strand, counting down.
AGTCTTGGGAAAACAGCTTTCCCTTCAAAAGCTCTGACAATTATGACATTTTTGTCTCCTGACAAAGAAAGCATAAGTGCCCTCTCAATATCTACTTGCAGGACTGAGAAAATGACAGTAAGAACCACCTCTGTGACTCCACCTTTCTCATATCACCAGAACACTTCATTTGTAGATGCCATATCTTCCAGGACAACCAGAATATCAAATCCTATAAACATCAACACAACTCTTTCACACTTGCTTTCACCCCAGACTCAACCTAAGGGGACATCAGTTGCCTCTTCCATTTCTGAAAGCACACAGACCTCCCCAGAGTCCCTGTCTTTTTCCATAACTGGACTGTCTAGTGCCAATTTTACAATTATTTCTACTGACAGGGTCACTACAGCCCTTTCTGCTCCAAGTGTAACTACCACACTTCTTGGGAAAACATCTATGGCAACGTCCATTCCTATCTACCAGATGTCTTCACTGCCAGTTACTGCCTTCACCTCCAAAAGAGTTTCTGACACTCCTACAATGCTAATGACCAAATATTCTAAAATAACACATGCAGATTGTTTGAAAAGACACTCTATAGCTACTTCTGGACGTGGGTCTGAGATGTCCTCAATGTCAGTTCATGACTCTGCTTTTTCACCTCCAACTGTTTCTCCTGACAATTCCACAACAGTTGGATCATTCTCTACTTTATCGTCTTCAATTACCCCTAGGACTACTATAACCATACAAACATCTACATTAGATGTCACACCTGTGACATATGCTGGTTCTCCTTCAAAAATCACAATGGTTTCTTCTGCTTTTACTACTTCAGAAATGACAGAGATGTCCTCCCAGATCACACCTACATCCTTTTCCTCTCCAACAGAGACAACTTATCCCTCCGTGAAAACCATTCCAACCACTATTATGGCTGGGGTGATGACTCCATTTGTAGGCACCACTGACTCCTTTCTACTCAGTTCTGAGAACACTGAAGCTATGTCTTCCATTCCAAAGACCACATTTTCACCATTTTTATCAACATCCCCACAGTCATTCCAAGGAGACAAGGCTACAACTCTGGGCATATTAACTGGAATTACTAACACCTCCCTATCTACTGTAAGCAGTGGTAGAGTAACAATTTTCACAAATACTTATTCTAGAACTGCTGCTCCTAAAAGTGTGATTTCATCTATTCCTTCAGATAGTCTCCCTACTCCCGTGAATATTCAGGTTTCCCAATATTTGACTACCTTTAAGAGCACTCCTAGACCCACACAAAGTATAAAAGCCACCACTTTCTTTTCTTCAAAAACAAAAAAAATGACTTCCTTGTCTGAAAATACTTCAAGCACTGAACTAACAAAAGGTGCCACATCTGTAAATACCCCTGTTTCATACCATCCATGGACTCCATCCAGTGCAACTCTGCTCCCTTTTAAAACATTTCTTTTTTCACCTCATAGTACTAAAGCTGAATTCTCTACTCCAAAGACTTATCTTCCTCCTACATCCCACATGGTTGAATTTCCAGTTCTGGTAACAAGAACCACATCTAGTAACACCCAGCCTCTGCTTATGACTTCCTGGAACATACCCATAGCTAAAGATTCTCAATTTCCAATTTTTACCACTACTCATGTGCCTACACCCAAGAAGATGGAAACAGAGACTCCATACCTTGTTCCTGGGTCTTTATCAACATTCACGGCCTCTAAGACTGGTCTTGTATCTGGAAATGTTATGGCAATATCATCAATTTCTACATCAGGAATTCTTCCTACCTTGGGGATGTCTGAGAGCCCTTCATTATCAATATCTTCAAGAACTATTCCTACCACTTTGGTTGACATTAAGCAGACATTTGGTAAGACTAACATATCTGTGACTCCTGTGGCCACACTCCCATCAAATCCTTCTTGTGCTACTTCGGGATCTATAATTTCAAAAAATACTACTTCACCCATGCTGACATGGGTCTTATCTAGTCTCCCTTCAGGTTCTCCTCTGGCAACCATATCTAATACTCCTCAGTTATAACTTCCTCTGCAGTAGAGGTGCAGCCCACACTGGACTCCCTTCCAAATATAAGCACTACTACATCCACAACTACTGAAGCCTCATTTTCTCTCACATCTACTGGAGTAACATATCCTTCTTACAGCAACTGTGTTTTCACTACTTTCTTCCTCTCTTGAGACAACCAGGCTGGACTCTACACCTTCCTTTCTATCTACAGAAACATTGACTTCTCCTATTGCCATTTAGTACACAGGTATGTTCCACAATGTGTGCATTGTATTACTAGTAGAATGCATGCACAATGTTCTCCAAGGTGGCCAGTTTTCTGAAGGCAGAAAAGGATAAAGAAGGGTACAGGTGTCTATCTCTTTCAGTCAATGGGTACAGTGGGGACTTTATCCAAAGATAGAACTCTCTAGCCATCTTTTAAATCTTTGCTTTATTAAGTACTAGAGGCCAGTGCACAAAATCCATGCATGGGTAGAGTCTCTAGGCCTGGTTGGTGATCAGGGCCAATCTGCGGGGTGACTGGTGTGGCGATTGGGGGTCCCCTGCTGGTACCCGCCTTGGCGGGCCTGGCGCTGCCTGCTCACTAGCCCTGCCTGCCCCCTCACCACCGTTGCCGGTTGCCTCCCTCTGCGGGATGACCAGCGGGGTGATTGTTGGGGTACCCCACTGGCACCTGCCTTGGCAGGTTGCTATGATGCACACTGACCACCAGGGGACAGACGCTCAACACAGGAGCTGCCCCCTGGTGGTCAGTGTGCTCCCACAGGGGAAGGGCCGCTAAGCCAAAAGCCGGGCTCATGGCTGGCGAGTGCAGCAGCGGTGGCGGGACCCTCTCCCACCTCTGTGGCGGTGCTAAGGATGTCCAACTGCCAGCTTAGGGTGTAGGCCGGGCTAAGGGACCCCTCTGAGTACACAAATTTTGTGCACTGGGCCTCTGGTATAGGATAATGCAAATGTATCTTTTTACTAAGTATGACATTTCTAAGCCTCCTTTCCACCCGTTTTGTTCCTGATGCTCTGACTCTACCAATGTGAACATGGATCAGGAACCTCACCCCCTTCCAAATAAGAGTTTTATAGTCTTAGGTCTGACATATTGACTACATACCAGAAATCACCAGAAGACATTCCTCTGATACAAGTCTCAGCCTTCTCTAAGCTTCACCTCCAGCTGACTTACAATACTTAACAGTGGCCAGGGAGTGTTTGGCTTCCATATTGCTCAAATTTTGGATGTTCCTTCAACTTTTAACATTCCAAAATTGAAATTTAATAGGGCAGACAATAGGAGGAAATTACAGAGAGGAAAACCTGTAGCAGAAAGAAATACACAGGAAAAAATAAATATTTCCTCAGGCCAAATGATCTTGTGAAATTATGTTTAGCTTGGCTATTAAATGAACTTGGAATCTGTTGATCAATGAAAATTGAG
>NW_006299241.1:333680-340735 GCF_000327345.1 Myotis davidii | reverse complement strand
CTGCCTAAATAATTAAAGCAAAAATGCGATGGTATGTTCTGTTTTTATTTTTTAAATTACTATTTTTTTCAATTACAGTTTACAGTCAATATTGTTTTGTATTAGTTTGGGGTATGTAGCATAGTGGTTAGACAGTCACATACTTCAAAAACTATTCCCCTGATATTTCCAGTACCCACATAATTATTCTAATGTTATTGACTATATTCCCTATGCTATACTTTACATCCCCATGGGTATTTTATAACTACCACCCTATACTTCTCAATCCCTTAACTTTTTTCACCCAGTTCCCCATTCCTTCTTCCCTCTGGCAACCATCAGTCTGTTCTCTGTATCTATGAGTCTGTTTCTGTTTTGTTTGTTCCTGTTTTACTTGTGAATATGAAGCCAAAAGTGCTTGTTCTTGACCTTGAAATTAAATTAAGCAAAGTTTAAGAATGAGATTTCACTGTTTAGTTTCTTTAAAATAAAGAACAATTTTCATCAAATTAACAGACGTTAAATTTCTTGAATTCAATACATAAAATTAATCTCCTTATTTTTAATTACAGTTTCCTTTTATAATGTTGGAATGAGCTTCTCTGTCTTTGATGAAGAGCCAGCGATCCCTATTACCAGTGTTGTAAATGAATTAGCAGAAAATTGGGTAAAATAATCTTTTGAATATTTATAGTACATATAAAATATTTGAATATATTTGCATATACATGTGTATGTATATGTATATGTGTGTATATATATGACAAAGATTGAGTATATTAACACTAAGTTTTACTTTTTCTACACATAGTACATTTCACAGCTAATTGGTTTTGACTTTTTGCTGAAAATCTATCCACTCTGTAATCAACACCATGAAGATATATGTGTTTTTTCTTTCATAGTGCCAATGCTGGAAGCTTTTATGGGATGTTAATATTTTAATTTCTTTAGAAGTGTACACTTTTTTTCCACTGACACAAATTCTGTGCCTTTTCAAATTTTCCTATTTGGGGAAAGTAGGAGAGTAGTGATAACAAAGTCTATGCTATTTAATTTAAATATTCTTGTTTTCTGCATTTTAATTTCTCTCTCTCTTACACAATAAATGTTTTACTTATCCTTACATTGTTTCTGATCATAGGAATACTACATACTCTCTGAAGAAATCCAGAATTTGAAATGTGAAATTCAGAAAGTATACATGCTCTCTAATATTGCTCTTTGTATTAAGTACTATTAATAGTTTGAGGTATATTTTTTCAGACTTTTTCTATACATACAATAACATTGATGCATGTATATTCTTTTGTAAAAATAACTGAAATCATACTAATTATGCTAACTTCCTTTTTCACTTAACCATCTATCTTTGAGCATACTCATGATTATAAACATAGATCTACCTCATACACTTTAACAGATGCATAGAATTTCACTGGATAATTGTAAAGTAGTTTTTAATTCAGGCATCCATTGGTGGACATTCATGTGTTTCTATTTTTTCTCTATTTGAAAATAATTCTAACAATAATACCCTTGCAATAAATTTTGGGGAAGCACTTGAGTATTTTTATAGGATAAATTCCTAGAACTGGAATTGTTGAATCAATTGATGAATATTACACATTTTAATAGCTATTGCTAAATGAGCTCCCAGATAGGTGATACAAACCTGCATCCCCACCAACAGTAAATGGTCATGTCTGTTTCCCCTCTCTCCCCATCAGGAATTTATTTTCAAGTGTACCATATATGACATGATTATAAGTGCTTGACATGATTGGTTATATTCATCTACTAGGGTTGCCATAACAATATGATACACTGGGTGGCTTGAACAACAGATATTTATTTTCTCACTGTTCTATAGACTGGAAATCCAAGATCAAAGTGCCAACAGAGTTGGTTTCTGGTATGGTCTCTCTCCTGGCTTGTAGATGGCTATCTTCATTTTGTGCCTTCACAGGACTTTTTGTGTGTGTGGAGAGAGAGAGAGAGAGAGAGAGAGAGAGAGAGAGAGAGAGAGAGAGATGTCTGGTGTCTCTTCCCCTCCTTATAGTGACATCAGTCCTATGGGATTAGGGTTCTACCCTTATGACTTCATTTAGCCTTAATTACCCCCTTAAAGGCTCAATCTCCAAATATAGTGACATTAGGAGGTTAGGGCTTCAACATATGAAATTTTGGGGATACAATTAAGCTCATAACAGTAGGTAAAAACCAAGTGGAGCAGACGGAAATGTTGAACCAGCTGAAATAGTGAATGGAGCTTAATGATCACATCATCTCAGGTAACTTTGCTCAGTTAAGACAAAGGAGTAGAAATACTAAAACTGATGTGTTTTGTCTTTTACAGTTGAATTCTATATTTCAGGACAGTGAATTTGCTCTTGCTAATCTGGCTATTCAAATTAAAAGCAGGTATGTGAATGTCATCTACTGTGTGTTGAAGGGTTGTTTGAGGGCACTCTGGATCTGTTATTATCCAGAGAAGATTTCTGTTGTTTTTGTCTGAGTTGCAGGGACTGCTGCATTTTGAGTTGAATCTTCCCTTCTGAGTGTAGGTTCTTTTTGGACTGAGAAAGAAATTTGTATTAATACTACAGAGTATAGCCCTAGTCGGTTTGGCTCAGTGGATAGAGTGTTGGCCTGAGGACTGAAGAGTCCCGGGTTTGATTCCAGTCAAGGGTATATGCCTGGGTTTTTGAAAGGTCCCGGGTTCGATTCCGGTCAAGGGCATGTGCCTGGGTTGCGGACATATCCCCAGGGGGGGATGTGCAGGAGGCAGCTGATTGATGTGTTTCTAACTATCTATCCCTCTCCCTTCCTCTCTGTAGAAATCAATAAAAATATATTTAAAAAAATACTATAGGGTATAAATTCAGTGGCAAAACAAAATAGAATAAAATAAGTAGGGGAAACAGTGGAATTGGACTCAGTTACCTCTAATGCCCCCTTTCGCTTTAAAATACTATGATTCTGTGACTTAGGGGGAAAATGCCTTAAAAGATGAAAGACTCCGAATGACCAATGCATAAAGATTTATAAGGCCTTTTATTTTTGGACAATGCACTTCCAGGAATTAAAAATTCCAAAGGGAACTTGAAATATTTAGAGTGAGGAATGCTGACTAGTTCAAGACTTTCCTGGGCCACAAAGTTGGAGAGCTGATTGCAGTAATATTGGAAGGCACTGAGTAGTATCAAGATGATGACCAAAGCAATTGGTCATCTGATAAATACTTCCTCTGCTCTTGCATTGCACATATATTGGTCCTCTGTTAAAGGAACATTCAGAGAATCCTTTTGAAAAATAGGCATGGCTCTGGTATACCACTGTAAGCTGATTTTTATTTTTTATTTATTTTTATTTTTATTATTGATTAAATTATTACATGTGTCCTTATCCCCATGTTACCCCCTATCCCCTCATGTAAGCTGATTTTTAAAACAATACACGTGCCTGCCTATCTCCCACACAATGGGATTTTGGTTTCTATTCCATGTTCAAATATAAATAGGCTCAAGAAGGTTTATATAAGGTAATAAAAGTAAATCCATGGTAGGTTATTAAAAGAAAATTGTGGAATATACAACATTCTTTTTAAAGAATTATGTCAATTATGTTTACTTATTACAAAAGTAATATATGGCCATTGTAAAATCTTAGAGCTTAACAGAAATATTAACTTGGATAGCAAAAATCTCCAGAAACACACCCATTCCAAGAACTCTGGTTAACAATTTTCTTACATACTCCTTTAGATTTGTTGCCTTGCATTTACTAAGAGAATAGGATCCTACTCTACATACTGTTTTCCAACATTCTTTTCATGCTTTAGAATGCATCATGTACATCCTTTGAGGCCAATACATGGAGATTTAGCTTATTCATTTTTATGCCTGCACAGGATTCTTTTGCATGAGTGTGCCATGGTGTATTTACCCAATTGCTTAGTAATGGACATTTCAGTTATTTTCACTCTTGTACATATATTTGTATGGTTCCTTGCTGGTACTATTATGGAGTAGATTCTTGAAAGTGGGTTTGCTGTGTTAAAGGCTTACTACCATTTTGGTATACAAATAATGACCAAACTCTTTTGAAGTATCTTCTTGGAGCCTTATAATTATTTTAATTCCAAGCTGGGAGATTCTACTGTTTTGACTCAGTTGTCTTTCTCCTGAAACTGTGCTCTTATGTATTTGGTACTCTATTTAATTTTTCTATAATTTTTGATGCTTTTGATACAGAGACACTTCTAAGGAAGAAAAAACCATGGACCAAACTTTGGTAAGTAATTTTTCAAAACAATGTACTTGTAACCTATTTTATACCTGATTAGTTGTAAGTAAATAGCTCTTCTACCCAAGTATATATTACTAGAAGCCCAATAAACAAAATTTGTGCAGGAGTAGGCCTTTCTTCCCCCAGCTGCAGGCACCAGCTTCCCTCTGGGACCCAAACTTCCCTCCAGCCACCAGCACTGACCTGGGCTTTCTTTGCAGAGGGGGACCCGCACACCCACGACAGCCCACTGATTGGTGACCTGGGCCTCCCTCTGCGTGGCGATGATGGGGCAATGGTTGGGCCCTCAATCAATTGCATTGCACCTGCCTTGGCTGGCTTGGTGCCAGTGGGTGTCATAGTGTGGTCCGGATGGTCATCTGGATGATCATCTGGATGGTCATTCCGCTGTTCGGCTGTTTGGTCAATTTGCATATTAAGCTTTTATTATATAGGATTAGGCAAGGCTCAAATGTAATCCTTGTGGGTCAAAATACATTATGTTCTTTGGAATTGCACAAGAACCCAGTAAGGAAACCATCCTCTGCTTTTTGAACTATGTATGTGGCAGTTCTTTCAAGGCCCATTTTGTGGGCTATGGGAGTATGGAATGACTTTGGGATTGTACATGGTAAATGGAATTTCTTGATTGTGGACTTCTTGTAAAAAGTCTGGTTCTTCCAGGAGTGACACAGTTGTTTGCAAGGCTGGCATTCAGAAATACATTCATCCTCTATTTGTATAGATTTGAAGTCAGAGTGTAACAAAACTATCTCCCATCATCCTTGACCCAATTCTCAGTACTTATTCCAGTGCCTCAAAGCTTTACAATGTTAGACTCTGAAAGGATTAGTAAACACAGATTTTAAAGTATTTAAATGAGATAAATATTTTAACTATACAAAATGCAATCAGTGCATTCTAAGTTATCTGCCATTATTTAAAATACTTTCTATAAATAGCTGATTCAGAATTTTTAATTTAATACATGATAGTTAACATGACATGACTAAACTTCCTCTCAAAAAATAGGTGTAAAAGCCTATTGCTAATAATGAGTTCCCTGGGTTAGAATCCCTGCTTTTCCACTTCCTGATTGTGAGACCTTGGGCAGCATAATTAATCTCTCTATGCCTCACTTTCCTAATCTGTGCAATGAGGATAACAATATTATAATCCCTCACAAGGCTGTTGGAAAGATGGAATGGGATAATTTATGTAAAGTGCTTAGCACATGACATAAAGCACAGTAAATGCTTGGTAGTGTTTACTATTGTTATCACTATGTTAAGTTTAGATTCTACTCCTAGTTCTTTGACTTCTCAGCTATGTGATACTGGGCAAATAATTTAACTTCTCTAAGACTTAGCTTCCTTATGTAGAAAATGTGCTGACAATCTCTGGAATGCCCACCCTACAGAGTTAGTTTGAGGACTATAAATGCATTGATGTTTTGAGGGTGATTTGAAGACTGCAATGAGTTACATAAATATAAAGTATGATTATGATTGCTGTAGTTTACAATAATCCCTGTACTCAGTTGTGATGTTTGTTTAAAGATTTCAGCGAGTATGCACTTTTCTTTTGCTTTATTTGGAACAGAGAGAAGGGCAAGAGATGGCTACAATTCCCCATGCGTTATACAGGTAGGAGCTGAGTTTATTCATAGCTGCTACATTTAGTTATGATTTCCCTTCCATTTAATTCTGTATGTGCAGTCTCTTGGTCAGAGTTGTCAGAAGGAGATCAAAGTACCTGGTGGTTATTTTATAGAGGCTGTCATTGGGCTCTTGCCTTCATAAAATAAGTTGTTTCAGTTGGTCATGGCACAGCCTAGCAGCCTGCTTGCTGCTGCCTCTTTGTAGTGAAGGGAAAATGGAGTCCAAAATGGTCATAATTTGGGGATGGAGGAATAAAGTATTTGTTGTCATGAAAAAATTCCACAAAATACTGAGCAGGAAAATTGAAAAAGCAAGATGGAAAACACCTTGGTCCTGTTCAAACTCATGGTCCAGCTTCTCCAGCTACTGTTGGGCTGCTTGATGCAACTCAAGAAGTACATATAGCCAAAGAAGATTCCTGGAAAAGTCATTGAAATATTCAGGATGCTAAGAATAGACAGTCTATTGCAGCAAGAGGAGAAGTTTAAAAAAGATTTCTCTTCAGGCTGGAAAGATGATAGTTGAGAAGAGAGAGACCCCAAATGAAATGGGTAAGATGAACAGGGTCTTCACCAAATATGGATCAGTGAAGGGAGTGACATGTCTTATACTGGACATAAAACTTTTGAGTAAACACAGGCACATCTAAATTTCAACAGCTGCTAGGAAACATAGGAAATGTGTTCTTCAAAAAGACTATCTACAACTGGAAATGGAGAAAGGGTACAGGTAAGTTTGTGAATCTGAAATGTGTTCTGTAATGGAGCAGTAGAGGAATTTAGAATCTTTGAGGACCTCACTACAGAGGTTGAGATCAAGGACAGCCCTATTCTTTCATAATATATCTTTTAGTAGAAAGAATATTTAGAAATGAAATACTAGGTCTTTGTTACCTTGCTTAAAGTTTAGTTTCCTCATCTGTAGAATGGGATAATAATAGCACTACCACATAAGGTTGTTGTGAGGATAGCATGAATCAAAACATGTGAAGCAAGAATTCCATAAATGTACCAGGCCAGTGTGGCTCAGTGGTTGAGCGTCAACCATGAACCAAGAGGTCACCAGTTCCCTATCAGGGCACATGCTCTTGCTGTGGGCTCTGTAGGGGGCATGTAGGAGGCA
>NW_006299241.1:320825-329284 GCF_000327345.1 Myotis davidii | reverse complement strand
CCTATTCTTTCATAATATATCTTTTAGTAGAAAGAATATTTAGAAATGAAATACTAGGTCTTTGTTACCTTGCTTAAAGTTTAGTTTCCTCATCTGTAGAATGGGATAATAATAGCACTACCACATAAGGTTGTTGTGAGGATAGCATGAATCAAAACATGTGAAGCAAGAATTCCATAAATGTACCAGGCCAGTGTGGCTCAGTGGTTGAGCGTCAACCATGAACCAAGAGGTCACCAGTTCCCTATCAGGGCACATGCTCTGGCTGTGGGCTCTGTAGGGGGCATGTAGGAGGCAGCCAATCAATGTTTCTATTTTACTATCTCTCTCCCTTCCTCTCTCTTTAATATCAATAAAAACATTAAAAAAGAGAAATTTATAAATGTTAGTTACTATCATTATCATTATCATTAATATTATTCTATGATAGAAATAGGTTTTTTGTAGAACACATCTTTATAGACTAATTGAGCATGTGCTTATTTGCCTTATTGCAGTAATGATGGATAAATTGGAGACCAGAAAGATAAAAGGTTTTCTCTAAAGTAATAAATCCTGAATACTTCACCTCTTCTATTAATTATCACGAACTTCTAGAAAAATAGTATGGCTAACCAATTTCAACATAATGCAAATGTTCCTGACTATTCTTTTGAAAATGCATTTTGAGTTTTTTGTTTTGGATACGAGAAAATTTATCAGACAATTTAAAAATGCTGTCTTCCATAATTTCTTAAGATTTCCCATTTAATAGTGTAAAATATTTGATATTTATAAACTACCACTAAGTTATTTATACAGAATTGCATCACCACAGGCCAAGTTGCACACTGTTGACATAACTCTAATATCTTTTTTGTTTGTTCTGCTTTTTAGCTGTGTCTGTCAGGTCATCATAAAGGCCAACTCTTCTTTAGCACCCACTGAATTGATTAGCAGGATTAAAAGTAAAATACATGGCAACCTCATGCATGGAAACTTCACACAAGATCAATTGACGTTATTAGTAAAGTCTGAACATGTTGCAGTGAAAAAACTAGGTAATTTGGGTGGGGGTATTCCATATGAAATCACTGTCCTTCTTATAAAGCTCATAATGCATGCATAGTAAGACATCCTGAATTCAGAAGGGAGAGAAGTGATATTCATGTTCATTTCCACATCCTTTGTACCAACTTGCTCTGACAACCTTTCTATCTATCTATCTATCTATCTATCTATCTATCTATCTATCTATATCTATCATACTTAATTCTTTGTATCAGGCTTCTACAGAGAAACAGAATCAATAGGACATCTATCTATCTATCTATCTATCTATCAAGCCAGGGGGGTTAAGAGAGACTTTTGGTCAGCTCTGGATTTCAGCAGTAGCCAGTTCATCGATGATGTGGAATGATTGTCTCTCTTGCATAAATACCCAGAGACCTGGAGAGCTTCATTACACATAATAGCTGCCTAATAGATACTTGCTTTATTGATTGATTTAGCCAGCCTATTCATCTTGGAAAGTGATTTGGGAACAGTCCAGAATTTCTCTCATGGTCATTTTCTTTTTTGATTAGCAAGGCTTTAATGGTAAAAGAGAAAGACTATCAGGCCACGCCATCCGATGGCAGCTTTCTTCGTTTTCCCTAATAGACTGGGGTAAAAATATTGAGCTAACCCAAATAACACACATAGGCATTAGAACACACAATCCTTGGCAACAAACTAACTGGGTGGTGGAGGGCATGCTTCTATTGAGAATGAGAGTGAGATGAAAGGCAGAGCAGTATTGAAGCCACAAGCAGAGCCACCATGCAAATGATGCTAATGAATGTGTCTGGAGAATGAGGGTAAGGCCTTTTATTCTCACTCAGAGAGGAGATGGGGATGGCTGGGCAAAGCTGGCTGGGCCACTCTGTCAACACCTGAGGGAAAGATTTTTGGGATCAGGGTTATAAACCCAATGAGTCGTCAGTAAAAACTGGGAACTTATTACATAAACATAGTCCCAGTCATATCTCCCTTAAGGTGACAGCACTTGGCAGCAAAACTTTGCCATTAGCACCAACATCAGAACAGGCTTCCATCTGTATTGATGATGATGGATATATTGAGTTTACTGGAACCAAATCTACGCTAGATAGAGTCCATTAAGAAGCAAGGAGCTGTCCAGAAATATAAGCCAGCCTATCATTGCACCTCACACTATTAACAGTGGGTACCTGAAAAGGAGGGCAATTGGCAGGTGGGGACTTTTGATTTTTCACTCTACGCCTCTCTGTGTGGCTTAAATTTTTTTCAAGGCACATGTATCATTTTTAAAAACAAAAACTAAAAACCTGCTCTGTCAACTTGTAGTTTTAATGAAAAGGACTAAATGTGAGAGTGTATTGGGAGGCTTATATTTTAAGTAAAGAACCCATTTAATGCTATTTTCAGTGAATCCTGCTTTAAATGGCCTGCCTAAAAGAAAAGTTTCCTTTTTATTTGCTGACGTTTGTGCACAAGATAATAATGATGGGTCATAATGGATGTTCGTGATACTTTTAAGTGCCTTTTGCCCTTTAAAATGTGCATACATTTTCTCTGTAGAGCCAGGAAAGTGCAAAGCCGAAGAGACAACCTCTAAATACAAAGGGACATATAAGTGGCTCTTAACCGACCCTACTGATACAGCCCAAACTAGATGCATAAAAAATAAGGCTGGAAACGCTACTAGAATCTGGTATGTATTGGCCAAGTTCTAAATGCTAGTTCAAATGCACAAAGATCTGCTAATTAGGGGCGTGTTTCTATGTCATTTGCCTGAGCTCCTTCTCTCCCCCTTTACTGCCAATCTTTCTTTCTTTCTTTCTTTCTTTCTTTCTTTCTTTCTTTCTTTCTTTCTTTCTTTCTTTCTTTCTTTCTTTCTTTCTTTCTTGCCTATTTAAGAATATAATGCTACATAATAACATTCAAAAAAAATTTTCAAGAAGACAAAAGAGAACCTGCAACCCAGATACATGCCCTTAACCGGAATTGAACCCAACACCCTTTGGTGCATGGGCCGATGCTCTAACCACTGAGAACACCGACCAGAGCAAAAATTCCATTATTGATATGAGGACTGATTATCATTACATAAAACTTAAATAAATGTCACTCAAAATCCCATCACCTGAACACAGCTGTTTTTAGGTAAGTATATTTTTTCATTTGGCTTTTGCTGCATTTTTTTAAGTTTTATGTAGTGATAATCAATCCTCATATCAATAATGGAATTTTTGCTCTGGTCGGTGTTCTCAGTGGTTAGAGCATCGGCCCATGCACCAAAGAGTGTTGGGTTCAATTTCGGTTAAGGGCATGTATTTGGGTTGCAGATTCAATCACTGGCCCCAGTTGGGGCCTGTGCAGGAAGCAACCAATCTCTCTCTCTCTCTCTCTCACTCTCTCTCTCCACCCCTTTCCTCCATCCCTCTAATCTCTCTAATAAATCAATGGAAAAAATATTCTTGGGTGAGTATTAACAAAACAAAAAAATAATAATGGAATTTCTGCTTTCACTCAATGGCTTATCAATATTTGCCATGTTTTACAGTCATCTTTCATTTTTTTCAAAATATGTAGGTTGTGTGTGTGTGTGTGTGTGTGTGTGTGTGTTTGACAGCCATCCTCTTAATGACCATTTTGAAAAACTGCCTCAGAAACTAACTCGTTGATGGGCCATAATAATTTACTAAACCACTCTTCTATTGTAGACCTTATAATTTTCCTTCTTAAAATCGTCAGCCCCTCTTCTATTACTCTCTGCTGTTAATGGTTTATGCATTAAGTGGACATAGCAAAGGAGCAGCCAGTTTTGACAGAAGCTTTAAAAGCTCTCCTTTGGAGGGCAACATCTTGAATTGTAGTCTATCTCTTACTCCCTACATCTAATCAGTCAGCAAATCATGCAGCTTTTTAAAAAGTTCAAATTCAGAACTCACATCTAGCCTTTCCTTTACAACCACACAGCCACTACCCTGGTGCAGGACCTTAATATATCTTGCCCACTATTAGAGCAGTTTCCTTATTTTCTAATTGCCCATTACCCACCAGCTATACTCCATACTGCTGTCAGTGTGATTTTTCCTAAAGTATGGTTGCCATCATGCCACCTTCTTACTCTGGTTTCACATTGCCTCAAGAATTAAGTCCAAACCCGCAGGCTCCCTTCTTTAATGGATTCCAGCCAAAAAGGGCCATTTGCCATTGTGAACTCAATAGGTGTTTCCTCATGTCTTTTTTTTGTTTGTTTCTTTTGCTTATGCCATTTGCTCTGTTACTGCTGCTGGTGGTGGGGCTTTTTCCAACTCTGTACTTTCAGCACCAGTTTAGCTCAAAAGTTGCAAGTAAGTTTTCCTTGCTTGGTGGTTTGATACATTCAATTTTGTTTATATTGCTGTTCTTATCCCATCTTGCCTATTAAATGTAGTTACATTTACAGTCTTAAACCACCAAGTTACAAGCTCCTTGAGGGAGGAGACCTTGCCCTGTTTGTCTTCACTACCTGCTACCAGTCCTAGAACACAGTAGGTGCTCAATAAATGTGTTAGTTAACTTGAATTGAAGTGGTTTGAATTGGATGAAGCATAGTGGAGGGTATACCATGAGGGTCAATGAGATACAGAGGTTGCTATACTAGTTGCCTTGAGTAAATTAATATGCTAAGATAGAGACCACATTCTAACAGAAAAGGGTTTAAGAAGGGAAAATGAGGGTAAGGAGACCTGTCTAGAAGGGCAAATTCTCTGCCTTGACTCTTGGTTCACTTGACATTGCCATGCCACATTGCAGGCTTTCTTGCCTGCTTATATTTCCTTTCTAAGAGCAAAATTTTCTTCACTTTACAAACACTGGGCTTCCTCCTTTGCTGTCTCATCCAGGAGGCTGAAAGTGGGCAAAGAGGGGAGGTATGCCAAAGATAAACCCCAATCCTTCACCATTTGCTTTAAGACTATTCTGGCCTCATCTTCCAATGAGATAATTCTTGTTCCTCCCTCCTCTTTTTTTCAGCTCAATCAGTATGGATACTGGCAAATCTCAGTGGGAAAAACCAAAGTTTAAACAATGCCAATTGCTGCAAGACCTTCCTGATAAGATTGTGGATCTTGCTAATATTACTATCAGTGATGGTAAGACTGTTCTGTATACAGAGAAGAAATAATGGAACCTCAGTTAGTCTACTTGACCTGAGATCAGAAAGAGAACAGGGAAACCTCACATAGGAAAATCTACCTTACAAAAATCTAGTCTCAGAAATTAGGTAGTCCATGTTGGTTCAGGTAAGAGTGGAGCACAACAAGCTAAGACTATCAGTGCTTTTTGTTTTATAATTTTTATTTTATTTTAAAAATTTGGCTAATTATTATTTTTAATTTTATTTAAAAACATTTGAATAGATAATACTTCACATAGTTTACTATTGAAAAAACACACAAAAATACAGTGAAATATCTCCTTTCCAGAGCCATTCAGTTAATATCCACAGAGATATCTTATGAATCTATAAGGAAATTTATATATGTGTATGTATATGTACCACACGATACATACATGTATATTATCCCTCCCCTTTGTACAAAAAGTGGAGCATGCATACATGCTGCTCTGAACCTTGCTTTTTTCTCTTAACAATATATTGAAAAAATTATCATATTAGTATATGAAGAGCTTTCTCACTCTTTTTTCCACGGCATTGGACTATACTGCATATATTAACATGTTTCCAATTGGATGGGCATTTAAGTTGTTAATAACATTTTGTTTTTTTAAACCTGCTGTAATGGATATCATTTATATGTCATTTTGTATAAATTCGGTATTATTGAAGCATAAATTCCTAAAAGTAGAATTGCTGGGTCAATCATACTTTTGATGGTGTCAAAATGCTCTCTGTAATAGTTGCATCAATTTATACTCCCACTTGCAAGGCATGAAAGTGCCTGTTTCAGAATCCTTTCATCAACACAGCATGGTATCAGACTTTTGTATCTTTGGTGATTTGATAAGCAGAAATTGATATACCGATGTACTTTAAAAATTTTTATGGAGACACTCAAATATAATAAAATTCACCTATTTAATGTGTACAATTCTGTGGTTTTTAGTATATTCTCTAGATTGTGCAATCATGGCTACTAATTCCAAAACATTTGAATCACTCCAAAAAGAAACTTCCATACACATTAGCAGTCACTCTTTATTTCCCTTTCCTTTCAACCCCTGAAAACTTATAATCAACTTTGTTTCTTGCTTAATTTTATTTCATTTTTTGTAGTAACAACACATAACATGAGATCTACCCCTTTTGTTAAATTTTAAGTGTATAATACAAGACTATTGGCTATAATAGGTACAATGTTGTATAACAGATCTTTAGAACTTATTCATCTTGTTTAACTGAAATTTTATGCCTATTGATTAGGAACTCCCCATTTCTTCTTCCCTCAACCCCTGACAACCACCATTCTACCCTGTGCTTCTGTGAGTGCAACTATTTTTTAGATTTCACATAAAGTGAGATTATGCAGTGTCTGTCTTTCTGTGTCTGGCTTATTACACTTAGCATAATAGTCTCAAGATCCATTCATGTTGTTGCAAATGGCAAGATTTTCTGTTTTGTGGCTGAATAATGTTCCATTATATATACATCACATTTTTTCTTTTTTCTTTTTAAAAATATGTTTTTAATGGTTTTTTTTTAGAGAGAGAGAAACATCGATGTGAGAGTTAAAAATTGGTTGCCTCCCATACACACCCCAACTAGGAACTGAACTCACAACCTGGGCATGTTGCCTCCCCAGGAATCGAATTGGTGACCTTTGAGTGTATTGGAGGATGCTCAACCAACTGAGCCACATTGGGCAGGGCTACCCATTTATTTCTTGATGTACACTTAGGTTGTTTTTATATCGTGACTATTGTGAATATTTATATACTTATTTTAATTCTCACCCGAGGATATGTTTTTATTGATTTTAGAGAGAAAGAAAAGGAGAAGGAGAGAGCGAGAGAAACATCAATGTGAGAAACATTGATTAGTTGCCTCCTGTATGCTCCCTGACTGGGGGGTCAAACCCACAACCTGGGTATGTGCACTGACCAGGAATTGAACCTGAGACTCCAACCAACTGGGCCACACTTGTCAGGCACAGATATCTCTTTAATATAGTGATTTGATTTAGTTTCCTTTAGATATATACCCACAAGTGGGATTGCTGGATCATAGGATAGTCTATTTTTAATTTTTTTAGGAAATTCCATACTGTTTTTCATAATGGCTGTACCAATTTACATTCCCAACAACAGTGTATAAGGGTTCCCTTTCCTCCACGCCCTGGCTAACACTTATCCTTTGATAGAAACAATAGCCATTCTGGAAGTTATGAAGTGATATCTCATTGTGGTTTTGATTTGCATCTCCTTGATGATTACTGATGTTGAGCACCTTTTCATATACCTGTTGGCCTTTTATATGTCTTCTGAGAAATGTCTGTCCAAGTCCTTAGCCCATTTTGATCAGTTATTTGTTTTTGCTATTGAGTTTTAGTTTTTGTATAGTTTGGAGATTAACTTGTTATCAGATATATGTATGGTTTGCAAATATTGTATCCCATTGTGTATGTTGACTTTCCACTCTGTTGATTGTTTCTTTTGCTGTCAGAAGCTTCTTTTTATGTTATCCCAGTTGTTTATTTTTGTTGTTGCTGCTGTGCTTTTCATTACATATAATAAATATCAATGTCATGAGCTTTTGACTTATGTTTTCTTCAAGAAGGTTTAGAGTTTCAGATCTTACATTTGAGTCTTAAATCCATTTTGAATTGATTTTTGTGTATAGTGTAATATAAGGGTCAATATCATTGTTTTGCCTGTGGATATCCAGTTTTCTCAACACCATTTGTTGAAGAGACTATCCTTTTCCCATAGTGTATTTTTGGCACCCATGTGGAAGATCAATTGATGGTATATGGGTGGATTTATTTCTAAGCTCTCTATTCTGTTTCTTTCTTTCTTTCTTTTTTTACTGTAGTCTTTTATTTTTACTTTTAACTTCTTTATTGATTAAGGTATTACATATGTGTCCTTATCCCCCCATTACCCCATTCATGCCCTAACCCCCCTGTTGTCTGTGTCCATTGGTTAGGCTAATATGCCTGCATACAAGTCTTTTGGTTGATGTCTCCCCCTTACCCCCACACTCCCCTACTCTGAGGTTTGAGATTCTTTTTTTTTAAATTAAATCTTTATTGTTCAGATTATTACATTAGTTACTCTTTTTTCCTACCATAACTCACCTCCACCCAGTTCCCACCCCACCCTCCGCCCTCACTCCCCACCCACTGTCCTCATCCATAGGTGCACGATTATTGTCCAGTCTCTTCCCTCATCTCCACACCCCTTTCCTCCTGCCCAAGAATAGTCAGTCCATTCCCTTTCTATGTCCCTGC
>NW_006299241.1:315550-318318 GCF_000327345.1 Myotis davidii | reverse complement strand
TTGTGTGTGTTGCCCATTTTTTGATTGGGTTGTTTATCTTCCTTTTGTTAAGTTGCATGAGTTCCCTGTAAATGATGGAGATTAAACCCTTATCGGTGGTATCGTTGGCAAATATGCTCTCCCATGCAGTGGGCTTTCTTATTGTTTTGTTGATGGTTTCTTTTGCTGTGCAAAAGCTTTTTATGTTGATATAGTTCCATTTGCTTATTTTCTTTTTAGTTTCCATTGCCCTAGGAGCAGTATTAGTGAAGAAATTGCTTCAGCATATGTCTGAGATTTTGCTGCCTGTGGATTCCTCTAATATTTTTATGGTTTCCCGTCCTATGTATTCTGTTTAATTGTTCTATATGTCTGTGTTTATACCAGTGTCAGACTATTTTGACTATTGTAGCTTTGTAATATATTTTGATACCAAGGAGTGTGATGACTTTGTTCCATTTTCTCAAGATTGATTTGGCTATTCAGGGTATTTTGTGGCTATATATGAATTTTAGAATTGCATTTTCTATTTCTGTAAATTTGGCTAGACCAGTGGTCAGCAAACTCATTAGTCAACAGAGCCAAATCTCAACAGTACAACAATTGAAATTTCTTTTGAGAGCCAAATTTTTTAAACTTAAACTATATAGGTAGGTACATTGTTATTAACTTAATTAGGGTACTCCTAAGCTGGCCTTTGCTAAAAACATCCTCAATCTGATTGAGGTACGTTCGCTGAGGTCAACCCCTTCCACCCCTCCCAGCCACACTTGTATACTTGTTTCGTCTATCTCCTTTTGTCCATCCTCTCTTTATGTCCAAACCATCTCAACATACCTTTCTCAATCCTCAACACTACATCTTCTTTCACTCCAAATGTTCCCTGTACGTGTGCACCCGCACATGGTATTTTGTGGAAGAGCCACACTCAAGGGGTCAAAGAGCTACATGTGGCTCGCGAGCTGCGGTTTGCCGACCACTGGGCTAGACTAGTTTAGTGAAATCTAATTCCCCTGAAGTGTACATCCTCTGATGCTACTCCTTAGAAGATGCAGCCTTCAACATGTACACATTTTCTCTGACCACCAGGGATGACTGTGGTTCTACTTGAGTTTTCTCTGCGTGTTTCTTTGTCTTTCTCCTCCTTAAGCTTCTGGCTGGTCTGTCTCTATTGATATCACATCCATCTGTTAGTGTCCTAATTGCTAGTTGATTGCTCTGTTTTTTTAAATGTATCTTTATTATTGAAAGTATTACAAATGTTCCCAGTTTTTCCCCCAACCTGCACCCACTCCCCACTCCCAAACTTTCACCATGCTATTGTCTGTGTCCATGGGTTATGCATATATGCATATAAGTTCTTTGGTTAATCTCTTCCCATACACCTTCCCTCTGAGATTCATCAGTCTGTTCCATGCTCTGTTGTTTTTGATAAAATCCTGGGCATAAATTGCTCCATGGTCTGATCCAACTAAAGTTTGTCCCCTTGGCAGAGGTGGAGTGTTGCCAGTCTTTGAGACTTCCTTCTACCTACCTATGGGCAAAATATGTATCCTATAGGGCAAGAGCTTAGGGGTGTGTGTATGTGTGGGTGGATGGGTAAGTGGAGATGGTGTATATGCCCTTCATCAGATGCTTCAGCAGGCTCTTCCCTACGCAGCAGGAGCTGTGTGTGTATTTGGGAATAAGGGTTACTTATTGCTGGCACCCAGCTGCTGCCACTACCCTGTATAGATCACCTAGTCCTGATCAGAAAGATGGGAACTGCCAATGTTCACGGGCTGTCAAACCCATTTAGAATAGCTCTTATACCCCAGGGACCTGGGAGAGATGGTGACTGTTACTTGGCTGCCTAGCCCAATGGAACAATACATCCACAAAGCAGAGCTGTAGGAGATGGTGTAGTTCTAACTCAAATGCCATGGCCTCCCACTGTACTTATCAAGATTCTGCTGAATGTATGCATCTCAATTTGTTGTAATATCTCCCATCATTCTCAAGAGACTTTGAATGATTGTCTTTGATCATTTTGACCAGTGTAATAGATATCTCTGTTGGTGATCTTTTCCACAGGCCCCTACTTACACCACCATTCTTAAAGTCCTGCCTACCCTTATCCATGTTCTTTTAAGTATGCATAAAGATTTTCCTCATATAGTTTCAGTCTATACACACCTTGCCAGGCATAACTCTACTGTATAAAGTGGGCTCATACTACATTGAATCGTTGGAAATTGGGGCACAGGCATTCCAAGTATTGCAGAATAGCCAGGGAATTGCTTTGAGGCAGTGAAATTGTCAGACTAATCTACCTTGAAGAAGTTGTAAATTTGGAATTCTTGCCAAGGAATATCTAAAAGAATCAGAAAAACAAGCACAGATATGATGGTTTCTAGATCTGAAATCATGGAGGGGAATAGAGGGTGTTGCAACTTGGAGTAGGCAGCGAGAGAGAGAGAGAGATGTCTGTGCTTCACACTGACCTTCTTCCTAAGTGACAAATTTTTCTTAGACACACTAATAGAATTTTCTCTATGGATGAAAAAGTCAACAACCACCACAACAAAAACATTGCATTGGATTGGGATTTTTAGAAAATTAACTGTCAGAAATTGTGGTTTTTTTTTTAATCTGCAGAGGAAGAAGACATTAGATGGTGACTATACTAATAATGTATACCTATAACTGAAAGATAACCTATTAATTTTATTAGCTTGTAGGGCAGGAGGGGGGTGGGTAAGAGATCAACCAAAGGACTTGTATGCATGCATATAAAGATAACCAATGGA
>NW_006299241.1:301196-313346 GCF_000327345.1 Myotis davidii | reverse complement strand
GGAAAAAAAATTAAACTCAAAAAAAAAAAAAAAAAAAAAAAAAAAAAAAAAAAAAAAAAAATAAAAAAAAAAAAAAAAAAAAAGAAAAATAGGTACAATATAAAGGAAAGAAAATATATATTCAAGTCAAAACAATTTTTGTTTAATTTTCAATCTTGCTGACACTCATTAGATATCTTGGTTGGAGAAAACTCATCAGTTTCCCACTTAAATATTCATTTTTCATAACTCCTTAATAACACATAGTTAGAAAAAGTACCCTTATGTCAAAGGTCTGTGGGTTCTTTGTTATGCTCAGTTTTTGTTATCTCCATAATATTGAAGATACACCACATTCTAATGAAGTTGGCTGGAAATTCTCATAAAACTGTTTCCTGTCTGTGTCCATCCCACTGTCAGTGCAGGATAGTGTGTGATTGAGATAGAACAATGTATTTCCCAGCTATGTCAGGCAGAACTGCAAAGCACTGCTGTTTCAACCCCCAACATCATGGAGAAAAGGGACAAAAGCACAGATGCTGTAGTAGAAAGTGATATTGAAGAACATTAGCATTGGAATCAAACAGGCCTGGGATAAAATCTGGTTAGAATTCCTATGTCTTAATTTATTAATCTGTAGAAAGGGAATGATAATACAGTACCCACCATATAGGGTTATTGTGGTAATTAAATGAGAAAATGTATTTATAATGCCTTGCTGTGGTATGTTGTCTCTAAAATCCCCACTGTGGATTCATTCTGTTCTTATCACTTGGGAGTTAAATCAGGGCTGGCTTGTGACTGGTTAGCCTAGTAGAATTTGGCAGTAGTGACACTGTGCCAATAATGAGACTAACTTTCAAAAGGACTGGAATTTTCTGCTTCCTTTCTTTTGGTATGCTATCATTTGTGATTCTTCCTCTCATAACCATGCCATAAGAAGCCCAAACAGTGGTGTGCTAGAAAATGTTTAACAAACGACTTTTCCAAAAAAAGTAATGATTCATAGCATTTGCTGATTTCCTGGGTATAATACTCCACCCATGGCTAAATACAGATCAAATCATGTAGTTACTGAACATGAAGTTGGTAAGAGATGCACAGATACAGTAGCTATTTTAAAAAATCACAAGAGCATATATTATTTATACTAATAAAAGGGTAATATGCTAATTAGACTAGACATCTTTCAGATGTCCTTCTGGACAAAGCCACAGTGGCAGGGACCTAGGCAGAGGGGGTTAGGGGTGATTAGGCTGGTAGGGGAGCAGTTAGGGGGCGATCAGGCTGGCAGGCAGAGGCAGTTAGGGGTGATCAGGCTGGCAGGGGAGTAGTTAAGGGCATCAGGCCAGCAGGCAGAGGTAGTTAGGGGCGATCAGGCAAGCAAGCAGGCAAGTGGTTAGGAGCCAGTGGTCCTGGATTGCTAGAGGGATGTCTGACTGCTGGTTTAGGCCCGGTCCTGGCAGGATCGGGCCTAAACTGGCAGTTGGACATCCCCTGAAGGGTCCTGGATTGGAGAGGGTGCAGGCCGGGCTGTGGGACATTCCCCTCCACTGCATGAATTTTGTGCACCAGGACTCTAGTTTAAATATATAGCAAAATAATTAGTAGGTGATGTTTTGAGTATCACCATTGTTGTAATATACTTTATTTAACTGTAAGTTTATATAATTTAATTTTTAATAGTGGCTGTATTTGACAATCAAATAGTTCACAAAATTGCTGAAAATTTAACAATTGGTCCTCACAAGTTGATAAAAGCTGGCTCCGGTACACCACAAGCCAAATCCTGCATACCACTGGGCCTAAGCCACTGGCAGAGGCCATGTGTCAGGAATAGTCTCAACTGAACTCAAATAACAATAGCCTCAACTGACCAGTCCTTGGTAGCATCAACTGCCAGCCATGTGAATGGGCCATTTTGGAATTCCAGCCTAGTCTAGCCTTCAAATAACTTTAGTCCCATCTGCCATCTGACTGCAACTGCATGAGAGAAACCAAGCAAAAACTGCTCAACTGAGTCCCTCCAAAACACAGAAAAATGATGGATAATAATAAATTGTTGTTTTAAATCAGTAAGTTTTGGGGTATAATATGCAGCAGTCAGAGTTAAAATCCTGGCTCATAGGAATTGCTCAATAAATAACAGATAATATTATTGTTTTGATTGTTGCAATTACTGTCAGATTAATTATAACAATTTTAAGCAATGGGAATATGTTTATTCTAAAACAATGAATGGATGGTTCCTTTTCTTGCTTTTGCTTGGGGACTTAGACTTTTTACACAAGTGTAATTTGTCCTGAAATTTTACTTAAAAAACATATAACTCTAGATTAAAGGCCTAGAATTACTTTCTACAATATAGTTGGTCTCCTAGTGGCCTGTTGTTTACTTTCATTCTGCCACAACAGGGAGTGCATGAAGTGAAGTCACACCACTGCAGTCCAAAAAATGATGACCACAGGTAGGCAGCTCTGGCTAGCCCATTTACAACAAAGCCTGAACAATTTAATTACAACAGTGGAAAGATCTGTGAGTGAACACTCTGTATTTTTCTTCCATCTCTAGTCTTATTATTTTCTCATATTCTTTAACAGATCAGAAGATAGATATAACAAGGACAAAATATTAATTTAGAAGAAATTAGTACAACCTTACTCAATCTCCCCTCTTCCTTTCATCCCCTCAGAGAGAACTTTCTGCCTACTCAGTTCCTATGTAAGACATAGTTGCACAGAGTGAAGTGATGGTTAAGAGCAGGAGAGAGATTGAAATTGAGAAGATCTCAGTTAAGATTCCTTAATTTGCATTAATAGTGAAAAAAGTTGATTCAGAGCTTTATTATTTTGTTTTCCCAAACAGAGTTGGCTATTTGTAATGTAACCTGGGTTAAGAGTGTTATGAGCATATCTCTCTGAAATTTTTCTCAACAGATCATATTTTTCAATTATTTTTCATTATATTTGGTTACTGGACTTGAATGTGAATGATTTAAGCTAGGAGGGTACCACAAGGGAGCGCAACTTTATATGTGTTATGTTGAACTAAAATCTAATTAGTGTTGTATTTAGTTTAACAAAGCTCTTAACTTTGAAATTAGGCAATGATTCAAACAAAAGCTATTTTATTTTTTCCTGAATATTTAAACTTTATTTTTGAGAACAAGATATTCTCACCTATAACCAAAACACCATTAACACAACCAACCTGTGTGACATTGTTATAATAATGTCATCTAACATAAAGACACATCCACATTTTCCCTTGTCATTACCAAAATGTCCTTTTTTGCTTTTAAAAAATCCAGGGTCCAGTCAAGGATCATTTGTTGTATTTGGTTGCCACACATCTTTAGTCTCTTTTAATATAGAAAAGCATTCCTGTTTTTCCTTTTTCATGAAACTGATGTTTGAAGAGTCCAGGCCTGTTGTTTTTGGTGGAATATGCTATAATCTTGTTCTGATTGCTTCCAGCAATCTTTGGCAAGAATACTACAGTGATACTTATTTCCTATTGCATTGCTTCAGGCACTGCCTGCTAGTCTTTCTGCTGTAAGGGTGCCCTCCCATCCCTGACCCACATGGCAGGTGTAGGTTGCTCAGGGTCAAAGAGAAGGAGTTGGGGGCAGAAGTCAGATGGGTCTGCATGGATCCAGACCCTTGTTCTTTACCATATTGCCCTCTCTTCTAGAAAGGATTATTTAGCCTATGAAGTTCCACAAGTTACATACCTATTCTATTACTACTGGAGGCTCGGTGCATGAATCTGTGCACGGGTGGGGTCCCTCAGCCTGGCAGGTGACAGAGGCAATAGGAGCCTTCTTGCCCAATCCCAATAGGGGCCGATCAGGCCGGCCAGCCCAGGGGAGGGACCATGGGAGGTTAATCGGCTGCAGGAGGTTGGCTGTGGAAGCACACTTACCACCAGTGGGCAGCTACTACGTTGAGTGTCTGCCCCCTGATGGTCAGTGCACATCACAGTGACTGGTCGTCGGGTCATAACAGTTGCTTAGGCTCTTATATATAGATAGATATATTTAGTGATGCTTTCAGTTTTTTAAAAAAAATCTTTATTATTTAAAGTATTACATATGTCTCCTTTTTCCACCATTGACCTCTCCTCAGCTGTTTCACTCCCCCCCCCCCAGCACATGCCCTCACCCACCTGCTGTCTGTGTCCTTGGGTTATGCTTATATGAATGCATACAAGTCCTTTGGTTGATCTCTTACCCACCCACCCCCCTCTGCCTTCCCTCTGAGGGTGGATGGTCTGTCCGATGCTTCTGTGTCTCTGGATTTATTTTTGTTCATCAGTTTATGTTGTTCATTACATTCCACAAATGAGTGAGATTGTGTGATATTTATCTTTCTCTGACTGGCTTATTTCACTTAGCATAATGCTTTCCAGGTCCATCCATGCTGTTGCAAAAGGTAAGAGTACCCTCTTTTTTATGTGTCTGAGTGTCTGTGTGTCTGAGTGTCTGTGTGTGTGTGTGTGTCTGTGTGTCTCTGAGTGTCTGTGTGTGTGTGTCTGTGTGTGTGTGTGCGTGTGTGTGTCTGTGTGTTTAATTTCAGTTCTTTATTGTTAAAGTGTTACATGAGCCTCCTTTTCCTCCCGTTGACCTCTCTCTGGCCACCCCACCCCCCAACACATGCCCTCATTCCCCTATTGTCTGTGGCCTTTGGTTATGCTCATATGCATGCATACAAGTACTTTGGTTGATCTCTTACCCCTTCACACCCTGTCTTTCCTCTTAGGTTGGACAGTCTGTTCAATGCTTCTATGTTTCTGGTTCTATTTTTGTTCATCAGTTTATGTTGTTCAATATATTCCATAAATGAGTGAGATTATAGCCATACTTTTTTCCAGAGTGGCTGCACCAGTCTGCATTCCCACCAGCAGTGAAAGAAGGTTCTCTTTTCTCTGCATCCTCGCCAACACTTGTCATTTGTTGATTTGTTGATGATAGCCATTCTGACAGGTATCAGATGGTACCGCATTGTTGTTTTGATTTGCATCTCTCAGATGGTTAATGATTTTGAGCATGTTTTCATATGTCTCTCTTTTGAAAAGTGTCCATTGAGGTCCTTTGCCCATTTTTTGATTGGATTGTTTATCTTTCGTTAAGTTGTATGAGTTCCCTATAAATTTGTGAGATTAAACCCTTATCATATATTACATTGGCAAATATGTTCTCCCATGCAGTGGGCTCTCTTATTGTTTTGTTGATGGTTTCTTTTGCTGTGCAGAAGCTGTTTATTTAGATGTAGTGCCATTTGTTCATTTTCTCCTTAGTTTCCGTTGTCCTATGAGCTTATCAGTAAAGATATTGCTATGACATATATCTGATATGTTGCTGCCTATGGATCCTTCCAAGATTTTTATGGTTTCCCATCTTATGTTTAAGTCTTTTATCCATTTTGAGTTTATTTTTGTGTATGGTGTAAGTTGGTGGTCTAGTTTCACTGTTTTTGCAGAGTCTTTGCTTCCTTTGAAAAGCTCATGGTGTAGGCTGGATGTGGCTGTATTAGTTGTCTTGAGGCTGCTGGGAGGGGCTGGCTCTTCAGGAGAAAAATGGCTGCTTAGGTTTGGAGGGTCAGGAAAGACTCAGTGCTGGGTTCCTGGTCACCTCTCCCTGTTATGCTCTCCTTCACTGCCTCTCCTCAGACTCTACAAATTTGCACCTCTATCTGCACCACAGCCTTAGGTGAGTGTTTGTAATTGAAAGGTCCTATGAACTGGGTTTAGTGAGTAAAAGCAAAGACAAGACAAAGGCAAACCAACCATGTGACTGTGAGTTTCTCTCCCCCTGGCAGTGCATGGCTCAGGCAGCTCTTCAGGCTGCCTTTCTGGGAGCAGCTTCTCATGGCTGTGGACTTAGATCTAGAAACCCCTGCCACCAGCAGCCCTGTGGACTTCCTTTCCACAGTTGGATGTTATTCCTGGTCCCAATGGACTCGGACTTGGTGCAGTGCAGCTTTCTCCTGACCCTCATGGCCCGGTGGTCATGCATCTCTCTCCAGCCCAGATCCCTGATCCTACCATTCTCCAGGCATCCTCTGTCCTTCCTGGCTGTGAATTACCTCACCAGCTGTGTCTAATTCACCAATTTTGGGTGGATGTTATTTGATTTAGTTCAGTGATGGCGAACCTTTTGAGCTCGGCATGTCAGCATCTTGAAAACCCTAACTTAACTCTGGTGCCGTATCACATATAGAAATTTTTTGATATTTGCAACCATAGTAAAACAAAGACTTATATTTTTGATATTTCTGTTATATATTTAAATGCCATTTAACAAAGAAAAATCAACCAAAAAAATGAGTTCGCATCACCTCTGACACGCGTGTCATAAGTTCGCCATCATTGATTTAGTTGCTCCTTCTTCTGCTCCGGGACAAGGTGCAGAACACGTCTGCCTGTTTGGCCACAATTTTTCTTCCTCCAACAAAAGCTATTTTAAAAAGGCATTTATGAGACAATTAAGGACATTTGAGTACTGAGTGGATATTTGATGATTTTGAGTGTTATTTGTATTGTGGTTATGATAAGCAAAGGTCCTTTGTTTTAGAGATGCATACTGAAGTGTTTATGGATAAAATTATATGCTGCCTGGAATTTTCTTTAAAATAATTTGGGTTTGTGGAAGGTGGGTGGGAGTATAGATTAAATCAGATTAGCTCTTCATTGACACTTGTTGAAGTAAGGTGATTCATGAAGTACGTGGGGATTCATTAGACTCTTCTTTCTACTTTTGTGCATATTTGAAAATTTCCATAACAAAAAATGAAGAAAAGTGAATGAGTTAATATCCAGTATTCTTACTCTCTAGAAAAAAATCTAAATTAAGTTACTTTTTATTGTTATGTGGTTCATGTTTGGTTTTTTTTTTCTGTGGGCTGCTGGTTCTTGACAGAAAAACAGTCACTACCACCCTTGATTATGAAAGCATAGACTGAGTGTTTGTTGATATTTGAGTAAAAGTGGGATCTACTTAACTCAATCCAATATTCAAAAGTCTTAACTTGCCCTGGCTAATGTGGCTCAGCTAATTGGGCATCACCCCATGCAGGGAAAGGTTGCCAGTTCAATTCAGGTCAGGGCACATGCTGGGGTTGTGGGTTTGATCCCCGGTAGGGGGTATGCAGGGGGCAGCAGATGGATGTCTCATTCTCACATCAATGTTTCTCTCTCCATCTACCTTCCTCTCTCTCTAAAAATCAATAAAAATATTTTAAAAGTCTTAAATTAATTAAAATCTGATTGCAGTATGATTCTTCAGTGACAAAAAGGTTTCTCTGGTGTATTTAAAATAGGATTTAATGAATAAGAGCTTGACTTATGTGCTACTTTCTGAGACTCCATCTATTGTAGAAATTGAGGTCCATTGTTTTCCTTCTGTAAACTTTGTTATGTTATGTGTATTTGCATTTCACTACCTTTACTTTTCAAAGAGAATGAAGCAGTATGGCCCCAAACTAACTAAAGCAGGTTTTCCATTTCTATTTTGTTTCTCCAGAGAATGCAGATGATGTTGCTAAGCACATTTTAAATTTGATCAATGAGTCCCCTTCTCTGGATGAGGAAGAAACAACGATTATTGTTTCTAAATTATCTGATATTTCACAATGTGATGAGATAAGTATGAAACTAACCAAGATTATATTACAAATAATCGATGCTGTTTTGGGAAAGCAAAACAATTCAGTATCTGATCTACATGAAGTAAGCAATGAGTAAGTACTAATACTTTGGTAAAATAAATTGTTTCATACTATTTGTTATTAATTCTTTCACATATAGTAATCACCAATTTTAAAGGTCACATAGCTATGCATTAAATACTAAGCTGTGAAAGAATGCATTCAAAATTTAACGGAACCTTAATGAGAATGACTTTCCAAATAAATAGTTACCCAAACCAAACCTCGGATCTATTTCCCCACTGCTGGTGCTTCCCCAAAGTTCCCCATTTCTATAAAATGCTTCCACCCAGTGTTCAAGCAAAAAATATTAAAAATAAAGCTACGTACCTCCCTCTACCTTGCAGCCAACAAGTAATCAAGTCTTGTATGAGGCGCTGCACATAATTTGTTGTTTTTAATCCTCATCCAAGAATATTTTCCCATTGATTTTTAGAGTGAGTGGAAAGGAGGGGCGAGACAGAGAGAGGAAATATTGATGTGAGAGAGACACATTGATTGATTGCCTCCCGCACATACCCTGACCAGGGCCAGGGATTGAGCCTGCAAACTAGGTACGTGCCCTTGACTGGAATCAAACCTTTAGTCTATAGGCCAAAGCTCTATCCACTGAGCCAAACTGGGTAGGGTCATAGTTTTTTAAATTAAAAAAAATTTTATTGATTTTTTTTTAGAGAGAGAGAGAGAGAGGAAGGAAGAAAGAGAGGCAGAGAAACATAGATGTGAGGGAGAAATATTGATCAGCTGCCTCCTACCAGGGATCAAGTCTGCAACCCGGGCATGTGCCCTGACTGTGAATGGGCCCAGCAACTTTTTGCTGCACCAGAGGATGTCCAACCAAATTGAGCCACACCAGCCAGGGCTGTACATAATTTTTAAATCCCTTAAATATTCCTGGAATCCATCTACTCTCTGTCTTTACCACCACTTTCCTATTCCTAGCTCCATTTCTCTCATCTGACTTTCTATAGTAACTTGCAAACTGGTCTCTCTGTTCTGCTCTTGCCTCTCTCTGTCTATTTTCTACATACCAGCCAGAATGATCTTTCAGTGTATATATCATATCATGTCATTATCTTGCTTTTAAAACTACACAGTGGCTTTCTGTTACATGTAGAAAAAAATCCAAATGTCTTGGCCCATGAGGCCATGTATGATCTGGCTTTACATACAATGGTTTTATTTAATCTTTAAGACAATCTTTTGAGATGAGTGCTAGTATTACTCTGACTTCACAGGTGAGGAAATGGAAACTCAGTGATGTTATTTTATTTGCCCACATAGTTAGAAATCAGAGGAGCTAAGATTTAGACCTTCTGTCTGAGTGCAAAGCCAAGGCTCCTATCTAATAATTCCTTAACAAAATGAAGATAGTGATTAAAACTCAAAGAAAAATCTCACACTTAGGAAATCTTATAAGGAGGATGGGTTTTTATATTTAAAAGGTAGGAATGTTCTTCTCTACCTGGTGTTTCTTGCAGAATTCTGAGGATAATCAACCATGCCGGTCACAAGATGGAGTTTTTGGGGAGGACAGCAAATCTGACAGTGGCCAGCCTGGCTTTGGCTGTCCTGCACGTGGACCACACATTTGAAGGCATGATCTTCAGCATTCGCTCCTATGAAGATGGTAGAGACCCTGAGGTGAGTGCAGCTCAGGGAACTGAGAGCCAATCTGCCAAGCATTTTTTTCCAACTCTTCATTCATTCACACCATGGGAAGGAGAGGGGTTACTTTTTATAACATTTTAATCTTCAGGGGACCTTATGAAAACACGACTATCCCTGGGGTGATTTATACATAACCCTCAGTAGGCTAACACACGTTGGTTGAAATGGCATCTATGAGATGTGCAATGATACCACCTTTGGCTCCGTGACCTGTAATCATCTCCAATGTCAGTTTATCATTTGGTACTATTTATGGAGCACTTATTACATGTTGAGCATTGTGTTACTGCTTCCTTTTTGCAGATAAATAAACAGAAAAGTTAAGTAACTTGTCTAAGGATTCACAGCCTAATGGCTGAGCCAAGATTCAGACTTATGCCTGGATAGCTTTAAAGTCTGGGCCATTTCCACCACTGCATTACTTCAGTCTTTGTCAGGCCATAGGCTGCCAAAACCTGTTCAAAACAATTTGAGAGACCAGTATTTTTTAAACTTAAAAAATCATAACATTTACATACAGGGAATTACACAAATTCTAAGTATACAATCTCTGAATTTTGACAGATGTGTGCATCTGTGCATCTTAAATCCCTAGTTACACTAATAAAAGACAAAGATGCTAATTGCATGGAATGAAATGTTCACATTTTAAACTTTCGGACTATCCTTTATTAATGAATGCAAATACATGTGATCAATTGTATGAGCAACAACGGGCAGAGGTTTTGATAAATTCTCTGAATGATGAACAATTGGCAGCCTTTCAGACTACAACTTCAGCCATTGAAGATCAAACTGTACACCCAAATGCTTTTTCTTGGATGGTCCAGGTGGTAGTGGAAAAACATATATGTATAATGTTTTAACACATTATATTAGAGGTCGTGGTGGTACTGTTTTACCCACAGCATCTACAGGAATTGCTGAAAATTTACTTCTTGATGGAAGAAACTTTCATTCCCAATACAAATTACCAATTCCATTAAATGAAACTTTAATTTCTAGACTCGATATAAAGAGCGAAGTTGCTAAAATCATTAAAAAGGCCCAACTTCTTATTATTGATGAATGCACCATGGCATCCAGTCATGCTATAAACGCCATAGACAGATTACTAAGAGAAATTATGAATTTGGATGTTGCATTTGGTGGGAAAGTTCTCCTTCTACCTTTGGAAATATTATATCTATAGATAATATTAAAAAAATATCTAAACGTGCAATTCTTTGTCCAAAAATTGAGCATGTTCAAAAATTAAATGAAGAAATTTTGGATATACTCGATGGAGATTTTCACACATATTTGAGTGATGAGTCCGTTGACTCAACAGATGATGCCGAAAAGGGAAATTTTCCCATCGAATTTCTTAATAGTATTACTCCTTCGGGAAAGCCCTGTTATAAATTAAAATTGAAAGTGGGTGCAATCATCATGCTATTGAGAAAT
Source organism: Myotis davidii (assembly GCF_000327345.1). Classification (NCBI taxonomy): domain Eukaryota; kingdom Metazoa; phylum Chordata; class Mammalia; order Chiroptera; family Vespertilionidae; genus Myotis; species Myotis davidii. The sequence goes on along the minus strand of NW_006299241.1, from coordinate 302,544 downwards.
CTCAATAGTAAATGGGGTCTTTGTAATGGTACCAGATTTATTATCAAAAGATTATGACCTAACATAATTGAAGCTGAAGTATTAACCAGATCTGCAGAGGGAGAGTTTGTTCTGGTTCCAAGAATTGATTTGTCCCCATCTGACGCTGGCCTCCCATTTAAATTAATTCGACGACATTAATTAATTTTAACTTGGGTTATATTATTATTGAGTTATAAGGGTTTTTTTTAACATATTCTAGATAAGAGCCATTTATCAGATATATATTTTGAAAATATTTATCTTTGGCTTCTCTGTTTATTTCCTCAGTGATGTCTTTTGATGAACATAAGTTTTCATTTTGATGTGTTTTTTCTTTTATGAATAACAATATATGATTTGTCTAAGAAATCTTTGCCTACCAGCTGGTCATGAAAATATTCTCCTATACCTTTCTTTAAAAGATCTATTGTTTTAGCTTTTATGTTTAGGACTATAATTCAAATTAATTGAATTATATTTCGTGTATGGTATGGTTCATGGTTTGGAGTTCATTTTGTTCAGTATCAATATCTATTAATTTCAGCACCATTTATTGAAGACTTTTATTTCCCAGTGTCTTGCTTTAGCATCTTTTAAAAAATCAAATACTTGTGTAAATATTAGGCTATTTCTTCACTATTATCTCTCTCCTTTCCTCTTGAGACTCTGAATAAATATACATAAGAATTTTTTATGCTGGCTCAAAGGTCCCTGAGACTCTGTTCATGTTTTTAATCATTTTGCTATCTATTCTTCTGATCACATAATTTTATTGGTTTATCTTCATGTTCATTGACCTCTGTCATCTTCATGTTATTATTGAACCCTTCCTGTGCAATTTAAAAATTTTCAATACTGTATTTTCAGTTCTGGGATTTCCATTTTGTTGTGTTATTTTTGCTTGTTTCCATGCTGTTTCTTCCTCTTTTTGCGATAAGTGCAAGCATATTTTATTTTAAATACCTGAGCATAGTTATAGTAGTTATACATAGTTTAAAATTCTCATCTGCTATTTCTAACATCTGAGTCATCTCAAAATTAATCTCCGTTGATATTATTTTCACTGAAAATGTATCACATTTGTTTTTCTTTCAAATATTGAGTAATATTGGATTATGTCTTTCATATTGTGAGTGTTATGTTGTGGAAATTCTGTATTCTACTATATTCCTCTAAAGACTATTGACTTTTGTTATACCAACTAACTTGGTTGGAATCAAACTGTAGATTCTATCTCTTGGGTGACAGCTCAAATCTCAGTCATCTTTTACTTGGAGTCTGTTTTGTACATATGTGGTTCAGAAGTCAGGCGGACTTTATTTATTTA
>NW_006299241.1:295983-299481 GCF_000327345.1 Myotis davidii | reverse complement strand
GCACTCCGCACCTCAGAATGGGACTTCAGCACTGCGCCTCCTCTGAGTGTCCGTATGCGTTACTCTTTCCTCCTAGTTGTAGGACTTCCACTCAGCCAGGACTCCTGTGGTTCTGGGTGATGTCCGTTTCGTCTTTTAGTTTCACTTTTGAAGTGGTTGTTCGAGGCAGCAAACTCCAGCGTTAACCTATGCCGCCACCTTGGTTCTCCCAGGCGGACTTTATACTCAGAATTTTGGTCCCACCTCCCCCATCTAGCTCTCTGTTCTTTGGGATTTGTCATTGACCTTCCAGTGGCTGTTGTTGTCTAGACCTTTTAATGGTTCTTCATGTCAGAAAGACTGCAGATTTTCTACCAGAATTTTGAGCATCTTTCATAGTATTAGTTTTAGACTGCCATCAGGTAAAGGTTATAAAAACTGTTAGCTCAACTTGTGATGTTACCATTTTCCAAATGTCTACTGTTCTCCAGAATCTGCCTGCTTTTTGTCATTTTTCAGTGTCTTCAAGTCATGGGTATTTTCTATAGTTGTTATATACAGGAGGGTCAAGTCCATTAGGAGCTATTCAGCCATACTAGAAGCAGTTGTTGATTTTCCATTGTGTTTTGGTTACATGGAGTATCCTATTATAGACCCTGTGTCCATTGGTTATGCTTATATGCATGCAAGCTGCTTACATGAAGCATGTCAAACTCGCGGCCTGCTGGAAGCCAGTCCATCCATGCTGCTTGACACAGTCGCTGCAGGGACACAATTGCTCTGTGAGGGAAGAGTCCCCGAGGCTCGCCTGCCCCAGTGCCTCCGGCCACCACCCTCTCACCTTCATCATCAGCACGATGGTGTTCAAGGCGATATTTTTTTGTTGTTGTTGTTGTTTTTTTTTTTTTCAATACCTGGAGTTTCAGGTGTTTTTTTTTTCAATTATTATTATTATTTTTTTAATTTTATTTTTTCTATTATAGACCTTGATGGAGAAACAAACAAACCAACCCTGTTCACAGGCCGCCTCCCCGAGAAAGGTTGTTTCCCCAGGTGAGAATGTTTCCCTGGAGTTAGGGATTAATGGGGCTAGGGAAGGGAATAAATCAGTAAAACTCCTTAACTAAGTGCCAGGCGGGTAGTTAATCACCTTAACTGAACAATCATGCTTAAGCTACATAATCCTTACTTAGGTCATAGAATAGAAAAATTTCCTTCAGTTATTTCCTTATAGCTTAACAGTAGAACAATAGGATAATGACCTTGGAATAGAGACAACAAACTAGCCCTTATAATGGAACACAGAGACTAACCTAGACAAGATTAAAATCAACAGAGCTAGATAGAGATAAGATTTTTATCAAAGGTCAGATAAGAAACTATAAACATAAAACAAGGAACTGTAGAAGGTCAAAGGAAGACCCAAAACATATGATAATGTAACTATAGAGGCATGCTTATAGAATCAAATGGTATAAATACAGCTGTAACAGGACAATAAAAGAGAACCTGGCTATGCTGATCATCTGAATGCTTTCTCCGTGTCCTTCATTCTTCGCTGACTTCATCCACACCTTTGGGAACCCCTGGACCGCTGGGGCTGGACCCCACCAGCAGCCGGTTTGGCTTACATATTGAAGCTAAAGTATAACCTCTCCATAGTACTCGATTGCCCTAGCAGAGTTCGTTTGTGCCAGGACAAGAGCTATATAGCTTTTGGGGTTACAAATCATTCCTAGAACAATTATAAACGTTCATCTCTCCATGATGCACCCAGCTACATAACAGTTCCTTGGCAGTATGGATAGTGGGGGAAATGTGGGACAAAATCACATATATCTTTGTAAAATTACATCCCAACTATGTGACCTTAGACAAGTCACTTAACCTCTCTGAGCCCCTATTTCCTGATAGCATAGAGAACATACTTTCAGAGTTGAAAGGGGGATTAAATGAGAGAAGACACATAATAGTGCCTATATACTTTGTTTTGTCTGGAAGAGTCCAGGTTTACAACTGTGGTCCTAATGTAATTATTGGTAAAGCCCCCTTCACTGTCAAAAATATTCTAGTACTTATCAAATATTATTACCACTCAAATCAGCAAATTATTCTGATAGTGAGCCTCTAGAAGAATTCTTAAGGTCAAACACCTCACTTTCTTGCCTCAATTATTAACAAAAGCATTGCTGAGTAAACTATGGGGCAAGTACCTAATGATATTGTACTGTTTTAATTTTTTTTTCTGTCTCCCCCCCCCACCCCCGCTTAGAACTATATGGAAGAAGACTGGCCTTTATTTATGAGAATCAGAATCAAATCACCCAATTTGTCATTCCCCTTTCCACCTCTATAAATACCCAGGTGGAAGAAGATCAAAGGGAAAGAAACTCAAAGATAGGTTTAGAAAGAAAAGGGTACTGTGTGTGTCTATGTCTATGTGCACCTGGTCATGTCTTAGCCTGTCACCTGATTGTGCACATGTCTGCACTTGTGCAAGTGTGTGTGTGTGTGTGTGTGTGTGTGTGTGTGTGTGTGTGTGTGTGTGTAAAAGGGATGTCATAGTGTGTGGAGCTAGTTCTCTTCCTTCAGCCCTCCACGTGATACTCTGGGGCTGAGGTTGAGCTGGAGTGGGAGGTGGAGAGGACTTCAAGCTCATGGATGATGACTCTCTAGTTTTTATTTTCTGGCTTTTCTTGGCAGATTTACCTAAGTGAAGTCCCTCTGGAGAGGGTTTTGGCTTCCATATATTTGCCTAAATCACTGAAGGAGAGAATTCCTCTTAGCAACTTACAGACCATCTTATTTAATTTCTTTGGCCAAACTTCACTTTTTAAGGTAAGTTCTTGTCTTTGGTAACTATCATGGACTGACATGTGGCGACTCATAGTAATTATGAACTCTTCCTATTTTCATGATGTTTTGTTTATTTTAGAATTATGCTTTCTGATTTATTCCACAAGCCTCCCAGCACAACCTCTGGCTCACAACATGAATCAACATCTATTTTAATGATATTCCACAATTTTTAATTTTCACAGCTTCTCAGCTTTAGAAGGGACCTTAAGGATGATCTGGTGACCAAACAGAGTCCTCAAGATGTTTCTAAGCCAGAAAAGAACAGCAAGTTCTCCTGATGAAATGCTGTTTCAGCTTGTCAGTATTTTCCTTAGGCCTCCTCCAAGCCAACATGCCCACTCTCACAGGCCAATTTATTTGAAACTGAGTGGTGTCCAACAGAACAGTTTCTTGCAGGAATTTGTTATTCTTTCTCACTGCCTCCACAGCACCTTCTCTGAGGGATCCAGTCCTCACCCATTATTGAAACAGAGAGGCAATATAATGTGGTGGTTAAGAGCATAGACTCTGGGACCAGACTGGCTGAATTTAAAGCTGACTATGCTGTAATCTTCCTTTGTGACCTTGGACCAGTTACCCAACCTCAATGTGCCTTAGATTACTCCTATGTAAAACATGATAAAAGTCAGTACCACACTTGGCTGTTGAAGGATTAAAAGA
>NW_006299241.1:292416-295896 GCF_000327345.1 Myotis davidii | reverse complement strand
GTACTTAGAATATTGGCTGGCACATAATAAGCACCATGTAAATGTTTGTATTGCTATTATTATTTTCCTATATTGGGTCTCCGCCTACTAAAAATCCCATTCCTTCAACCTGCTCTGTCTCATTTAGCTGTTGGGAAGACAGCAATCAAAATTTTTGTGAAGTTGTTAATATTTACACTTATTATCTCATGTACTTCTCATAAGAAACTGAGACTCAAAGAATGCTGTGGTCTGAATGTTTGTATCCTCCCAAAATTATTGTGCTGAAATCCTAACCCCCAAGGGGATAGTATTAGCAAGGAGGTACTTTGGGAGATGATTAGATTCTGAGAATGAAGCACTCATAAATGGGATCGGGGCTCTTATAAAAGAGGCCTTAGAGAGCTCCCTCGCCTCTTTCACCAGGTGAGGACACAGCAAGGTGCCATCTCTCAACCAGAGAGTGGGCTTTCACCAGAACCTGACCATATGGGCACCCTGCGCTTAGACTTCTAGCCTCCAGAACTGTGAGAAATAGATTTCTGTTGCTTATAAGCTACTCAGTCTGTGGTAATTTGTTATAGCAGCCTGAACAGACTAAGACAAAGAGGTTAAGTAATTTTGCCCAACATCACACAACTAGGAAGTGGCAAAGCTAGGAATCAAACACAGGCTATCTGACTCCAAAGCTCAAGTATATAATAGGTCAGTACGTTAACTTGCCCAGGTATGCTTGCATTTTCTAAAAAGGCTATTCAGAGGAATGAATTTCTAATGGTCAAATATTCACAGAATTATTTTGGGGAAGGTTGTTCTGGGCCAACTTAAATATACCACATACCAACTTAAATATACTACACTGTTTCCAGCTATGTCTGTCAGATGTTCTGTTCTACTGGAATTCTTTAGCCTGTCCCCTATCTATCTAAAATCTATTTATTCCTGTGGGCTTAGCTCAAATTCCACTCAGTAAGTCTGCTTGAAGTATGTGAGCCTCTGCTCTCCTCCTCCTGCTTGTATTCTTGTTTTATATTTCTGCCTAATTTTTCAAGTAGTCTGTGGCATATGTCATGGCTCAGATATGTTTTATTTTTATGGTACCCAGGATAGGGCTAGGTACCCAACATGTTTTCAGTGCATATATATTTATTATAACTTTCTAAATCCTCATCTCAGGACATACCTGAGATAGAGAAAGGAAGAGAGAGACAGAAACATTGATGTGTGAGAGAAATATCAATGTGAGAGAGAAACATTGACCAGTCACCTTCCATACGTGACCCGACTGGGAATTGAACCTACAACCTAGGTATGTGCCCTGATTGGGAATTGAACTGACAACCTTTTGATGCACAGGACAATGCTCAACCAACTGAGCCACTCTGGCTAGGCTATTATACCTTTTTAAATAGCAAAAATTAAGCTGTATACAGAACAAGACAGCTAATAAAAATTAAGATTGTGATTCATAAGCACTCTGACCACATTGGTAGGCTTATAATTTCGCTGTATCGTCTGAGATGCCATTATTTTGGTAATTTTCTGTTTCTTCAGAGGGCTGTGCTTGTGTTATAGAACAAAAGATAAACTTCTCTGCATACATTTCAAACCTAATAAGTATTTTATATTCACTAACACCTTCCATCGAAAGGGATTTAAGATCTTTGCCAAAAATAGCCTACAGACCTCATAGTGCCAGATGAAGAAGGATTAGAACTAGCTTGTCATCAAATTCAGAGCTGGAAGGGCCCTTATAACTCATAATGTCTCATCTCCTCATTTTACCAATGAGGAAACTGAGACCCAAATAGGGAAAAGGACCTACCGGAGGTGACACAATTCATTTATTTATTCATGCAGTTAGTTATACAGACAGCAAATACTTATTGAATTCCTACTATGTGTCTTGCATGGTGCTGGATGCTAGGAATACAATGATGAGCAATATGGTGCCTGCCTTTATGGAACTTGCAGTCTAATGGGAAAGAACAGAGACCTAAAGATTCTAACAAGGGGTAACCTGAGAGTGATACCTATGCCACTGGTTGTAAGGGAGTGAGTAAATACCGTTTCACCCAAGTCCTGAATTATACAGGCTTGCTTTCACATTCCTTCTTCTAATATATTTTTATCAAAATCTTAACTGTGATTACAACATATTACCTTAAAAATTGTTAAGACCCCACTCTTGGAAAACATTTATCTCCTCCACTGCTCCTCCACTAGTGGCAGTTCTCAGGGAAAGGAACAAAGCACTAGGCAAGTACAATATGGCACAGGGGCACTGTGAGCATAGATGATGGCACCTACCCTTGTTCGGGAGATCAGAGAATGCCTAGTGTAAGAGAAGTATCAGCTGAGACCTGAAGTTGAGTAGGAGCTGGAAAATGAAAGATAGTGAGAAAAAGAGGAGTTTTTCAGGCAGAGAGAGCAGCTTATATAAAGTTTCAGAAGTGAAATAGGTAAAACTTGAGCCTAGAGCTCAGGGTGAAAGAATTAGAAATGATTTAATTCCTTTCCCTGCACAGCCACCATTTTGTATGTAAGGGAAACAAAGCCAGAGAATAGCTTAATTAAATTCTGGGTGATGGTGTTTCTCTTCCTTTGGTTTTTCTACTGCAGAAAACTGTATGTCTCAGACTAAGTTGGGAGGGTTGTTAGCTGTCATCTGGTCTACCTTTCTTCATGTCACCAGTGTCCCAGAAAGGGAAAAGAACTTTTAAGGAACACTATGGCTTGGGCTTACACTTGGTCTTTTGACTATTAGCGAAGGCCCTTTGCACCATATCCAACTTTAAATCAGGCTACACCAAAGCAATTACACTGTAAAGGGAGTCCTGAACCATTAAGCTGGCTTTAGAGGAACAGAATTGGTCAAAAACAGGAAATGAGTAGCTTCCTAGTGAACCCAGGCTTTACTCACAAGTACTGAGTTCTTAGTGGCTGCAGGGCTTAGAAATATGAAGATTTGTCATCTTCTGAAAGTGGCCCAGTAGGCTCCCCAAGTGACATCATTTGGGTTCACCTCCTCTAAATTTTCTTGACAAGTCTTCAGAAGATTTGATTCTTCTCCCTCCTGTCTTGCCTCTGCCCTATCTTTCATCTCCTCACTTGTGCCTTAGAAGAGACAGTCACTTGTGTCCTAGAAGAGGCAGTTTTCAGCTGCTTTGTTTCCTGAAGCCTTGACATGTAGCACTTTGGCCTTGTTAATTATCAAGCTCCACACCTTAAGGACTACATTCTAAGTTTGTTTTCTTTAAACCAACATTTGTTAAGCAGCCCTGTCCTATCGCTCACTAGCTGTATGAATTTTGTCCAAGTTTTTAAGCCTCCCCAAGCCTCAGTTTAACTGAAAAATGCTTATATTGCCTTAACCGGTTTGGCTCAGTGGATAGAGCATCAACCTGTGGACTGAAAGGTCCCTGGTTCGATTCCGGTCAAGGGCATGTACCTTGGTTGCGTGCACATCTCCAGTAGGGAGTGTGCAGGAGGCAGCTGATC
>NW_006299241.1:263307-292057 GCF_000327345.1 Myotis davidii | reverse complement strand
ACTACCCGCCTGGCACTTAGTTTAGGGGTTTTATTCCCTCCCTAATTTCAGGGGAAAATCCCTACTTGGGGAAACAACCTTTCTCGGAGAGGTGACCTTGGTTAAAACACATGGTGCCAAGAAGGTGAGCAAACATATTAAGAACAGTATGCCATATATGCCAGGTCCCTTGAAACAGCAAGGATGGACTGGCTCCCGGCAGTTTCTAACTCTCTATCTCTCTCCCTTCCTCTCTGTAAAAAATCAATAAAATATATTTTTTTAAAATGCTTATATTGTTTCAGTGACCCAGTAACAAAGTAACTGACTCACTGTGGGTACGAGATAAAGTACCTACATGTGGGAGACAACAAGACACACAATGCCTGTGCTCTGGCCTCAGAGTTCTTGGTCTCCTTGGGGGGATGAATGTCCTCAGAGACTTGTTCCAAGCAAGATGTTGATCAATCTACTTCCATTTACAGTGAGTATAGAATAGGAAGTGGCTTATAACTAAGTCATGATGGATTTATGTTCCTTATAAGGATAGGCTCCTGAGAAGTAAGGATGGTTGAGGGTTATAACTGGGATAAGTTGGGTCATATCGGGGTCCAGAAAGTTATCAAAGTAGGGAATAGTTTGATTTTGTTGCTTGTGCAGTATTGAGTAGCAGACACAAAAACAATGCTTGTTGGGTAGATATTTGGGTGTATGGATATTAATAAATTGTTCTAATTTGGTATAAATGAGACCTTATATGAAGACAGGAGATGAGCTACACAATCTCTAAAAATTCTTTCTTAACTCATGATTTTATTTTCCATATTTCTCTACCTAATGAGGTATATTACTTCAAAATTCTACAATGATTATTGGAATGCAAAAAATTAGAAATTTAGGACCTGACCTCCTCTTCCTTATGTTTCATCTATAGATCAAAAACGTCACTAATACATTAACCACATACGTTGTGAGTGCCAGCATTTCAGATATATCCATTCAAAACTTGGCTGACCCAGTAGTTATTACTCTGCAGCATATTGAAGGAAACCAGGTAAAACATCCATTTTAATCTCAGAATAAAAAGGCCTCAGAACCCCTCCATGATTTTCCCAATAAAAATAATTGGCTAGTTAACCGATGTGATCTAAAACTTAATGAAGATTATTCCATTTCAGGTAGCTGAGATGTATCGTAATTGGGATTTCTAGAAATAATGCCTTAGCCTAAAGGGATAACTAATGGTGAACTTCTAGCACTGTGACAGATTGGCAGAGGAGTGACTATGAGCATGTGGATTAGTGGTTGTCCCATCACACTAAATGGTATTTAATTCCATGTAGTTAAGAGTGAAGCAAACAACTTAAAATAATATTTAAATATCTTTATCCTTTGAATTTCCATGAAGAACATTACAATATGTATTAATTATCACCAAAGATTTAAAGCCATAGTCATATGGCAAAACATAAGGTATATATTACTAAATGATCAAATTTAGCCATGGTATAATAATGAACTACTATTGCATTTTTTGATGTTAATGTATGTCCAGTGAGAAGTCTTAATAGCTTCCTTCATTCCCAATCTAAAAGACCACATGGTACAACATATTCTTCCCAGCTCTTAATTCTAGAAGGGAAGAAGAAAGAATGGGAAAGGGAATTAAAAAGAACCCAGATACCAAATGAAATATGTTAGCTGGGTAAGATGTCAATTCCAGCTGGGTCCATAGCACTCCAAGCATGCCCCAATAACCAGTTTCTCATTGTCTCCAGTCCTAGAGATTGCAGAAGCTGGTGAGGCCTCAGGAATGCTCATTAGGCCTAAGAAGGAGGCAGCTCAATCTTGTACCTATAAGGCTTGATCTCAGCTTTGAGCCCCAAATTCCAAAGTTCCATGTGGAACACCTTCCATACATCAGACCTGCACTGTCCGTCCACAGCCTACTCCTGGGCCTTGCACGGGGAGACTGTGGAAAATTCATATGTTATCAAATATTTTAAGGGGCACACACCAGATCACCATGCATAACATGTTGTTTTCTTTCTTGTAAATCCCAAGTTATCTGTGGTTAGTCTTAAAACCAACTCATAAATGGTCTATGTGTGTATACTATTTGAAAAAACGGTAAGAAAAAAACAAAACACTTGTGTGTACTTGCTATTGTGTAGTAACTATCACAAGGAAAGGTGCTTACCTATGATTTTCCTTTTTTCTAGAATTATGATCAAGTTCATTGTGCCTTTTGGGACTTTGTGAAGAACAGTAAGTATTTTTCAAAACTTTGTCTTTCAGTGAGACTTTGCCCCTGGCCATTTTTCTGTTTGGCAGTTGAAGCAAGGGAGTTTTACTGAAGCTACTGTCTTATCAGACCCTACAGAGAACTCTGATTTGCCAAAATACAAATATGAGCTTTATAATCAACTACTGGCCTGGTGCATGAAATTCATGCAGAGGGGGGGCATCCCTCAGCCCAGCCTGCACCCTCTCCAATTGGGGACCACAGGGATCAGGCCTAAACCGGCAATCAGACATCCCTCTTGCAATCTGGGACTGCTGGCTCCTAGCCACTCATCTACCTACCTGCCTGATTGCCCCTAACTGCCTCTGCCTGGCTGCCTGATTGTCCCTAACTCCTCTGCCTTCCTGCTTGATCGTCCCTAACCTTTATGCCTGCCTGCCTGATTGCCCCTAACTGCCTCTGCCTGCCTGCCTGGTCTCACCCCCAACTGCCCTCTCCTATCGGCCTGATCTCCCTCACAACTTCCCTCCCCTGCCAGCCTGATTGCCCCCAACCCCCTGCTGGCCTGATCTCGCCACCAACTGCCCTCCCCTGCTGGCCTGATCACCCCTAACTGCTTCTGCCTTGGCTCCCACCACTTGGCTTTGTCTAGAAGGAAGTTGGAAGTCTGGAAGATGGCTGGTGGACCAGGTCTAATTAGCATATTACCCCCCCCCTTTTTAGAATAGATATAGATTATATAGGATAGGATTGCTTAAATAGAGGAGGAGATGCTCTTGGCAGACAAAAATACATAACCCCTATATCTGGACTGACAGCCAGCCATATGCACTATACTGCCAAACTGGTCATTAAAAAACTGAACCACTTTCTTACACCTTACACCAAACAGCTGTTTCCCTTAAAACCCCTCTTCAGCCCCCACCTTAGGGTCTGTCTTCGCAGTTCACCCTCATTAGGTTCTGATTGGTCGGTTTCTATGCCAGTCGGCGTCAAAAGCTCCACCTCCTGGGCAGCCATCTTGTGAGGGTGTGCTGGTCAATTTGCATATTACCTCTTTATTATATAGAATAGAGGCATGGGGGTTAAAAAAACATGTTCTTCTCCATAAGAGACTTATTTTGGGGATCAGAAAATTACACAACTCAGGGGTAAGCAAAGTTGGAAGAAAGCTAGAAGACACAGAGCAGATTGGCCTCAAGCTGATTAAAGAAATTTGAGGAATGAACACCTGGCTCTTTATCTGTGGTTTCCCACGGAGATTTGCAACATCCACTGATAAATCTTTCCCTTTTTTTCCTCATCTCTTCTAACCTTACTGTGTGTCCTTGGGTAATCCATTTATCTCTTGGGGCTCCAATATTTTTATCTTTTCATTGAGGAGATAAGACTTCCAGCTTGGTCTTTAAGGGCCCTTCCTGATTTGCTAGGTATGAGTCTTTGGGGACAGTAAGAGAATGGGTTGGGGATAAGATGCTGAATGGGTCCCTCTTAGGCTTGCCATCTCAATTTGAATCTTCAGGGATATTGCCTAATCTCAGAGAATTCCCACACAGAATCAATTTCCCCTGGAATGCCAGGAGTGGTTATGTGACCAGTCTTCCACCTGTGGAAGCTCTGCCTGGGAACTTGTCATTTTACAGTATCCTTGGAATTCTGAGAGAAAAGAGAAAGTCTCTTCCCACTTAACTCCCTGTGATATGGGAATACAACAGAGATAGTACTGTGATTTCCTGGTCCCCTCCAAGTCTCCCAGGATAAGAGTCCTATAAAATGGTGAGCCTTGCCCCTCACAGCCTAAATAAGTTTATCTGCTCATTAATGCAAGTTCCTTGGTTCTTCCAGGTCACCCTTTGCCCCTACCCCTCTGTCCATGGATCCAGAGCCTCTGGAATCTATGGGGTTATCCTAGATGGAAAAATGTTGATCATATTTAGCTGTCTGCCTTAGAATAACCTCTTTGGTCTGGTGCTACCCTGGAGGTTCTACTCTAAATCTGATCTAGTACCCAAAATCTACAGGCTATGGAAGTTTGAGGGTTGGTGTTAGAATCCTAAATATGTTCAGGAGTGAGAAATTAGGCAGGTGTCAAGTAGACCAGAAGCTTTTTTTTTTTAATTTTTTATTACAAAAGGTATTACATATGTGTCCATTCCCCCTCCCCCGCCCTAGACAGTCCCCTAGCCTCCCCTATCCCCCAGTGTCTTATGTCCATTGGTTATGCTTATATGCACGCATACAAGTCCTTTGGTTGATCTCTTACCCCCCTACCTCCTGCCCCACAACCCTCCCCGGCCTTCCCGCTGCAGTTTGACAATCTGTTTGAGGCAGCTCTGCCTCTGTATCTATTATTGTTCAAAAGTTTATAATGTAGACCAGAAGCTTTAATTGGCCTTAAGGGGCTTCAGACCATGATCTGGCTTGAGTACAAAGAACGTGAGATTATTTGAATTCTGGATTGAACTGGTTATTTCAGATGTCTGTTCCAGTCTCACAGCGCATGCCCAAGTGTCAGCCTATATTCCATAACTTGTGTCCTTCAGAAAGTTCTACATCTACCTGTTTCCTGTTTGTGCTACTTGAAAAGGAACAGTACTTAATTCTGTCGTTTTAGCATGATGGCAGGACTGTTGCTCATGATTAGAGTCTGTCATAATCTGTTAGGAACAGGAAAAGTGAGAGCCAAGAAGTTGTGACATTTATGAAGCCCCCCCCCAAAAAAATCAATTGAGCTTACTAGACTTAATTTAATTTCAGTGTTCAATTATACCTCTATGTTGCTGTCTTAACAAGCAATACTAATTATAAGACATGTTTGGAAGGTGCATATAATGAAAATTTAAATATTTCTGAGAAAAACAAAAATTGCTTTGAAATTTCCTTCTGTCTCCTGCAGATGGGCTAGGTGGATGGAATTCATCAGGCTGTAAAGTAAAGGAAACAAATATAAATTACACAATCTGTCATTGTGACCACCTCACCCATTTTGGAGTCTTAATGGTGAGTTGTCTCTTAAGCACGCCTTGATAGAATTTTGACAACTTTTATTGGATTACAGTTCAGGAATATATTTGTGAACTAAGTTATAGAAAAGTGTCAAGTGGAAAAAAAGCTCACCTGTGTTCATCCAAATAGAGATTAAAATAAGTGTTTATTTTTCTCCTTATAAAATTAATGCCTGCTCCTCACAATTAAAACATTACAGAAAAGGTTCCTACAATCCCCCTCCCAAGAGATTACCACCTTTAATACATTTATGTATATTCTTTCAGAATCTTTTCCTATGTGTATATTAATATATGTTTTTGTTTTATAAAATGTGATCAAGTCAAGTTATTTATACTGTTTTTACTACTTGCTTTCCACCTAAATATATATATAACACCTTTCAGGAAAATGTGTATCCATCTATTTCAATTTTTAAGTGTCTTTATAGTATTCCATTGTGTGGATTTAACATGGTGAATTTAACCAATCCCATATGGATAAGCATTTTAGTTGTTGTTACTGTTTCCTCCATTGTGAACAATGCTGCAACAACCATTTTTATTCATTTACCTATAAACACTGATGTAAATATTTATGTAGGATAAATTGATGGAAGTATAATTGCTGGGGTAAATGGCATGGTCATTAAAATTTTTAATTTTAATAATTCTTGTCAAATTGTAGTGTAGGAAAGATGGATTAAAAAATACTTGCAGTAGTTAACCAAACAAGAGTTATCTGGTCAATTTACATATCCAGGCTTCAGCATCATTGTTAAATCTTCTATCTCCTTCACTCCCTACAGTCCTCCTTAACATCAGGACTTGCTGAGTTTTCCTTCAAAATGGCTCTCAAATGTGTTCTTTCCTCTGTACCCATGCACAAGTACTTTCTTAGCTCTCTTAAGTTACCTTATTATATGTTATATACTGTTAGTTGAATGTGTCATGCATGAGTTGCTTATTTTATTGATAGTAAGCTCCTTGAGTGCTGAGAGTCTGTTTTATATTTATTTTTACCATATCTATTCAACAAATAAGAGGTACTCTATTGATACCTATTGACTTGTAAAAATTTTGTTTACCTCCCTCCAAATTGATTAAAACATAACAGTAGAAGTCAAAACACCAGAGCTCACATGCCTGCTCTGTCACTAAATACCTATGTGATTTTGGTCAGTTTGTTTTACTTGTTTGGACCTTAGATTTGTCTTCCGAAATGTGAAAGATTGGCATAGACCAGGATTTCTTAACCTTGGCACTATTGATATTCTGGGCAAATCATTCTTTGTTGTGGGGGGGGGGGGCAGTTCTGTGTATTGTAAGATATTTAGCAGCTTCCCTGGCCTATACCCACTAGATGCCAGTAGCATCTTCCCCAGTTGTGACAACCAAAATGTCTGCAGACATTGCTAAATGTCCCTAGAGGAAGGACAAAATCATTTCCAGTTGAGAATTACCAGAGTAGAGCAGTGCTTCTTAACCTTTTATTGATCATGAATCTCTGTAACCATCTGATGAATTCTACTGACCTTCCCAGAACAATGCACTCATATACTCAAATGATTTTGCATGCCATTTCAGGTCTTTTATGATCCTCAGGTTAAGAAATTACTGGATTATGCGATCTCCAAGGTCCATTTTGCCTCTTAATTTTAGAAAAGTTATTTAAGTTCTAAGGAAAAGGAACATTTGTTTTTGATGTTTTGTGTAGTATTTGGGGATGGTTAGTTCAGATAATGATTCACTTTGCGTCTCCAATTCACATCTATTAGTTTGGTTACATTTTAAGTGTGGGACATGTTAATGAAAATAAAATCAAGGATTAAATGTTCTTCCAGTGCTGTTGATGGCTTTTTATGCCCTGTACACTGCAAGTTACACTACACATATTCAACAAACTATGCAGTCTTATTATAAATTCATCTACATACTTTGGTTTTATTAGAGTTGTAGCAGAGATGATATAGACCCTGGGAACCTCCTGTTAGTGAGCAGTGGAAGAATTTTTTTAAAAAATATATTTTATTGATTTTTTTATACACAGGAGGGAGAAGGAGAGGGATAGAGAGTTAGAAACATTGATGAGAGAGAAACATCGATTGGATGCCTCCTGCACACTCCTTAATGTGGATGTGCCCGCAACCAAGGTACATGCCCTTGACCGGAATCGAACCTGGGACCCTTGAGTCTGCAGGCTGACTCTCTATCCACTGAGCCAAACCGGTTAGGGCAGCACTGGAAGCATTTTACCATAAATTAGTTCTGGCACATGTATAAAAACAATGCAATGCTTTCCCTAGGATTTATCAAGGTCTGCAGTGGATGCAGTGAATGAGCAGATATTAGTACTTATAACATACACTGGATGTGGAATCTCCTCCATTTTCCTAGGAGTTGCAATGGTGACATACATAGCTTTTCAGTAAGTTGATACATTCTTGCTCTGAGTAAACTTAATTTGGTTTGATGGATGCTGTTGTCATTTTAACCTGGTTAATTTCATAAAAGGTTCTGATTCATCACAATAGTAATAGGTCAGATCCATTAGACTCCGTGGTGGACATGTTAAAAAAGAAAACAACCAAGGCTTATAATTGAAGTTTTTTAAAGCAAGAGGGTGGGGATAAGAAAAAGATTTTCCTAACAGGATACAAAAACACTAATCATAAAAGAAAAAAAATGATAAATTTGACTTCATTAAAATTAAAACTTCTTTCATCAAAAGACATCATTAAGATAGTGAAAAGGCAAACTGTAGGTTGGGAGAAGATATATATTTGACAAAAGACTTGTATTCAGAATATGTAGAAACTCCTATAAGTCAAAAAGCAAAAGACATACAATACAATTTAAAAATGGGCAAAAGACTTGAGCAGGTACCCCATAAAAAAAGATATCTATGCCCAGCTCTAGTCCTTACCTAAATAGCTAATAAGTATATGACAAGTTTCTCAACATTATTATTCATCAGAGAAATGATCATTAAAACCACACTTACACTTTGATGCACCCACCAGAATGGCTTGCATTTAAAAAGTTGAACATAGTAAGAGCCAACAAGGATATGGAACAATTAGAGCTCATACATTGCTGGTGGGAATACAAGAATGGCATAGACACATAGGAAAAGTCTCTGGCAATACCTACTAAAGATAAATATACATCGAGCTACTAGAGAGAATCTCACTATTAGAGGGAAATGATTGCATATGTCCACAAAAATACATATACAAGAATATTCAAAGTGGCTTTATTCATAGTGGCCAAAAATGGGAAACCCCAGTGTACATTAACAGGAAACTGGATTAATAAATTCTGGTATATTCATAAGTGAAATGTTTCACAGCAGTAAAAAGAAAAAGAATAAACTACTTCGATTCAATAATATCTAATTCTCATTGACATAGAGTTGAGCAAAGAAAGCTAGAAAGAGAAGATGGTTCCATTTACATGAAATTCCAAGTACAGGTGAAACTAAATATATGGGGATAGAAGTTAATATTGGTTACCTCTAGTGGGAATATTTAATGAGGGAAAGAATGGAGAAGCCTTCTGAGATGTTTAAAATATTTTACATTCTGATCTGGGTGGCATTCCCTTAGGCATATTCATATGTAAAGATTCATTGAGTTGCATTCTTAAGAGTTGTGTACTCTACTATTTACCTCAATTTTAAAAACCACATATACACCAAATGAAAATTGCAAAATTTAAATCAGTAAATACTTGATATATATAAAAAAGAATGAAAAGAAAATATATATTTTTCTAATTTGGAAAATACTGGGTCAGTTTTCACAAAGTACAATTGTAATCACTTAGTGAAACTTAAGGTCATATTTCCACAATGGCAAATGTCTGGATCTTTGGAAATATTCAAGTAACTACTTGAAATGGTTTGCACAGATATCCTGCTATTTGGTTATATTTAGATATAGCCTTGAATATGATGGAGTGATGATAGAATTGTATATCCAGGATACACCTTCCTTCCTTCTCTGCACCCCCCCCCAAAAAAAGGTGATGCTTAGTTGATAGAGGCTATTATTATTCCTGTTAGTAAAGGTCACTGTACTTAGGATACTTTGACTCTACCTGGAGAGAGGGTGGGAAACTCTAAAATTCAGTACATGTGAAGTGATATGAGTACTTTAATTTTAATAAGAAATTTTTCATTCTTTCACTTATTATGCAGATAAGATGTAGCAAGGCTTGATTAAAAACGGAGACCCTGATTTGCTAAATATGTCTTTTTTCTTTTAGCAAACTTCGAAAAGACCATCCTTCCAAAATCCTGATCAATTTGTGTGCCGCACTACTGATGCTAAACCTGGTTTTTCTGTTCAATTCTTGGTCGTCATCATTTCAGACAGAGGGACTTTGTATCACAGCAGCAGTGGCACTTCATTACTTCCTGCTCGTTTCTTTGACATGGATGGGCCTGGAGGCAGTGCACATGTATTTTGCTCTAGTTAAAGTCTTCAACATATACATTCCCAATTATATTCTTAAATTTTGCCTAGTTGGTTGGGGTAAGTATGTTGCCATTGTCCTTGATGTCTCTGTTTTAAGCCTGTGTGTCTTTCTAATTCTGGCTCCATTAGACAAATTATTTGGGACCAAAGTCTGTTATTATCATAGGTAAAGAATTAAGGATTGCCTCACTGGTATTTGGATTTATATCTCTTTTTCTGCCTATACTGATCTAGAAATTCAACTTTTAACCTCCATTGTGAGGAACCGGCCTTCAAATATTTAATGAGCATCTGCTTGTGTATATGCTAAATTCTGATCTATGTAGTGAGCTGATTTTATCTTTCCCTTTATGGAAGTTACAATCCCGACAAAATCTTACTGTTATAACAGCCAGCATTTAGGCAGCACTTACATGTGCCAGAACTGTTCTAAGTGCTTTATATACTCATTTAATCTTTACAAAATCTCTAATCATTACTTCCACTTAATATATTAGGGCACTGAGTCACAAAGGAATTAGGTAATTTGCCTAAACTCAACATAGCCATACAAACTGGCAGAACTGGAATTTGAACCAGGGAATCTGTCTCTATAGTTCGGACTTTTAACCTCTGTGATCTAACCATATTGCTTAAGGGACAGGGAAAGGAGTTGCAATGTGTGAAATGGTGCTCAGTCAGACATGCCCTGATTCTCACTACACCTCATGACTGTCACTATCACTGCTTCCGTCTGGAAGAAGCCAGGAATGAAACTCAGCATGAAACTTTCCTAAATTAGATGTCATTTCATTGGATTTCTTGACTGTATTTCTAACTGACAGGGTCAGCTCAGCTCCTTTCCCCCCTCCCCACTTTGCTATTCAAAACAGATTGTGAATGCAGAAAATGTTAGGCACATAGAAGATGTATATTAAAGTGGAATGCATAGGATACACAGGGAGACAGATTTTATCTTCCACTGCTTTTCTAAAGACAATAGCTTCCCAATTAGCTACTCATCCTTTTAATGAGTTAACATATTACAAGCTTTAATTGGATAAGGTCAGTGCTATTATCTATGCTAATGTGGAGAGTACAGAAAGGCAATACTAAACAAAGCGTAGTTGAAAAAATTGTTTTAGTGCACTTTGGAATCCATCAGAAACACAGAGCCCAAAACAGTCAATACTCTCCCATTTATGCCTCGCATCCTTCATCTCTAGTCAACTGTCAACTGGAAGATTGAATGAATTGTGGAAGAGTCTTCACAAATAATCCAAAGAGCTGAAAATCCACATATGGCTAACTGTGAAGGGGCTGTAAATACTAGTAGCACTGGATCCTGGCTTTCCTTCTCCCTCATCATCACTCATTTTAAACTTCCTCTTCAGACTGTTCCTCCATCAGACCCTTGCTCCTTAAATGTTGGTGTTTCCCAAGGCTGATTTTCATCTTTTGATATTCTGGTTCTACACCCACTTCCTGGGGGTACTGGAGTGTCAGGAAAGGCTAGCCTTGGTACTTTGGAGGCAGGAAAAACTTGGGGAGTGTTAAGTACACACACAAGCCAAGGCAACTTTTATATTCAGTTTATTACTTACATTGGTGGTGAAAAGAAGAATAGCTAAAGGTGTCAGCTCCCCAAGTCTTTGTCTCCCACACTATGAAGAATGACAGCAAAACAAAAGGGGAACAGATGGCTGTCACAAGAGTTGTAGGATTCCTTGTTGTTGAGGAGCCAGTTCTAAACTGAAGGTATGCAGTATTTTATTCTGCAGTTCTGTTCTGAGGAGGAAGGGTGAAAAGCCCCACACCTCCTCAGAATTTGGAGGCAATGAGAAACTGTCTCATGACAGCCTCTGAGAAAAGATAGGGAGGCAAATAGGAGATGATCTTGGAACACCTTCTCATAGGCCTGCTACCTTCTTAAATTCACGGAGGATCATAAAGCATTCTGTCAAAATTCAGATCAGCTGTGGTTCAAGCCTATGCCTATGTGGATACCTGCAAGGTTGTCAGGGAGCCAGTCCAGAGCTGTCCCACTACAGGGAGATTCAGAGCATTTAACTATTAGATAAATGCAATCAGCTCTAAGGAAAATGAATATTAGGATCTGTTTGTGTTTGAAGTTCTGCCTTTCTAATGCCAAAGCAACCTATTAAAAATGTTTTATTCCTT
Organism: Myotis davidii; assembly: GCF_000327345.1. Lineage (NCBI taxonomy): Eukaryota > Metazoa > Chordata > Mammalia > Chiroptera > Vespertilionidae > Myotis > Myotis davidii. Next base: position 280,208 of record NW_006299241.1, on the reverse strand, counting down.
TAAGTCTCTGTCCAAGGCAGTAGATTTGTCCACATTTAATAAATAACAATCAGTAAGGATATATATTTTTTAATTATTAAAGTGTAAACAGAGCTTGGGACCACCTCACAACTTCCATCCTAATGTAAGACTTCCCTCCCTCCTCTTCTTCTGGTCTCCAACAGGTATTTTTTCAAATATCTACATCATGCTAGCCACTGTGCTAGATGAGAAAAATGTAGAACTGAAGGGATTGTCCTGTTTATCACAGGATAAGACAGTGGTCGGCAAACTCATTAGTCAACAGAGCCAAATATCAACAGTACAACGATTGAAATCTCTTTTGAGAGCCAAATTTTTTAAACTTAAACTATATAGGTAGGTACATTGTTATTAACTTAATTAGGGTACTCCTAAGGCTTAGGAAGAACCACACTCAAGGGGCCAAAGAGCCGCATATAGCTCTCGAGCCACAGTTTGCCGACCACTGGGATAGGACAATGGAGGATTTCTCAAGATGCTTAGCACTCTGGAATTTAGAACAGCTTCTTACAAAACTCCTAAATTATGTGCAGGTGTAATAATGCTATTAGTTTAGCAGAAGTACATTGTTAGAAGTAAAGAAATCATTTAAGTTTTGCACAATGTATATGAAATTGAATTTTTAAACCCTGTGTCTATACTCACATCAAGCTTGACTACTTTGACTGAACTGATTGCTTTATTATAGTCTGGCTGAATTGACTCGTCCTTAACTGGTCGATCTAGTCAAAATGTCAAACTGGTAACGAGTATAGAAACAGCTCCCCTGTCAGAAAAACACTAAAGGCTGCAACTGATTGCCTGTGCCCTTCATCCAAGGTAACTGAGACAAAAAGATGCCAGGAAATGAGGGACAGTATTGAACAAAAGAAAAAATTGGCGGCTCATCATCTGAGAAGAAAGGCTTGATGCAAATTTGCATTCCGATGAACTAGATACTTCTATTGCCAAGTTGATTTTTGGTACTTGAGCTATTTTTAATAACCAGTGGGTGTTTTATTGGAGCCACTGGCATGCTGTTTAGTTTAACAGATTGGAGAACTCCTAGAAATGTTTAACTTAGAAGAATTTACAAACATTTTGCAAACAATGGTATTTTGATGCCTGTGCATCTGTGATTCATTTAAACAGTGGCTTAACTTATCAGTGCACAGAGTCATTGATCAGAATCTTTCCCCTGCTTTCTAATGGGATGCCTTTGGCTTGCTTCCCCACACTAGGGATCCCAGCAATCATGGTGGCAATCATACTGAGTGTGAAGAAAGATCTGTATGGAACTCTGAGCACCACATCTCCATTGTAAGTACCAGCATCTCTGCTTCTCAAGTGATGACGCTCTGTATTTTGTATGAATTAGAGGGAAATAGAGAGGAGAGGGGGAGAGAGAGAGAGAGAGAGAGAGAGAGAGAGAGAGAGAGAGAGAGAGAGATTCGTTGTACCACTTATTTATGCATTCATTAGTTGATTCTCACATTTGCACTGACTGGGAATCTAATCTGAAATCTTGGCATATTGGGATGACTGACACAACTGAATTTACCTGGCCAGGGCTGATGATGCTCTTGACCATCAGATTATGGTGGGGTGTTTCTGGCCTCAGGCTTTGTCTTGATGCTGGCTTCAGGAAAGATCCAACCTCAGCCTTTCTGGCCTAAACACAGTCATGAACACACTCACAAGATGGTTAAGTACCTGGGCTCTGTACGACCTTGGGTAACTTACTTTACCTCTTACTTTCATTTCCTGCTCTGGAAAGTGGGGATAATAATGTTTGCTTTCAATGCTGTGTGCAAATTAAAATGACATTATATATAGAAAGTGCTCAGCATGTGGCCTGTTCCATTGTAAGTGCTATATAACTTACAACTATTATAATTAGAAAGCTTGCAGAACTTGGAAGGAATTGGAGTTGTCACTATAAGAAAATACTGAAACAGGATGGAAAACACGTTCTACCTTTCAACAACAAAGCTCTCCCCTGGAGAAGATTCCACCTCTTTCCTTTGTAAATTGACTCAGCTTTGTACTATTGTTTTTCTATTATTTTCCTCCCTCCCTCTCTTTTTCCCTTCCTTCCTTCCTTCCTTCCTTCCTTCCTTCCTTCCTTCTTCCCTCCCTCCCTCCCTCCCTCCCTCCCTTATCTATCTATCTATCTATCTATCTATCTATCTATCTATCTATCCATCTCTTTGATTCTTTCATGCACAGCCACAAGAGAGTAGCCGTTTACTTTGCTCTGTCTCTCTAGAAACTTCTTTTATAGGCCTGTAGATAGTTACCATGTAGTCCTTTAGACTGCACAGTCTCATTTCTGATTTTATTTACTTACCCATATCCATTTTCTTTAGCATTGCCTCTCAAGTACTTTTTCACTATAGATTTTTCTCTCTCACTGGACTGGAATCAAAAGTAGGAGGCCTTCCCCCCTCCCCTCCAGTCTCCTCCATTTTTCATATTGAGATGACAGTTACCAGAAGGTCAAAATTCTATTGCCCTTTCCAGCATATGCCTTCTAATCATAGTTCCTTGCTATCCTTTCTTTCTCTTTCCTTTCCCTTCTCATCTCATCCTCCATCTTCCTTCCATGACTGTTTTGTGACTTAAAGTCTAGCTAATTATCTAGCTAATGGTTATTCTTCAAAGAACAAAAGCAAAAGCAAAGCCAGAACAAAATCAATACCACTACCTCTGAAAACACCCCTTTCATATGTGAAGTGGTTAATTAGAGGCAGAATGCTCTAAAAGCTTTTAAAATATATTTTTTAAAGAAGTAACACAGGAATATGGCACAAAATTCAAATGTACAAAAGGGTAGAGGATGAAAAATAAAACCCTCTTCCAACCTCAACTACCCAGTTTCTCACCCTTGATGCAACTCTTTTTATAATCAAATTTGTATAGATATTCTCTTGCACACTTTGTTAACCAAATGGTAGATAAACATTATTTGGTATTTAACAATATGTCTTGGAGATGGTTTTCTATTCAAACATATAGTGTTGCCTCTTTTATGAATTTCTATAGCTTTCTTTAATGTTGAAGATGATATTCAAGGAAGCTTAAGTATTAGATTCTATTAGGGAAATTAAATGTTTCCCCCCACTCCCTCCCAAGACACACAAACATACCCAAACTCACACACACAAAAAAATATCCACAACAGCATGAATAATATAAGCACAGGAGAATTTCCCGGTTCTGAAAAAGAGGTCTCAGCTAAGTTGATACATAGTTAAATTAGTGAAGCTTGTCTATGTTAAAAAATCAGAGGTAATACCACCAGTAATTGGAAATTTTATTATATGAAATATTTGTGCTTATGAATCACCAAATATTTATTTTTTAATAGAAATGGTAGAGCCATTAATCACCCCAGTGACTATTGTTGCCTCTGTAGACCAAACTGGTAGCTGTGGTGGGAAGTGTATTTATTTATTTTTTTAAATATATTTTTATTTATTTCAGATAGGAAGGAAGAGAGAGAGAGATAGAAACATCAGTGATGGTAGAGAATCATTGATTGGCTGCCTCCTGCACAACCCCTCCTGGGGATGGAGCCCGCAACCTGGGCATGTTGCCCTTGACTGGAATTGAACTCAGGGCCCTTCAGTCCACAGCCAATGTGCTATCCACTGAGCCAAATCGGCTAGGGCTGTGGTGGGAAGTTTAAAGTATACATCCTACTTTAAAGTAATACAACCAGAGCTGTTTCCTTTTTGTTGCATTTTCATTAACTCTGATAAGCTCATCACTGTTTGATATAACATTCAGAAAAGCCATTCATTGCTCATGTCCTTTTACAGTAATATTTATCCTGCAAATAAAAGCTCAGGTATGAGGGAAAGACCACTTTTGGAGGAAATACATCATTTGTTTTTATGCTGTTGAGGAAGAGAATCTCCTCCTCGGGAATTAGACTGAGAGGTTTCTGTATATGTAGGGCATAAAATCCTCTGGGATTTCTGGCTCAACACTGGAAAGAAACCTTGGCTGTGGTTTCAGAGATTGAGATTTGATTTTCAGCTCTGCCCCTGTGAGTATGAGTGAGGTCTGTTAACTAGGTATTCTCAGATGGAATGAAATCAACTAGAGGATCTTCAGAGTCTCATTGAAAAATGTGAGTTTATATTTCTCTACCTCACAATTGTCTTCTCTGTTTTATCTCTTACAGTTGTTGGATTAAAGACAATTCTCTATTTTACATCTCAGTTGTGGCTTATTTTTGCCTCATATTTCTCATTAATTTCTCCATGTTCTGCACTGTTCTTGCTCAACTGAATTCCATAAAATCCCAAAGCCAGAAGACTCGGCAGAAGATGATCCTATATGACCTCAAAAGCACAACAAGCCTAACATTCTTACTTGGCCTCACCTGGGGGTTTGCCTTTTTTGCCTGGGGACCTGTGAGGATCCTTTTCTTGTATCTTTTTGCCATTTTTAATACTTTACAAGGTAATTTCTGCTTCTTTGTATTTTCTGTGTCTAGCGAGGCCTCCACCAAATCTTTTGCTGTATTGGAAAATAAGCTCATCTTTCAGGGATTCAAGGGAAGGAAAGATACTGTAAGAGGTCTCTGCTGTCAATGAGTTGACATACAGCCATTAGAAACATTGGCTGGATGCTAAGACTTCATTAAATAACCCAGTCTCTCTTTCTCAGGTTTTAAAAAGAAGTTCAAATAGCTAACTCAACTCCAACTAGTTGGCAATGTCTATAACAAACACCAATTGGTAATACCTCTTGTAGCAATATGTCAACACATTGTGCTGGTAATTGTATAGATTTACATTTGTGTTGACATTTTGAAGTGCACTATCCAATTGTACATAGCAATTACTGGACAGTAGAAACATTAAACTTTTTAATCCTCACCTGTGGATATTCTTTTTAATTGATTCTCAGAGACAGTGAAAGGAAAGGAAGAGGGGCGGGGGAGAGAGAGAGAGAAACATCAATGTGACAGAAACACATCAACTGGTTACCTCTCACATGCAACCCTGGGGCAGGGAGCGAACTTGCAACCGAGGTATGTGCCCTTGACTAGGAATCGAACCTGTGACCTTTGGGTCCTCAGGCCAATGCTCTAACCACTGAACAACTGGCCAAGGTGAAACATTAAACTTTTGACCTCATAGACTATGGTTGCATTAGATATCCTAATACATTATAAAAAGGAGCCAGGCCAGGAAATTGTAGAGTCACAGAGGAATGAAGGTGAAGAGCAAAGAGTAGTCAGTCAAGGCAAGAGGGTAAGGTTCTAGTCTTGGTTTTACTACAAATTAAACTTGAAAAAGTTGCCACAAAGGGCTGAATTAGATTATTCTAAACTAATGGCTCTATAGCTCTTTTATCTCCTTCCTATTTTCTGGTGAAAGGAAAACAAATGATAATGAAGTGATTAAATGGTAGGCCAAAGATGACATTAGAAGTAAAAGCTCAGGATCTGGTTAATATACCTCTGAATAAGTGTTGATGTTCATTTTAGCCGGATTTTGCCTACTAAAAAATCTTGGGAGAAAGAGGCATGCAGAGTGATTTCTGCATCTCAAACTCCACCTCATGCTCGTATGCTTAAGTTTGGCCCTCTTGATTTGGGCCACTGCAGTAAGGCCACTGTGAGTCGACTTGGGCAGTTCATTGAGTTAGGGTCTCCTTTAGTGCTTTTAACTATTTATTAATTTGATAAATGCTTTTTGGTGGTTCCATAGGATGCTCCAGGAGGAAAAGGGTTCTATGGTCAAAGAAGTTTGGGAAATGCAGCAAACTACATGTCCCCATTCTTAAAATGGCACAGTATACATTAAAAAGCTCTGAGAAATTCTGTTGGGGGAAAAATACTTTTAAAAATTTGTTTTAGCCTTGACCGGTAGCTTAATTGGTTGGAACATTGTCCTGCACACCAAAAGGTTACATATTCAATTCCAATTTAGGGCATGTATCTAGGTTTTGGGTTCAATCTCTGGTGAGGTCTCTTAAGGGAGGGAACCGATCAATGTTTCTCTCTCACATGAATCTTTCTCTCTGTGTGTCTCTCTCCCTTCCTCTCTCTGAAGTCAATAAAAATATATCAAGGGTGCGGATTAAAAAAATTTTTGGATTAGCCCAGCATTTAAAAAACTTCAGAACACTTTGACATTGTGGTTATTAATCGCTGAGGAATTGTGGGAAATATGAATTGGTATGTAAACATTTGCAAGGTGCTATAGGGAAATTGGGAAACAATCTAGAATAAGACATAGTTTTTTTCCATCATGTTTAATGATTCAAGAAACCACTTCATTTTTCAGCAATGAAGTGTATCAACTGAAACTATTTTTCCCACCAGATTATGCTAACCATATATAGCCATATTATGATTGGATTGTGAAAAGACACAAAATGTATTGTTTTTCCTTCACATGCCATTATTATTCTTTATTATAGTGAGGACAGAATTTTTGTGAGCTCTCCACTTCACTCTCATGGTTCCCTTGGAGGCTGTCAGCACTTGATTGTATCCTTGATTGTTGACTGAGGCTGTGGTGATGAGTCTATACTTTACCTCTTTACATAACTACCTGGACTACACAGAGATTACCCTGGTGTCTGTATTATGATGGTTTAAGAACTAACCAGACTCGGTGTAGAATGTACACAGAAGTAAATTAGAAACTAGATGCCTGTGCAGATTTCTTCCTCAGCACTAACTCCAGGCTTCTTTCTGGGTCACTCATTCTGAGGAGAAATTCACTCACTTTATGGAAAGAGGGGTTAAAGGGAAGGGAAGCTGACAAAAGAACAAGAAAGCAAAGCAGTTTAGAACTTAAAAGGGGGAGGAGTGTTTTCAAAACAGCAAGTGCTCCATTCTTATTGTGGAAGGGATGTAGTATCTAAGCAGGAAGCCTACATGGGTAGGAGCACAATCCAATTGCGGTTCTCCTGATGACTAAAACCAAAGTCCCATAGATCCAACATCAACAGAGCCAAGCTGTCTCTGTTTGTTAGATATGCTTTATGTCAGTAAAGCACCAAGCGTTTCTAGTTTCTAGTCCTTCCTACAAAAGAGAATGTGCCATGTTGATGAGAGGGTGTTTTCAGAGCCCTGAGTTTCAAACACAAGTCTCTCTCTCTCTCTCTCTCTCTCTCTCTCTCTCTCACACACACACACACACACACACACACACACACACACATTACTCAAAACAAGAATGCAGTGAAGCAAGTGAACAAAGTAGCCATTTAAAAGACAGATGGCAAGTTCATAATTTTGGCTGAAGAGGGTTTCCCTGTGGGTAGGTGTGAAAAAGTATGATCATCATGAGCCATTTCTGAAGGACGGGTGCACAAATAAAAATGCAGTTGACAAAAACCTGACATCTTCCCTCATTCCTATACTCTAATGAGTAAGCAGATCAATCTGTTATTGGAAAGGAAAAGCAAGGCTGTCAGGCAGAAAGGGAGAGCTGGCAGGCAGCTCATTGGAATTCACAGAATAACCTTTAAGTCTGAGAACTAACTTAAAATCCATGCAGGAAATCAGAACAGTAATAGGTGTTTGTTGTCACTATTGCCCCTTGTTCATGCTGGAGCTGGAGTTTTACCTGCTCTGAGACTAGGGTTTGCTCTCATCAGGTTGCTGTACCACCTTCCAGGTGGCTGCTGCTCAAAAAAGGATGCTTGATTCATCACCACATTTGTTTGGTTACAAATGGAGACAAATCCCTCAGCATAAGTGGTGAGATTTGTCATTCCGTTTAGCCTCCAGATTGCTGCCTCCCACCTGGAATCAGAAAGTCTCAGGACTGGAATCAGGGAACCAATAACTTCCCAATCCAACTTGCCATAAAGTGACAAGAAGTTACATGCCTCTGCCTCAAACTTTCCAGAGACTGAGAGCTCATTATTCTATACAGCAGAATATTTAACTTCTCCCTTTTTAAAAATTGAAATATATTTGACATGTAACGTTGTATAAATTTAAGGTATACAACAAGTTCATTAATATATTAATATAATGTATATTCGTGCCACTATAGCATGTAATCAGCTCTAAAATTTGCCTGGGTCATCCTTTCCTGAGAGTAGTGTGTGTAGTGGTTAAGCTTCTGGGCTTTGCAGCCAAAATACCTGTCCTCGGCCCTGATGCTGTCGGTTCAACATCAACTCTGTGACTGGATCAAGTTTACTAGATTTCTTGGGCTCTGAAGTCTTTCATCTATAAAAATTAGATTAATAGTACAATGCCTATGATCTAGTCATTGGTGAATAAACACTAGCTGTGATTTGTTACTTCATGATTGTTTGTGGCTTCCTCCCATTGTTTCTAGTTCTAACCTGGCAACCACACAAAACAAATAGAATTTGTCCTGTTCATGACAGCCCTTTCAGAGGGTATTATGACTATAGCTACCATCTCTCCTTAACCTATATTACCCACTTCAAGTTTTCTCCTAACCAAATACAACACCTCAGCTCTTTCAGTCTTTCTTCAAGTCCATCCTTATTTTCGTTTGCTCTAAGTATTCTTTTTTTTGAATTTATTTTTCCCTTTATTGATTAAGATATTACAAATTTGTCCTTATCCCCCAAATGTCTCCTCATCCCCCCAATCCTGCCCTCACCCTCACCCCCTGTTGTCTACATCCATCACTTATGCTTATATGCATGGATACAAGTCCTTTGGTTGATCTATCATCCTTAGCCCCACCTTCCCCTGCTTTCCCTCTGAGTTTTGAGCATCTGATCGATGCTTCTCTGTCTCTACATCTGTTTTTGTTCATTAGTTTATGTTTTTCATTATAATACACAAATGAGTGAGATCATGTGATATTTATCTTTCTCTGACTGACTTATTTCACTTAGCATAATACTCTCCAGTTCCATCCATGCTGTTGCAAATGGTAGGAGTTCCTTCCTTTTTACAGCTGCATAGTATTCTTGAAGACTACCATTTTTCATTATCCTCTTAAAACAAAGTCTCCCAATCTGAGCATGATGCTGGTAGGAGAAAGGTCCAAACCAGGGCAGATGGCAGGAGACTCTCACCTGACTCAATCAAGATTCTTTACTCCCACTAATACCCTAGTTGAAGTGAATTTTGGGGGCATTTACTGTTGACTCATGCTCAGCTTGCAATAAGTTAAGACATCTTTTATACATCACTAATTGTTTCTCTTCAGGACAACTGCCCAATGAAGTGACAAGCTAACCCTTATATAGAGAACAAAAGTTTTCAAACTGCACTTGGGCAAAAATAAATATTTTGAGGCCCAAGAACGTATTACTAAGATTGCAGAAGGCTCTGAGAATTTGTGTATCAAGTGCCTTGAGGTTCAAGTCAACAAACATCTATTGAGCTGCTACACATAGCACTAGAGGAAAAGAAATAAGTGATGTAAAGATAAAAATGAAAGATACTTCAGCCCTCAAAGATATTACAGCTAGGGAGAGAGATTAATAATACATGGAGAATAATATAACCAAACATAGCAAATATTATAAAAAAGTGCTATGAGAATTCAGAAATGGTACAAATGAGTTTCAGTTTGAAGCATTTGAAAAGGCTTTATGAATAAAAAGACTTTTTAGCATGTACCATAAATAAAAGTCAGGCTGCTGACAAGTTATTTCTTCCTATTACACCCCCAAACATTAGGAAATCCAATTGGCCTTCCAGGGCATTTAAATTAGGGTCATCTTACATCCCACTTTTATCTTCCAAGGAGATATTTCAGAGTGTGGGATGAGAAATGGCCAATCTTGCTGGTAGATACCTTCAGCACTCATATGCCACTTGAAGGGCAAAATAAGGGCTGGCAGTGGAAAATTAGGACAACAAATTTATGGTTTCCACACAATGCAATTGTGCAAAAGAGTGTGCATTTGTTATTCATTGTGTGTGTAACAAATTACCCCTAATTTTAGCAGCCTAAAAGAACAAACATACAGTTTCTGAAGATAAGGAATCCAAGAGAAGCTTAGCTGGGTAGGTCTGGCCCAGGAACTTTTACAAAGTTGGTCAATCTGTCAGCCAGGGTGTAGAGAATCTTCGCACATGGCCGTGGACTAGAAGCTTTAGTTTCTCACATGTGGGCCTCTCCACAGGGCTGTCAGGGTGTGGTGATCATTGAAAGTAATTTCAGAGGCTGGCTATCATTGCAGACCTGATCTCTCAAGCACTAGGAGGGATAGCAGCCCAGGGGAAACACTGGTTGACATGAAATCTTGATACAGGTCTTCTTGCCATCACTGCCTTTGGCAGGGAGGCTACAGAAACATGAATGAGCTCAGAAAGCCAATGATGACCCTGTGATTCCTTAGTATTTATGGTGAGAAGAATAGACCTGACTCTGGGCATTGGTGACAGCTATTGAAAGAAGCTGAAAAAGATTGACCTTCTCTTGTCATAGGATTCCTCATTTTTGTGTTCCACTGTGTGATGAAGGAGAGTGTGCGGGAGCAGTGGCGGACTCACCTCTGTTGCAGGCGGTTGCAATTGGATAACTTTTCTGGTAAGATGCCAGTCTGGGCAAGTTTTTGAATTGTATAGGTTTTATAAAACTAATCAGATTAACTTGTCTCCTTACTTGAGTTCATGAAGCATTAACATAAAAATGGAGGCTGTCTCCGTGTCATGAAACTAATTTGTACTTCTGTGCTGAGATTAATGAAGTCAGGTTAAAGATGTGATTTTTACTTAGTGAAGCTTCTCTTTTGGCCCAGATTCCTTGGATTGCTTTTCCTTGCTGTCACCTGAGTCTTGATTCGATTAAGAGAACATTGATTGTCTACTGCGTTCCAGGCACTTTGTCACAGGGGCTTTCTGGCCCATAGCCAACACTGAGTTGAGTGAATGTGGGAAGCAAAGAGTGATGGTTAGGTGGAGAACTTGTCAACATCCCTAAGACGCTTGGCTAGCGGGCTTCCTTAATGTACCGATGGCCCTTCCTGCACAGTAGGAGATGTAGTGGACTCTGATGAAGCCTTTGGGAATATCTCCAGTCCAGGCAAACTGATTTTCTATGTATAAAAAGGCTCTTCCATCCAATTCAGGCAGCTTCTCTCAATCTCAATGCGAAGCTCCTTTAGGGAAAGCAGTGCTTGAACTCAAAGATTCTACTCCATTATGCTGTGCATGTCAGTCACCTGCTAATCATTGTGCCAGACTCTAGGAAAAGCAAGTATCCTGGGTAGGTGAATTGGCTCTGCCTGTATCACATATTACAATTCAAACTTTTCATAATTTCATGAAAAAGCTGACTACTTGAGGTACTCAGAACAAACACTACATTGGACTTTAGATTACTTAAACACAATTTTGAGGTATAATTTACCCATCTAAAGTATAGAATTTGATGAGTTTTATGTTTTTAAGATTTTTATTGTCATTTCAGATGGGAGCAGCAGATATGAGCTAAATGTTGGGTATAAACAGGAAAGATTGAAGAAAACCTTCAAGCACAAATTGTTGACACCATCCCTCAAGTCAACAACAAGTAGTTCTACTTTCAAATCTTTAGGCTCTTCACAAGGCACTCCTTCAGGAATAAGCTTCCCAAGTGGTAAGAGAAATGGCTGTGTTGCCTATACTTATATTTAAGAGATATTGAATTAATATGAGGCCACATATGTGGTCTTGAGATATACTTCTTCCTCAAAACTAAAAGTACAGGTACATGTATATACATGAACTGGCTGAGAAAGTGTATATAGAAGCACTTTGTATGTACAAATCTGGTGGGTTATTAGACTAATAGCAGAGAGAAGGGACTGAAAGTAAAAAAAAAAGCTATGGGTAATATAAAAAAATTGTTATAGATTACTAATTGTTATAGAAAAAATGTAGACATTGTCTAGTGCAGTCCTCTCAGTTTACAGGTGAGGAACCTTAAGCAGGAAAATAAAACTGCCTTATGGACAGTCACTCAGCCTATCAATAGAGAGAACTGGTTCCAGGGCTTGGGTGTCCTGGATCTCAAGCTAGTGCTCACCACATTCTACCAAGAATACCCACTGAGCTGTACAACGCTCTTAGATGCTCACCTTCTTCCACAGGAAGTCAAATATCTAGGTACAGAGACAGATATTGAAGTGGAGATGGGTGTTGGAAAGGAAAATATAAGGAAAAAATCGGTCTAAAGGCAAAGTGAGCAAGAACTTAAGAGCTCAAGTTGATGTTGTGATGACTTTATGTTCTGTGTGTTCAGCTGGATGATGGTGCAGTGGCCTCTGGTTGCTTTCTTAAAGACCAAAGTGTACTCCAATCACAGAACACCATTGGTGGCCTGGCTGTAATCGTACTCCCACCTTCTCAGTGCTGGCTGTAGAACTGCTTTTTCTACTTATATTTTTCATTATGATGTTTCCATATAACAGTTTATTTCCAATTGCTGTAGCCAATCTGGAATCAGCATGGTGGGTTGTTTATTTAAGCATCAAACTAGGAGCCAGAAAGCTTTGGCTCAGGTTCCAGCTCTGTCACTAACTCTGTGACCTTGGGCATATTACTTTCAGAGCTGCAGTCTCTCTATCTTCAATACAAGACTGTGTGAGGCAGCACTATTTTCCATTTTAACTATTTGGTCTAGTGTACAGAGTCTCAGTCTCCATTTCTGTATGGAAATATTGGTGCATATAAAAAAACTTTTTCCTTGCCCACAAGAGTTCATCAAACTCTGGCCAGCTAGCTTGTAGATATACTGTGATGCTCATATGGAGGCACTGGAGAGCTATGGCATATAGAAAGCAGGGGTTATGGAAGCTCTTTAGTAGATAATAGTTGGAGTTGACTGGGTAAAATCATTTTTGCAAAGGGGTTGGTTAGTATTGGCTCCCCTGCTGTCCCTGTGGGATATTGTTTCATTAGCAAATATACTGAACAACTGTACACATTTTTCTTATGGGGAGCACTAACATATCCCATATCCAGGATTTTAATGTTGTACCAAGCAATAGATTCAGAGAACTAAGGCACCCGAAGAAGTAACTCAGCCAGTGCGGCAGGTAGTGCAGTCTCTTTGGCTCAGGTTTTAAAACTGCAATCTGAATGCTACCATCAGACTGTGGCAGCCAGAAACTTGATTCTATCAACACAGAATGAAAAATTGTGTTTTCTGTGCCAGTAGGCACTCTCAGGCTAAGAACTAAACCTTCAGAGAAAGAATATTAAATTCATGGGAGGGTATAAGTATGTGTGTTACCATTTTATGTTGACTTTTCTGAAGGCCTCTGAGGTTTGTCTGTACATATCCTCCCCTAGGTTAAAGTTACTGTGAATAACACAGCTTATTTTTCACAATGCATAAAGAACATATGCAGTTGTAATTGCCTTAGCAGTGTTGTCAAGATGAATTAATTTACCCTGGATTTATATTAAACTATCCAAGGAAAGCACCACAACTTTCACTTCCTTTGTAATTCCTATATTTATTTTTACATTAGATAAAATTTCTTACACTTTCACTATAAGCAAAGTCCCCAATGCCACGAGGACTTTGTTCAAATTTTTAACAAAAAAATGTTGTGTTTTTTTTTGTTAATACAGATAACTACTATGAAGATTCCTACTGTTGCTCTCCCTTGAGTTGTGATGTTGTGCCTAATTGTGTGAGAAGAATATTACCTGTGGAAATCAAAATGAATTCCATTCATAAACAAAGATTCCTTCAATAAATCACAGCAGAAATGCATTACTCTCCCCACCCCCAGATTGGAGAAAATGTTGAATTTGTGAAGCCATCTGCTCCAACTTCATATTCTAAATATTATTTTGGAAGGAGCAGAATGAGATAGCATTTAGTGAATATTAAAGTCAGAATAATTATCCTATTTACTGTTACAGTGGTTTTTTTCTTTTTAGATAATATTTGAGTATATAGTTATTATATACTAAGGGAGAACTATTTAGCATTAGAGATTTTATTTCAAAACTCTGAGTGTCCACATACTCTTGAAAGAAAAAAAGAAATCCAGATCAGGGTTCTTACTGCTTGCGAATCAAACAATTTCAGGTAGCTAGTTTCTGAATATCCAGTTGACCTGATACCACAGAGGAAGTAGATGGGAAGAGCCACAAGATTGTACATTTCGGGAAAAACAAACAAACAAAATCTCACTATCCTGTTGGTCTCTCATGACAAAGCACCTGAAATCCCCATTATTCAAGTCACTCTTTTGATTGAACACCCCTGCTAAAATGGAAACATGTTCTATGAAAAGGGTAGCTCATCAATCCACAGACACCCATGAATTCTCTAGTGGGGATAAATTTCTCAGTCATGGCAGCTTGTGAGGCAACAGCAAGCAGGGTTCTGAGGAATGTAACAGGACAGGAACGGTCTGACGCTGGAGTTTCTCTCTAGGGAGGGAAGGACAGGTCAAGGTAAGCAGGAAAGTAAGGGGATGGAGACCAGAAGAGTCACCCAAAGGCAACAGAGTGAACATTGAAGATAATTGTGCCTGTTTTACACTAGCATGATAGCTGGCCTTCTTAATCCCATTCCAAATATTGCCACCAAAGCTTCCCAGCCAGAGAGGCTGCTTGCATTCATGTTCTGGAAGGATACACAAGCAACTGGTATCAGTTGTTTCCTTCAGGAAGGGTAACAGGGTATCTGGAGGCAGGAACGAAAGGGAGATTTACTTTTCACCCTATACCTTTTCATATCTTTCAAATCTTGTACTGAGAGAATATGTTACCTCTTCAAGCAATAAATAAATGTATACAGTTCTTACATTCTTCTTTGCCCTCTCTGCCATCCCATAAACATAAAAATGTAGGTAGACTTGTAGGCCCCTGATTATCTGCCTGAGTCAATCCCCTTGCCTATGAAATTTTGCTCTGATGAAATCCCACATACTTTGTTCCACATAGGGCTCTGTGTACATTTTTTGTATGGGAAGATGAGCCAGTGAGTGAATAATAACTAACATAAATGATGAACAAAATATCTCAAATGTAAAAATGTCTTTGAACTGACAATATTGTCACCTTCAAAAACAGATTTAGGGATAAGACTTGGGTATAATTAACAAATCTACAAATATACACGTCTGCATGTGCTTTGATTTGGGGGATCATTTTTGGCTGTGAAAATGCCCTTGATTATATTTATTTTCAGAGTAATAGGATTATGACTGTTCTGCTGCTGCTGGAGTGATGAACGTACAGCCTGTCTCTAATGACCTGACATGCTGTCAAGAATAGAAATTCAATTTTATAGAAAAGTTCATGATTCCTGTCATGACTCCTCCTGCTAATTAGTAAAACATGGGTTCACTGATTAAACATCTTTCAGGCATCCGTTGGTTTGCTCTTTCTAGATCCACAAAATGGCTGGCAATTGTGTGAAGACAGACCCAAATGACTATGGAGAAGAGACCCTAGAACCTTTGGGCTGCTTTCAATGAACAATCAACTCCCAAGCATTCACTGAGCCCTGACATGAAGAGAAAGATTCAGATATGTCATACTTATGCTATTACTCCCAGCAACTTACTGTTTACATGGGGAGACCATATATACACATTGGAATAGTGAATGAGTAAAACAAGGATTTGGTGGAAGAGAAGTACATCACCAACAATAAATGTTGCAGTATTTAGTCAGGACTGAGGGTAGGGTATTCCAGGTTTTTGGGGGACAGCTTGGGTAAGGCAGGACTCCATTTCTCAATGCCACAAGCAAATCCTCATTACTAAATCAACAAAGTTACAAAGCCCCTTGGAGCTTTCAGGGTACTGGCTCTAACTATTTATTCTCTGCTGTGCTCTGGTTTACTGTGGGCAAGCTGGAAACACTGACTAGTACTAAACTCTCTCTGTAACAAGTTTAAGGATGCTCCTGCCCAAGACCCTAATCCTTACTGTTTTTTCAGAAGTCCCAAAGATGACAGTGATCATCTGTGATGGCCTACTTTCCCTGTACCCAGAGGTATGGGAAGGTTGTAGAGTGAAAGGGTAAAAGAGAGTAAGGCTTATTATAACCTCAGCACCTCAGCCCTATGGTTAATGGGTATGTTTCTGGTCCTGACTTTAAAGAATTTAGGGGACACAAGGAGCTTGGAGCAATGGAGGAAGGACCTAGTTATAACCCTATTGATTAGGCAAAACAAATAAAATGGATTAAATTCATACTGATAATGTCTAGCTCCTTGTAGGCATGTCATAAACATTTGTTGCGTGCATGAATAAATAATAGTCTAAAGTACATGAGTTATATGAAAGCAATGGCTGACTTTTCTTAATGTAGAGTTTCTTACATTAGTGTGGAGTAAACCTGTTTCCCACTAATATTTAAGCTTCATCTGTCTTGTTGACTGCCATAGTGTCAGCGCCAAGCACAATGTTTCAGTCAAGGTGCTTTGGTTGCCAGAACAGAAACCAAATGTCTTTGAACTGACAGTATTGTTAGTTCTGATTACCTAAAGAAAAGAAAAATGGTTGAAAGGGTTTTGAAAACTCAAGAAATTTATGGGGAAGTTAAAGGACAGGGCTTGAAAACAGATACAGGTCTACAAATCAGAAACCACGGGGGTAGTCTCCTAGCAGAGAGTCTTTTTTTAAAAATTTTATTGAGGTGACATTAGTCAACATGAACATATAGGTTTCATTCATGTGTGGATTACTAAGTTACAAAATCTGTATATAGCACCATGTGCCCACCACCCAAAGTCAAATCTTCTCCTGTCACCTCATACTAGGACCCCTTTCTTCCCCCACCCCCCTCCTTCTGGCAATCACCACACTGTTGTTTGTGTTCATAAGTTTTAGTTTTATATCCCACATATGTGTGAAATCATATGGTTCTTAGCTTTTTCTATCTGACTTATTTCACTCAGCATAATTTCCTCCAGATCCATCCATGTTGTCACATATGGTAAGATTTTATTCTTTGGATGGAT
>NW_006299241.1:240051-263239 GCF_000327345.1 Myotis davidii | reverse complement strand
ATATACCCAGGAATGGGGTTGTTGGGTCATATGATAGTTCTATCTTTAATTTTTTGAGGAATTGCTAGACTGATTTCCATAGTGGTTGTACCAGTCTACATTCCCACCAGCAGTGAATGAGGGTTCCCCTTTTTTCCACAACCTCTCCAACACTTGTTATTGCTTGTCTTATTGAATCTTCTTGTGAGGGCATTACTATTAGGTAGAATAAACTGTAACTTCTTGTAGCCTCATGTTACCAGATTAATATTCAGAGTCTCATGAAACTGCTTCTGTTAGGCTGAGCTTAAATTGTGTGCTGCACTGAGCAGTGAGAAGAATGATGTGGCAGAAGAAAGCCACTTCTTCAGGAGCTCCTTGGTTTTGATAGTGATAAGACAAAAGCTTGGATTTATCATTCCACCAATAATATCAACACTGGAAAATAAATAATCCTGAAAAAAGAAATTATGGTGATGTTAGGAATGGATGAGTAGGTGGGGAAAACCCACATATGCCCACTACATACAATATAGAACTGAATATATTTTGATTGAATGAATGTCTAATTTATTAACACCCATGTTCAATAAGAGTACAATAATGCTTAGAAGAAGACGTCTCTCCCCAAGCCCACATGCTGTCTCAGTTATGTATTCACATATTTTTTAAGGCTAAGGTATAACAGGATGTTTTGAGAGAGCTGAAGAGCTCAAGATAAGAATTACAGAGAATTACTAGAAATGTGATTTTTAGAGATCATGGGTACATCAGTTGACCTCACTCTAAGGAAAAGCAATATATGAAATAATCTTAATTGTATATGGTGTTGTCACATCTCTCCAAAGGAGTTCATAACTGATTACATACTTTTGTGAAGGTGATTCACCATACAGCTTTCTAAGAGTTCCCCCAAATATCTTAAAATGTATTTTGATCCCTGTTTCTAGAACCCTTCAGCTCTGATTAGGGAGAGCACAATTGTCTAAGAAGAAAACTAGGAAGAATGCTACTTATATTCTCCCTTTTACTATGCAAAAAGCATGGTGATATTCACAAGTGAGATCCATGGAAAAGGGGGAAGTATATGACATTCAGGGTCCTACGTTGGAGGACTCTGGTGTGACTATTTTAAAAAATTCAAAAGAATTCAATAGTAAGTGGTAACTTTAAATATTGAAAAAAATGTCATCTTAATGTATAAAAAACTACAGATGTTTCCTTAACATATGCACTTTTATTCAAATGATTATGTAAGTTAAACAGAAAGTTGGGACTGACAAATTCCCAAGTTTCCAAGATTTACTTATGTTAACCTAGTATTCAACATGGGAACAAAGTTGAGGATTTTTATTTATAACCCATGTCGCTTAGATGTGAGGGGAGGCAAGACTGAAGATTACACTACATTAATAGGGTGAAAACATGCAAATCAGGGACATGTTAGATAGATGGATGGATAGATAGATAGATAGATAGATGATAGATAAATAGATAAATTGTTACTTTCAAAATGTTAGCCAGCTCATCCATCATGCTGGTTGTGGGCAGTGATGGTACTAGAAATGGAAATGAATCTGAGTTGCAGTGAATTTTGATTAAGGCCTAGTTCATGTAAGAAAGATTAAAAAAAAATCCTCAGCCTTAGCTGGTTTGGCTCAGTGGATAGAACGTTGGCCTGTGAACTGACAGATACCGGGTAACATTCAGGTCAAGGGCACATGCCCGGGTTTCAGGCGTGATCGCCAGTAGGAGGTGTGCAGGAGGCAGCCTATTGGTGATTCTCTCTCATCATTGATGTTTCCATCTCTCTCTCCCTCTTCCTCTCTGAAATCAATACAAATACATATTCTTAAAAATCCTCAGTCCACAAATTCTCAGAGGACTAAAAAACTTTAGAGGCAGTTACAGGCATAGAATAAAGACCTAGTGTCACAGGCTCCATCAATCTTCAAATACTAGCCCTTTCAAGGGTTGAGACATAAGGTTATGCTTTATAGTGGAGCAAACTTCACCAGCTGGCATCATCTGGATCTTTTAGTGGACCTCAGAAATCAGGCTATGAAGGCTGAGAGTGAGCTAGGTTAGATTGTAGGTATCTTCCATCCAGAAAATATTCTTTCTAGTCACCCCCTCCCCCCTTTATTAATCTCAAATGATAGTGTAATTTACATACTCTTCTGCACCTTGACTTTTTAATTTTTGTTGTTTTATATTTAGCAATATGTCAGGACATAAAGAGCTTCTTCTTTTTCTAAAAGGCCACACTGTATTCTATTGTTTGGCTATACTATAACTTTTTTAACAGTTTTCAAACTTTTGCTATCTTATATAATAAAAGGGTAGCATGCAAATTGACCCTAAGGGTGGAACCACAGGGAACAACTGGTTGCTATGGCATGCACTGACCACAAGGGGGCAGACCCTCAATGCAGAAACTTCCCCCTGGTGGTCAGTGCGCTCCCATAGGGGGAGCTCCACTCAACCAGAAGCTGGGCAGGGATGTCTGACTGTGGCTTAGGCCCACTCTCCCAGGGAGCTGGCCTAAGCTGTCAGATGAACATCCCCTGAGGGCTCCCAGGCTGCCAGAGGGATGTCTGACTGCCAGCTTAGGCCCCATCCCCCCAGGGAGTGGGCCTAAGCTGGCAGGTGGACATCCCCCGGGGGACCCCCCCCCTCCGCCTGGAGTGGATGAATTTTTGTGCACTGGGCCTCTAGTTTTAAATATATGCTGCAGTAAATAGTCTTGTATAGGTTAAAAAAAATCAGATCGTGGGCTTAAGGTTAGGGGAATATTTCCCAGTATTGGGGCTCGTGGCTGTGCAGGTAGTGAGTGGTAGAAGAGGCTCCCTCTCTGCCTTCTTTCAATCTGAGTCCAGAAATGTGGGTAAGTAAAGGTTTCAGGAAGGTTTAACATTCTATTAATCTGTTACCTAACCAAATATAGCATGCTGATTATTACAGGTGCTTCCTCTGTGCCCAGTCCTATGCCATATAGAATACAACAATGAATAAGATATAGTTCCACCCATAACAAACTGGGACTGTCCTTTGGGTAATAAAACTTCCATGCCTATAATGATTTGTCCTTGGTAACATATGTTAACTCTTCAAATTGTGTGGTAGAGACCTTTAGGCATAATAAAGAGTAGCCATTTAATTATGATTCTAATTACACAGATACTTACTGAGTGTCCAGTATGTTTGAGGTACTGAACAAGACAGACATAATTCCCTGAGGAGACAGAAAGTTAAATAGGCAATAACAACACAATGTGTGACACTTTCATGAATCATTATTGGTGGTTCCAATTTACACAACTGGTAGGAAGTCAAACAGGTATAGCCACTATGGAAAACTGTTTTGTAGTGTCTAATAAAAAATTAAACATACTCTATTACCCAGCAATTCTACTCCTAGGTATATATGCAAAGATGTATGGACAACGTTATTTATTGCAACCCTGGAATAGTGAGAACTGGAAATAAATTCTACCAGTAACATAACAGTTAAATAAATGTTGGTAATATGCAGCCAATAAAAACAATAAGTTATATCAATATTATTAATAGCATAAAGATATCCACAATATATTTTATGCTAAAAAGCAAGTTGCAGAACAGTACATATAGTATGATAAAATATGTGTAAAAACAAGACTTTTTATGTGTATACACATCCATAAATATGCACCCAAAAATGTCTATAAGGATCCGCACCTCCTTGTTAATACCTCTGATTAGATGGGGTTTTCACTTTTACTTTATACTAGAGGCCCAGTGCACAAAATTTGTGCACTCGGAGGCGGGGGAGGAGTGGTCCCTCAGCCCAGCCTGTGCCCTCTTGCAGTCTGGGAGCCCTCGGGGGATGTCCGACTGACGGCTTAATCCCACTCCTGCCCCTGCCACTGCGCTCGTCAGCTATGAGCCTGGCTTCTGGCTGAGTGGGACCTCCCCTCCCCCTGCAGTGGGAGCACACTGACCACTAGGGTGAGGCTCCTTCATTGAGTGTCTGCCCCCTGGTGGTCAGTGCACATTATAGTGACTGGTCATTCTGCTGGTTGGTCAATTTGCATATTAGCCTTTTATTATATAGGATACTTAGGTATAATTATATTATATTAATTAATATAATTAGCACCAATACCTTTGTAATTTAAAATATTAATAAATGACACAAATACTCACAGTGTTACAAGTTTCCCTGACTTGGAAAATCAAATGGCTGATGATGACATTCACTCACAGACAGTAACAGTGGAAGTGATCAGAGGAAGATTGTTGAGAAAGATGATAAATTCAGTCCTGGGCATTTTATTTTGATATTCCTGGGGTACATTCAGGTGAAGATGTCTAGAAGGGAGTTGGATATATAAGTGTGGGGCAGAAGGGAATGGTTAGGAATGGAGCTAGAGATTTTAGGATATGCATAGCAATCAAAGCCACTATAGGAATGAATGGGATTACAAAGGGATAATATAATGGAATAATGGAGGCAAGTAGGTCCAGAAATGAGGAACATGGAGGCACAAATGGATCAGCCTGCAAAGGACACCTTGATGGAATGACTAGAGAGATAGGAATAAAATCAGGAGTAAGAGGTGTCATGCAAGCCAGGAAAAAGAGGTTCATAATGGACAAAGTGCTCAATAGTAACAAATGCTGGTGAGGATGGCATATAAGAAAAAAAATGGTCTTTTGGATTTAGTGACAAAGAAATTTTGGTGAGATCCAGGAGGTTGAGTGTATATTGGGGCCACTTTCAGTAAATTTAGTTGCTAAGTTTCAGGAGTTGGTTGGTGGAGATAAGGGTCACTAGAAGGGATTAAGGTTGAGAGAAATTTTTAAAATAGAGTATTAAAATTAGAAAGACTTGAACACATTTACATGGTGATGAGAAATAGCTAGTAAAAGTATGGGGGTTGAAATGTTGAGGGCGGGGTGGGGGGAGTGTACAATTTAACCAATATAACAAGGATGGAATTCACAGCACAGATGGAACGATTCCTCTCAGACAGAAGGCAGGGCACTCCACTGTAACAGGAAGGAAGGAAAAAAGGGTGGTTGTGTATGTGGACAAATATATAGATTTGTTAATTGGAATTTAAGGGAGCTCTCAATTGATAGCTTCTATTTTCTCTATGAAGTAGGAGGTGATGTAACCTGCTGAGAGTGAGGGGAGAAGTGATGAGATGGAGATGCTTTAAAATAGCTGCTATAGAGAACAGGAGGAAGCTCTGAGTAGAGAAACAAAAGAATGTGTAGGCTTGAAGTCAAAAACCATGGTGAGCATCATTTGGGGGAATTGTGTGAGGTCATCTCCTAGAAATGAGGGTAGAGGTGGGAGGTCTACACAACATCAAAATCTCTGACCAACTGGGTTAACTGATTCAACCAACTAGTCAATTCAGTGAAGAAAACCCACTAACATAATTACTTTGCATTACAAAAGCCCAAATCGTGATTACTGCCCCAGCTGAAGCATTTGGATTTAATTCTATCACTGGAGACTCTATAGAATGCAGGAGAAAAGGAGATCCTAACAGTAGCACTGCATCATTCTAGTCACAGCTCAGAGGCAGCTCCCTTTCTTATTTGCACCCTCACCAACAATTATTTTCTAAATTGGAATGCTTCTTATTGCAGCGTTATTTATGGTGACAGGGAGTTAGAGGCAATCTGGCATTCATCACTGAGATAGTGAAGAGGCAAAATGAGATGGACATACATCCTGGAGTAGTTTTCAGCAATTAGAAGCAAGGAATTATATGTACATAGAGCAGCAATGCTGGGTGAGAAATAGGAGAAATAGCAAGAAATAGAAATATATATGAACACCATTTAGAAAAATTAAAAGGACCTTCACTGGAAATAATAAACATTTTATAAGAACACATACAAACAAAAATATAGTCATTAAGTAGAAGAGACTGATTTCCAGTGAGAGTGGGAGGAGAATGTGAATGACATGTGGGGGTAATAGGGAATAAAGAAACCAAACAAGATGTCAACGATAACAAATGCATTAGGACCTGGGTTCAATTAACTCAACCCTCTGCACCTAACGCACTAACTAAATCCAGACACAAGTGAATCAAAACACTTTACTTAAACTCTTGAAGACTGTTTCAAGCAACATCTTTATCTACAACCCAGAATATTGGGGTTACACAGGATCAGGGCTGGAGAAGAGTGTGCAGGTCATCTAGATCTGCCCGTTATCTCACCACTTATTTTATGGATGAAGAAACTGAAGCCATGAGAACTAACTGTCTAAAGCCACATAGTTAGTTCTAAAGTTTAGACTAGACCCAGGTCACCAAGGTCCAGTACTCCTTCTGAGAATTCTCATTTGTTTTGTTGTTATTGTTGTTTGCATCTTAAATGAATTCAACTCCATTCTATGGTTTCTACTTCCTTCATAATTTTTAATTTAAAAAATATATGCAGGAAAAAGGTGTACTGCCCTGCCTACATAAGGGAAGAATGGTTAAAACCAGTGAAACTTACCTGATTACAAGGGTTCTCAATTATTTTTTAAAATCTATGACACACTTTTGAATATGAGAAATTTTGGCAGCATGCTTGAAGGTATTTCAAAAGTTTATTAAACAAATCAGTAATAATAATAATATAGTCTTCACTGCACTATAACAATGCCTCAAAGTGCCTAGGAAAGCATAGCGATGTTTACCAACATGCTTATTACCACATGTCAACACTGTATCACAACTTGAATAAAACAGTTGCCTGCCTTGACCACTCTCATTTATACACCCAGGCAAGTGAATATGCAATTTCTCTTTATACTGGATGATACTGTTCTGTGACATGTTTGATATTGTCTGATATTATCCTATGCCTCTCTTCCCCCTACAACAAGCTGAACTTGAGTTTATTCTATATTGCATGACCTCAAATCAATATTATTTATGACAGTCATCATCAAGACATTTTGCATGCTCAATTGGAGCAAAATTGCACTGCTATCTTGGCTTTCAAGAAGGGTTCAGGGCATCCCTGTTGAGATTCAGGCTGCGATGGGAAGCTGTAGAATGGAGTGGTTAAGGGCATGGGCTTTAGTACCCTAGAGACTGGAGTTTGAATGCTATGCCTTTTACTGTGCAACCAACTTTTGGTAAGACATTTAAGCTTTTAATTCAATCCAACAAACATTTAGGGGCCTGCTATATACAAGATACTGTTTTAGGTGCTTGGGGACATAGTAAGGAACAAAACGGATAAAAATCCCTGTCTGCATGGAGCTGACATTCTACTAGGAGGATAGAATCAAACAATTAGCATAATAAATAAGCAAATCATATGATGTGTTATAAGGTGGTAAGTGTCATGGATTAAAGAAAAAGTTGAGAAGAGTACTTTGGCATTGGGTTCTGAGGAGAGGGTGCAGGTTGCAATATTAAATAGGGTCGTCAGGGTAGATCTATTGAAAAGGTGACATTTAAACAAAGTGGAAAGGGAATTAGCCACATGACTACCTGTGGTAAGCAGATGCATTCCTGTTGAGATTAAGGAAGAGGAATGTAGCAGTGGAGGGAGTGAGGGAGGGTTGAATTTGTGAATATATTTTGAAGGTGGATCCATCATGATTTCATGAGAGATTGGGTATGGTAATTGAGAAAAAGAAAAATGTCAAGAATGATTTCAGGGTTTTTGGTTTGAACAACCAAAAGGATAGAGATATGCCTACATCTGATGAAGGGTATAGTTTGAAGCAGGTTTTCCTTTTTTCTTACTTTATTATTGTGGGGAAAGACCAGAATCAGTGTTTTGGAAATATTGAGATGTCTATTAGAAATTCTAGTAGAGATTAATTTTGAATGTCAACTCTAATTGAAAAATAAGAAAAAATTTAAAAAAGAAATGCTAATAGAGATGATGTTGAGTTTGAACTTGGATACACAAGTCTGAAGTTCAAGAGAAAAGTTTGGGCTGTAAGTATAAAATGGCAGTCATAGGTATAGAGGTGACCATGTGATCAGAAGAGGCCACCTGAGGAGTGGAAATAGATAAGAGATCCAAAGACTGAGTCCTGAGCTCCCACAGCACTAAAAAATCAGAGAAGGGGCACAAGCAGCAAAGGAGACTAAATAGTGACCAGTGAAGTTGGAAGAAAATAAAGACAGTGTGGTTTCCTGAAAGCTAAGGGAAGGAAATGCATCAGGAGGAGGGACTGATCCACTTAAATATTGCTGATGGGCCAAGGAAGATAATAAGTGAGAAATGACTCATGTATTAGAAATGTGGAAGTTATCAGTAACTTAATTGGAAGAGGTTTTATAGAGTAGTGGAGGCAAGAACTTACCTATTATGGAGTGGTGGAGGCAAGAAGAAAAATGGAGATAGGGAGTACAGACAACTCTGTAATTATGTTTGATGTGAATAAGAACAACAACAAAAAAGAGTGATAGCTGGCAGATGAAGCCTTAGCTCCCTTCTCTATAAACAGGGTTCTCTCAGCATTATTGAAAAAATTAAAAGAGATTCAATAAAAACATTTTTTGAGTACTGAGATATTACACACAACATGTCTATCACATAGTAGGCATTCAGTACACTGTAATGATTCTTTTAAAACTGTGAATACTGGAATTGAAAGCAAATTTTTATATATTTTAAAATAATACAGACTTTAATGTCTTAGACCAACAGATGAGTCATTGTGTGGGGGAACAAAAAAAAAATCTCAGAATAAGTTTTGCTGTAGTGCAAAACCACATTTCAGAAGATGACCTCCAAAGAACACATATGCTTAGTTTTCATTGCATTTGTGTTCCCTAGGATGTAGTAATTATATGTATCTACTAGAGGCCTAGGGGGAAAAGCTTCTGTCAAAAACACAGTCTTCTCTCTAAATGAGACAAGTTTCTCCATTACTGAGCATGCCTTGAGTGTGACAAGGTCATAAAGGCACCCTCCTTTTTCTTGCATATATGTTGTTTTTTTCTCTCTCATCCCCTAATTGCCAAGTTAAATGTCAATGGCATTGGGTTCTGGGGAGAGGATGCAGGTTGCAATAGTAAACCGACATCTGAAATTTTTCTCCTGTTCAAACCAATGCTCCTTCTAAAATCTTTTTTAAGATGGTGAACAAACCATATTACATAAGCTATAAGTTAAAGACTGAGCTGAACAGAAGATATTTTAGCTGTGAAATAAAATAAAACTTAAAATGATGCTAATCTGACAAGTATGTATTGATATACACAATAGAGTGCTATATGATAATTAGGCAGAAGTGATGAGCAGTTGACATGAATGTTTCAAATTGGTTATTCTTTTTTTTTTTTAAATACATTTTATTGACTTTTTACAGAGAGGAAGAGAGAGAGATAGAGAGTCAGAAACATTGATCAGCTGCCTCCTGCACATCTCCTACTGGGGATGTGCCCACAACCCAGGTACATGCCCCTGACCGGAATCGAACCTGGGACCCTTCAGTCCGCAGGCCGACGCTCTATCCACTGAGCCAAACCGGTTTTGGCACAAATTGGTTATTCTTTCACACAGCCAAGCCTGATTGTATCTTTCTTCCTTGTTATTTTTCTAGGCACTAATATTTTCTATTAATAATGATGTTTTCCAAAACACCATATTATATTATGTTTGTTTATTTGTTAATTCCTACATGTTTCAAAGGAAAGGTCTTCTTCCTTTCTAAGAGAATCTTTCCATCACCACCTCAGGGACCTACTTCCATTAATGCCCTTTCTCCCATTACCCAAATCTGTCTCTCTCTACTCACAATGCCCAAGCCTATAGCATACTAAAATTCCTCCCCAGAACCTGTCTCCTCCTCAAATCACTACTCCATTCTTTCTTCCAACACCAAACTCCTCTTAGTCCCATTTCTCATTTGCAGTCATTCTTCCTTCCCATGCAACCTAGCTCTTTCCTTCGCTGTACCACTGAAACTGCTATGTCCAAAATCACCAAGCACCTATTAATTGACCAATCTAATACTGTCCTCTCGGTCCTTATCCTCTTCAACCTCTTGTAGAATTCCAAACTATTGACAATCCCTCCATACTGAAACTTTGTCCTCCCTCAGTTTCCTTGACACCATTCTATCCTGGCTCCTGTTGGCTTTTCACAGGGTTCTCCCCTCAGTCTTCTCTTCTTGTTTTGTGTATTCTCTTTTAGAGAGATAATTCACTTCTCTGGCTTTTGTTACCAATAATATGTGCATAACATTCAGGCCTGCATCTCCAGCCCAAACCTATCTACTGAACTCCAGTCCAATATTTCCAACTTTTTTTTCTCTTCTTCTTTTTTTATTAAACATCTGCACCTAAATGACTCAAACTCAAACATGTCTTCACATCCATACTCATTATCTTCAGTCTTTCTACCCAGCCTATGCCATTACCTAAACTACAAATCTAGTAACCATTGTCAATTCTCTCCAATGTCTGGTCACCCACATTCAATTTGTTCTCCAGTCCTGAAATGCCTCTAGAATCCTTACTCTTCTCTTCTTCCCTAGGTACCATGGACTTCATTCAGGATCTCTACATCTTTTACACGAAATCTCTTTTCCCCTTCCTGGTCCCCACCAGTTCTACTGACTTCAACCACATGGAACTACATAGCCTTCCTTGAATGTCCGATGATCTTTTATACTAAAGAACAGAGTTTAAATTACTTAGATTTTTTAAATGTCTTTTTGATATTGCAGGAAATGTCATCTGTGTTCAACCTACAATATGTGCAAGTTCCAAGCCAATTATGCTACATCACTGAATATTCAGTCAAGGAGGCTCTGGTGCTGATGGGGTAAAATGTGTTTTCTTGCATTAAGAGGGCCCAGATGAGCCCCTTTGGGTCCCTGGTTCACCAGCCTGTGACCCCCTCCCTCTGCCACTCTCTGGAAATATTATGCAGATTATAAAAGATAAACTAATGACTGAGTTTCATTCAGGGAACTCCTGCCTTGTTCTGTGCAGTGGAGGTCTGTAAAAGGAAAATGTCCACTTTCTCACCCAGAGCAAAATGGAGCCCCATGGGGAGCTGGAAAAAAGCAGGCCTAATTCCTGGCAGCAGCCTTTTCCAATGCTCTTCACTCAACCCATTTGGAGAGAATGGATGTGATTGCAGTTCACTCAGCTCATTGTTAAGGAGCATTCAGATTTAACAAAGGTGTATTTTTAAAATGTGTCTGTCTCATTGTTACATTTTTCTTTCAGACAAGAAGTCCTAGCATAGTATAGTATTTCTTAGATCTTTCCCTCATTTTTCCAGCCATAGCCCAAATGCAGATCGTAATCACATCATTCCTTGGCAATTATAAGGTCTCTCCATCTCCCGTATTAATGTGTATGATTTTGCAAAGCCATTCATTTATTTATTCAGTCACCCTGTCAGTTCGTCAGCCAGTTAATATGTGTTAATTAACAGATGTGCATTGGCCACTATGCTAGGCCCTGAAATATGGGAAGAGGAGGGAGATATAAACTAAACCAGACTCCCACAAAAGGTCCACAATTTAATGGGGAAGATAGACATCTCTGCCTGGAAAGACACCCTTCTCTTCTCTTATGAACAATTTTTCATGATTCAACACCCAACCCACATATCACAGCCAGAGGTGTTTGCTGCTCCTCCATGCTCCCACAGTGCTCTGTTTACATCTTCACTTGGCTACCTGTTTCATTGAATTGAGCATTCTCTCTACTCTGGAAATAGTGACGTCCTGGAGAACAGGAACTACAAGCTGGACATGCAGGGGTTAGTGCATCAGAGATGGCTCAGAACACATTAAATGAAGTAATAAAACAATAGTAAATGTTAATGCTAAATTGGGTTCCAAAATGAGTAGCATTTGTTGGGGAGCAGGAACTTCTTTACTGAGTGCCTCTTCTGCAGCCAGATAAAACTGCTTGCCACTCTATGAATAATCATTGATTCACTTGTCTTCAACTCCCAAAATTCCTGTTCCAGGCCTACCTTCTGTTGTAGCACAGTGCTTCTCAAACTTTATATGCACACAAATCAGTTGAGAATCTTAGTACAATGCAGATTCTCAGTCAGTAGGTCTGGATATGGTACCAGAGATTCTGCATATCTAACAAGCTCCCAGGTGAAGCCCATGTTGGTGGTCCAAGGACCACACTTGGAGTAGGTGAGAGGCTGGCTAGATTTCCCTAGTCTCAGGTCTTTTAGTCACTTAAGCCAGGACCACCATGTATGGCTGTGTACCAAGGCACCCAGCTGAAGAGGATAATGATCGTTGAAATCTAAACCATGTTCACAAAGCCCTATACCCCGTTATAGTACTGGTCATATCTGCTAGGAGAAAGAGGCACTTTTTCTTTTTTTGCTACTTCCCACAAGAGCTCTGTAAGCTACACGTACCCCCACAACTGAATCCATAAGAAGCCAGCACCTTTTTTCTAATTCACACAAAGGTGCCACATGGGGTGCCATGAGTGACACCCCAGCCAACCCTGTGTCATTGCTCTTTCTTTGACTGATAACTCAGGTTGATGATTCTGTATACAATTTGATATTTTTCTGTCACTTGTTTGTGTGCCCTGTATTTCTTTATATATGAAAAGCAATAGGATGTAAAGGAGCACTGTCCTCTTCATCACAGGACTTGGGCTCTAGCCCTGGCTCTTTATTACTTGCTTCATGATATCAGGCAAAACACATAAACCCTCTGAACCTTGGTTTCCTCATTTATCAAATGAAGATTGGTAAGATCTGCTGGGCTGGATCCTCTATGTTATTGTGAGGATCAAATTGATAACCTAAGGGAAATCCCTTTGTAAATTGTAAAGTTCTATACAAATGTTAAAAATTATTATGAAGGGGTCAGGTGGCATATCTTTAAATCCCTTTGTAATTCTCCCCAACTTGGAAGAACAGTGTGCTACATGTGGTAGCTTCAGAGCCTACTACTGGTTGATGGACTGCAGGAAAGAGCACTGTCCAAATTCTTTCTAACAAAGCCCCAGCTTACCTTCATGAATAGCACTGTGTGACAACTTTGGAAGGCACTGTAACCCAACTTCATCAGCTTGCAGAGTCTGTAAGAAGATAAGATCTGTAACACAATCACAATTGTTTAACAGGAAGTATGCAGCAGAGAAATACCAAAGTAAAGACACCAAATTCCAAATAGATGGTTTCAAGAGTAATCTTTCACTGAAAACTTTTTTTCAAATGTAGAAGGCTGACTCACCTGTGTATATGCTAAAAGGAACCCCCTTATTTTGATTTCTGAATACTTTCTCTCCTAGTAGTCAAACTTATTATGGAATAAAAGGTTTTGATAATTGCTTTTTAATATGATGAAAGGTTGGAACCTTTTCCAATGACAAGGAAATGAAAGAATATAATGGAATGATGTCTTGTAATTTTTATAACTTCCAAATAGCAAATGAGACAGTCATTCATTTATTCACTGAAGTTTCCTTCCAGAATTCCAGAATTACTCCTACACAGCAATTAGAAGGGGGAGATGAATGTTTAAGCATTAGCTGTAACTTGTCTTTCTGGGTAGGAGGGGACTATGTTGAAGCTGTTAGCAATGGGAAAAGTTAATTAACAAATAGAAAATTTGAGTTATTACTTCCCTGTATTCTGAAAAGTTTTCCTAAATTGAAAAGTTAGATAAACCATTGCTCTAATTTTCAAGGGTTTTCTCTTTAAAGGGAAGTCAAGGTAAATAATCTATATTATTTCAAGTGTTAATCTTTACTTTAAAAAATATGTTTATTTAGGGGGAAATTTTCTTATCTATCATTTGTCAAAGTCCATGGCTGGGCAACTCAATGGGTAGGAGCATAAATCTAATAATTCCACATGTTCAGTCCCTTGTAGGCCTCTCAGCTGCTCTCCATCTCAAGTTCACAGCCAAGCCTGCCAGCTCACAAAGGACACTGGCCAAGGGGGGTCGGGTGGGTGAAATATAGCCATCCTCATTCTTTAGACAAGGAGAGATTTGTAGTAGCCCTTCATGAATTGTTTTCTTGATTGCCAGAAAGGCCAGAACGATTTCAACATTCAGTTGCAGTAACTTCCGTATCTTCAGTTTCTAGCCTATTCCTATTTCTCCTATTTCTTGATAGAGTTGCTAATTTTTCTCTTGTTTTCTTTAACTGATCTAGGTTTTCTCTCTCTCTCTCTTTTTCTCTCTTTCTCTCTGTCTCTCTCACTCTCTTCTGCCCCCCCCCCACTTTAAATCTTTAAAACTTGGTGACTTAGATTTGACAGCTGGCTCATTTAACAGAGTATCCCAGTGGACAAAGATTGGTTCATCTTTTACCTTGAATATTTATTTATTTTTGACATTTCTTTTCTTCATCTCTACTTAACATTAGTTTACTCACCTATATAATTTATCAGTTAGCTCTGAGAAAATAACAAAAAAATAATGAGAAAGGACATGTGTTAGTATCCTGTGTATGCAAGCTCTTCCAACAGAATTGTTTTGCTGAGAGTTGTGTACTTCTGCCAAGAGTGAAAAAGCAGAAAATGGGATTTTGAAGATGTATTTTATTTTTACTGTTTTAAATCAAGAGATTAGTTGTTACAACAAAATAATTTCTTTGCTGTCCTAAATTTATATTTGACCAAATTTAAATATATGTAACTCTCAAGGCATGTCAAATCCTTTTTGGAAAAAGATGTATGTAAATAAACAGATGTTTTAGTGTTTATTGGTGTTGGCTTTTTTGCCTTGTCTGCTATTTTAGTGTTTCATATACCATGGTTTGTCTCCATCATTCATTCATTAGTTCATCAGTCAATAGCCATTCATTAATTCAATAAACATTTAGAGAGCATATCTCTTGAGTATGACAAGGCCATAAAGTTGTCCTATTTATCTGTTGTCCCACTAAACTTTAGAACATTCACAAAATTGGGCTCTGAATCCTTGCACAGTTTTGCTACTAAAAGTGCAAGACTCCCAGTTCCCTGCCTTGCGGTCCACTCTTGGAGGAACAAGTTCTTCCAGGATCTAGGGTAGAGAACATTTGATTGAGAACCCTCTGGGTCACAAATGTTTTGTTTTTTTTATGATTTTGAACTCAAGTCCCAAAGCAAAAATTTTCTTCCTTCCTTCCTCCCTTCCTCCTCTTCCTTCCTTCCTTCCTTTCTCTTTAAAGTGAGTCCTCTGTCATTCTGGAGAATGCCCCCACTCCTCAGCCAAAGGATAGGAGATTAGGTCACTCTGCCTGCCTACTTTGACTTTTAATTCTAGCTTGGGAGACTGTTGATCTCTAAATTCCTTTTGTGATTTTTGTCAAGAGGACCAAAGGACATATTGTAGATATGAATTCTTATCTTCTGGCCTGTCAGCTCAGAGTCTCTGATGCAAGTTTGCAGAATAGGTTCTTACTATTACTCTTGCTTCACTTTTAAAAAAATCTATCAAAATACTAAGAGATTCTTTTTAAGCCAGTTCACTAAAACTGTATGTTAACCAGTTAATTAGTTATAAAGTCCTTATAAGGAAAGTAGTGTAACATGAGTTAGCACATGAACTCTGTAAGTAGACAGATACAGGCTCTGCCACTTACTAGCTGTGACCTTTGATAAGTATCTAACCACTCCAAGCCTCAGTTTTCTCACCTGTACAATAGGGCTCATGCTGTGAAAATTAAAAGAGACAATCCACATCAATTACATAACACATAAACAATTGTAATTGTTCTACAAATGTTTGTCATTACTGTTATTGCACTCTAATAAAATGCAGGCACTAAAAGAGCAGGGATTCTTATCTGTATTGTTCACTGCTGTATCTCCAGTGCCTGGAACACAATTTTATATATAGTAAATACTAATTAATTATTTGTTGAATGAATAATGTGCTGGGTGTTTTTTTTTTTGTTTTTTTTTTTTTTGCAGTTCCCACAATGTTAGGTACATGTAAATGTCTATTAAAACCAAGAATCCTGGAATATTATTGCTATAGAAACTGAGAGATCAAGGCCAACACATTCATTTTACAGATGAGGAAATAGAGATTCAGGGAGATTGAGTGAGTTGTCCAAAGTCATAGGATCAGTAATTGCAGTATTAGTGGTTAAAATCCCAGACTCCAAAGCCAAACTACATAGATTCGACTCTACGTTCCCATCACTAGCTGTATGATTTGGGCAAGTTATTTCACTTCTCTAAATCTCAGTTGCCTCATGTGTAAAGTGTTGATAAGGAATAATAGCCTCTAGCTCATAGAGTTTTTATGAGCATTGGACAAGTGAATATATGTGCCTCGCATATAATAAATGCTACATATAGTACCTATGATTATTAGTTTCAGCATTAGAAGTTTTCCTACTTTCAGTCCAAGGTGCTTCCCAGTACATTGGTTGGTTGAGTTAGGTATTTCTCAGTTGGAATGAATGAAATTATCTAGATTTCTAGAAAGTATATCATGACAATACGGTGGTGAGGGCCTGGGGGAGTGGACAGGAGCAGGCTGGAAGAGGTTAATGGGAGAAAACGGAGGACCTATGTAGCAATACTTTCAACAATAAAGATTTTAAAAAAGAAAAAAAGAAAGCATATCATGGCTTCTGTGAAAGGCAGAGCAGATTAGTTTGCCTGAGATCTCACCTTATGTCTAGTGGCTTTTCACTGTAACATTTAGATTTCAAATGCAGTATTGTTTACCTTGTCATCTGGAATAATATGTACTATTCTTGGTGCTGAAAGTATATTTTGTACGAACACTATTCAGGGTTCTTATCATATTTTAATTTCTACTCTCTGGACATATTTGAGTTTAGTTAAATAGTAGTTTTTGTTGAGTGAATGTACCCTCTTTTAGATCCTTTGTCACATGATCATGCAGAAATAGCAGGAGTCAATGAAGTTTTTCTGTAAAGGACCAGATAGTAAATATTTTAGGTTTGTGGGATACAAAGTTTCTGTCACAGATACTCAACTTTGTTGTGAAAGCAGCCACAGACATAAACAAATAGGTGTGTCTGTGTTCCTAAAAAACTTTATTTACAGTCCATGCATGGGTAATAGCTTGCCAACTCCTGGTTTATAGAGTGGCAAGAGGCTTAGAGACAAAAATGAATAAAAGCAATAAATCTAGTTAGGAACATGTGTGCAAATTAATTTTAAGTATTTAATGTCCATTAAACTAACAAGTTGAGGTTTAAATCATAAACAAATTCATCTAAATACTAAGCTTTTGTATTGGATGTTGTCTGCATCCGTTTTATCCATTTAGTAAATCAATCAAGCAGGAAAGGCCAAAACAAAGTTAACAAGGCACAAATTAAGAGTGTAGTGGAGGTCAAGCGTGCAGTGATTCAAATTTTGTGCTTATTTATTCTTTTGGATTCTTATACTTGATTCTTTTTTAGCCACATGACTTACGGTGTAGTTGGTCAGTGGCCCATGGGGATAGTAAAGCACTATTGGGGTTTCCTCTTGCCCTCTGCATGTTACTTCTTCTCCAAAACCTATATAATAAAGTCTCCCCCCTTTTGCTTTTTAAAATGTGGAAGAAAACAGCAGGGAGGAGGTGCTTATTCATTTCATTTGATAATCAACTCAACATCTATTCTATGATAATGATTATAGGAACCTAGAAGTGGAGCTGAAAGGATAAAAAAATGCACCATTCCTACTCTTATAGAGCTCACAAGCTAGTGGGGATGACAGACCAGCAAACAGACAATAACACAATAGTGTGTGATTGTGTGATTAAATATCATTAATGTCATTGGAAAAGCATTTGCTAGTCCCAGAGTTTTTAAATCATATAGCGTCTTATTTGGATATTGGAGATTTACATTGCACCTTGAGGAAGTTCAGACCTAGTACTTAGTGTAAGTAAAATTAATTTCTATTATAACAGTTAATTTTGTGAGCATATGGATGTGCTTTAAGCAAAATATTATCTTTAGAAATAATATACTCAGAAAATAAAGAATTATCCCCATTGGTTAGCTTATGAAATAGCCATTAATGATCCCAATTAACTTGACATTTGTCTCGAAGGATAACAAAGTAAAACAGACCTGGGAAGAGGTAGTTTTTCATTCTCTCATGGTCAATACTAGGTTGCACAGAACAGGGTGCAGAAAATAAGAGAGAAATACCACTCATTATTAATATGAGTCATGGCAACCCTATCTGATGTATTTGGCATATGGGGATAATTAGAAATTATATTTATGATCCTATTTATACTTCTATTGTCAGAATTTATGATTCACTATAAGGGAGAGGTTTTACCTATATTCATCACCATCAGTGCCAGTGACTAAATTAAAATATGTTTATATTTCCACAAACCTTCATTTTCATTGCAAAGCCATTTTATGTGTTAACATTTATGATCAATAGCCTAGTTTTCCCTAAATGAACAAATCCTTACCCTTCAAAATATACTTTTATTTTTAACAGGTTTTATTAACTGCTGAATACAAAGACATGCATAGCATAGGTATGAGGAATGAAATTAAAACAAACTCCAAAATATCCATCATCAAGAAATAAGAAGGGAGTTTCAAGATGTCAGCGGAGTAGGTGGATCTTTCTCTCACTTCCTTCCAGAACCAAACTGGAAATAAAACTGAAGCGGGTTTCAATCACCCTGAATTATCAACTACAGACTACCTGAAGAGGAGACTTACAACAAACAACTGGAAGAAGAAATCACCATGACACTGGTCGGAAGAGGAAACACAAAGGAGGCTATCCCTGCTCTCAAGCACAGTAGCCAAGGTTGCAAAGGGATAGCTCAGCTGTGGGATGTTCCCCCTGAGAAGTGGGAAGACTAGACCCCAGGCTGGGCTCTCAAGACTGGAACACCAAAGCCGGGAGGGCGCCCACATGGCATTTGACTGTGAAAAGCAATGGGGTTTCTGTCTGCCTAAGAGAGGCAGAGTATGCTAGAGACAAAGATTCCTCTTGAAGGGTCAACTCTTAAAGCTTCATTCATGGCCACTCACCCTGGGCTCTGGCAGAGGGAGGGCAGTGCGGACTGGAGTCACCTGAAGAGAAACTGTGGTGTGTGGATTGGAGGAGACATGTGAGGGAGCAGCCACCAAAATTCATGTTCTGGGTTACACTCTGGTACCATAGCAACTATCTTTCCTTGGTGAAACAACCCCCTTGGAGCAGCAGCAGCCTGGGGAAAACCTATTGCCTCACCCTCAGGAATCCTGCTTGCCCCACCCTGCATCTTAAGCCCTGCTGAGGAGTCGGTGGCGTAGGCCAGGGTGGTGGTGGGAGCCTGGGCAGACTCAGCAGGTGTCAGTGACTGGCTTTGGGGCTGGGCCATTTCCCCCACTTTTCTGAGAACTAGACTGGCACGTCCCTCTCATGGGACCCTGATAGAAACATCCTCCTGGCTGCCAGCAGACTAAACCTGGGTGAAATAGACAAATTCCTAGAAATATGCAATCTCCCAAAATTGAATCAAGAAGAATCAGAAAACATGAATAGACCAATAACAACTAATGAAATTGAAGCAGTAATTTAAAAAACTCCTGGCAAAACAAAAGTCCTGGACTGTATGGTTTCACAGGTGAATTTTACCAAATATTCAAATAAGAATTAACATCTATCATTCTCAAATTATTTTTTAAAAATCAATAGGAAGGAAGACTTCCAAGCTCTTTTTATGAGGCCAGCATTATCTTAATTCCAAAACCAGATAAGGATACTAGAAAGAAAGAAAATTATAGGCCAATATTCCTGTTGAATGTACATGCTAAAATCTCAACAAAACCAGATTCAGCAATACATTAAAAAGATCCATCATAATATCACAACCAAATGGGATTTGTTCCAGGGATGCAAGGTTGGTACAATATTCACAAATCAATAAATATGATATATCACATAAATAAAATGAAAGATAAAAACCACATGATCGTATCAATAGATGTAGAGAAAGTATTTGATATAATCCAGCACCCATCTATAATAATCTATAATAATAAAAGCATAAGATGCTAATTAGACGGGACATTTGAATGACCTTCGGATGTCATTCCAGACGTCCTTCCAGAAGAAGCCGCCATGGCAGGGGCCGAGACAGAGGGTTAGGGATGATCAGGCAGCCAGCAGAGTGGTTAGGGGTGATCAGGAAAGCAGGCAGAGTGGTTAGGGGCAATCAGGCAGGCAGGCAGGCAGTCCAGTGGTTAGGAGCCAGCATTCCCGGATTGTGAGAGGGATGTCCGAGGGGTCCCAGATTGCAAGAGGGTGCAGGCCAGGCTGAGGGACACCCCCCACCCCATGCACAAATTTTGTGCACCAGGCCTCTAGATTATAATAAACACTCTCAGCAAAGTGGGAATAGAGAAATCATACTTCAACATAACAAAGGTTGTATATGAAGAATCTGCAGCCAACATCATACTCATGGGTAAAACTAAAGACATTTCCCTTAATATCAGGAACAACTCAGGGATGCCCTCTTTCACCATTCTTACTCTCATAGTACTGGAAGTCCTAGCCACAATGATCAGACAAGAAGAAGAAATAAAAGGCTTCCAAATTGGAAAAGAATTAAAACTGTCACTATATGCAGATGACATGGTATTGTACATAGAAAATCCTGAAGCTAGGTCTAATAAATAAATTCCATAAGGTGTCAGGATACAAAATTAATATTCAAAATTAGTGGCATTTTATACACCAACCAGAGGCCTGGTGCATGAAATTCATGCAGGGGGGTGGTTTCTCAGCCTGGCCTGCACCCTCTCCAATCTGGGATCCCTCTCGCAATCTGGAGCTACTGGCTCCTAACCGCTTACCTGCATACCTGCATGATGCCTCTAACTGCTCCCCTGCAGGCTTGATCACTCTAACTGCTCTCCCCTGCTGGCCTGATAACCTTAACTGCCTAACTCAGTGGTTCTCAACCTTCCTAATGCCATGACCCTTTAATACAGTTCCTAATGTTGTGGTGACCCCCAACCATAAAATTATTTTTGTTGCTACTTCATAACTGTAATTTTGCTACTGTAAACAATATGTAATTATATATGTGTTTTCAAATGGTCTTAGGTGACCCCTGTGAAAGGTGCGTTCGACCCCCAAAGGGGTCGCGACCCACAGGTTGAGAACCGCTGGCCTAACTGCTCTTCCTTCCTGGCCTGATCCCCCTAATTGCTATCCCCTGCCAGCCTGACCCTCCCAGCTACCTAACTGCTCTCCCCTGCCGGCCTGATTCCCCTAACTGCCTAACTGCCACTTTCTCCCTTCTCCCTTCTCCCTTCTCCCTTCAACCTTCTCCCTTCTCCCACTGGGTCAGCGTTCTGCCTTCTGCCTTCTCCCT
This sequence comes from Myotis davidii, assembly GCF_000327345.1. Taxonomy (NCBI): domain Eukaryota; kingdom Metazoa; phylum Chordata; class Mammalia; order Chiroptera; family Vespertilionidae; genus Myotis; species Myotis davidii. The sequence continues at coordinate 241,971 of NW_006299241.1, read as the reverse complement.
TCTGCCTTCTCCTGCGACTCCTTCTCCAGCCTCTGCAAAAGGGACTGTGGCACTGGACCAGCCCTCACAACCACTGCGACTGCTGGCCCTCGGCCCTTGTAGCCACTGTGGCTTTGTCTGGAGGATGTCCAGAAGATGCTCGGTCTAATTAGCATATTACCCTTTTATTAGTATAGATAAATGAACTATTAGAAAGAGAAACTAAGAAAATAATCCCATTAACTATTACAACAAAAAATAAGGTACCTAGGAATAAACTTAACAAAGGTGGTAAAAGACCTGTATTCAGAAAAGTATAGAACATTGAAGAAAGAAAGAGAGGAAGACATAAACCAGTGGAAACATATACTGTGTTCATGGATTGAAAGAATTAACATCATTAAAATGTCCATACTTTTCAATAGTCAAGATCTGGAAACAGCACAAGTGGCCATCAGTATAAAAAAGCTGTGATACATTCATACAAGGGAATACTGCATGGCTGTGAAAAAGAAGAAACACTTACCCTTTGAGACAGCATGGATGGACCTGGAGAGTATTATGCTAAGTGAAATAAGACAAATACCATATGATCTCACTTATATGTGGAATCTAATGAGCAAATAAACTGAGGAACAAAATAGAATCAGAGGCATGGAGCATTCAACAGACTGAGGGATATCAGAGGCCAGGGCTGTAGGATAGACTGTATAAAAGAAGGTGAAGCGATCAACCAAAGAACATATATACATAGCTCATGGTCACTGACAACAGTGTGGTGAAGGCCAGAAGAGGGGTCCGGGGGCTGGGAGGAGGTGGGAAAAGACAGGGGGGAATGAGGGACATCTGTAATAGTGTCAACAATAAAAATAAAATTTTAAAAAGGAAAAGAAATAAACACATATTTTAAAAATTAAATTTAGTTTTTTATAAGTAATGCATCACATGGTACAAATTCAAAATTTATAAAGGGTGTCCCAAAATTCACACAAGAAGTAATTTTGATAGAAAACACAGGTTTATAATTAAAAATTATAAATTTTTTATTGATTCATAAAGTACACAGTATAGGGTTATGTATGGAATAGCATATTAGGTAAATGGCCTCCACGACTTTGCTGGCACATACGCACTCTTTTGTTGAAATTTTCCATGACAGTTTTGCATAAATGTGGCTGAATTTCCCATTTTGGTGATCAGAATTGGCTGCCCAGATCATGCGATTTAACGCCGTTGGACTTTTTCTTTGGGGTTTTTTTGAAGTCTAAGGTTTATGCCAACAAGCCCATGACCACCCACGCCTTGAAGGAGGAAATTGAGTGCTGTATCAATGAAATTCAGCCACATTTGTGCAAAATGGTCATGGAAAACTTCAACAAAAGAGTGCGTATGGATATTGAAACCTTCTCACAGTTGAGCCAACTTCTAAATTTTAACTTTAATGGTCTCTGACACCTCACCCTACCCCACACTCAACCCCAGCTAGGCACTGGAGGGCATCTCTCCCTGGTTCTTCCATTTGAAATAGAATGGCAATTCAAGCATCTTCTTTTTTTAAAATCTTTATTATTGATATTATTGCAGATGTTCCTCTTTTCCCCCCATAGCTCCCCTCCACCTGGTTCTCACCCTACCCCAGGGCCTCACCACCCCACTGTCTGCGTCCATAGGTACTGCGTACATGCATATAAGATCTTTGTCCAAACTCTTCCCACATCCGCCTCACATCCCCTTCCCCCCAAGAATTGTCAGTCTGCTCCATTTCCATGCCCCTGATTCTATTACATTCACCAGTTTATTCTGTTCGTCAGATTTTTTTTATTCACTTGATTTTTAGATTCACTTGTTGATAGATATGTATTTATTGTCACTTTGTTGTTCATAATTTTTTATCTTTACCTTTTTCTTCTTCTTCCTCTTCTTAAAGAATACCTTTCAGCA
>NW_006299241.1:238716-239579 GCF_000327345.1 Myotis davidii | reverse complement strand
TCGAATCTTTGACTTGATTCTTGGGATCCTCTAGTCTACTGTTCAATCTCTGTATATTATACTTTATTTCAGTCAGTGTATGCTTAATTTCTAACTGGTCCTTTTCCTTTTTTTTTTGTTTTGGCATTCCCACTAAGATCCTTGAAGGTCTCACTAAATTCCTCAGAGGTTTCTAGAAGATTCTCGAGTAACCTAATAACTGTGGTTTTGAACTTTATATCCAGTAGTTTGCTTTCTTACATTTCTTTCATTTGTGACATGTTTCTTTGTCTCCACATTTTGGCTGCTTATCTGTGTTTGTTTCGATGTAGTGGGTAGCTGCTAAGTCTCCGTGAGTTGATAGAGTGGCCTTGTGTAGTAGGTATCCTATAGGAGCCTCCAATCACCTGAGGCGGACACTCTTGGTGCACCCCTTTGTGAGCTGTGTGCACAGTCTTGTAGTTGAGCCTTGATTGCTCTTGGTATCACTGGGAGGAATTGACCTCCAGGCCAATTGGCTGTGAGGACCCACTGTGTCTACAATGGAAGAGCTGCTGTGCAAGAGACTCCCTTATGGGACAGGACTTGCTTCAGTGGGGCTTTGGTGCTCATTGAGTCTGCCCCTTGAGTGTGGCACTTATGAATGTGAAGAGTTATAATCTGGTATGGTCTCACACTGACCACTGGGTACACTGGCTCTTGGATCTCCAAGGAGGTTCAAAGTCAGCCACTGCCTGGGGCCACCCAGTAGGAATATGCAGATTCCTGCTCTTTGTATTGGGTTTGGAAGTGTCCAGACAAGGCCCAGCTGTGAAGTAAGGCAGGCTGCTACTGGTGCCAGCCTTGGGCCTTCTTTTGATAGCTTTGGGGCTCTCTGACCCCGC
>NW_006299241.1:219454-238517 GCF_000327345.1 Myotis davidii | reverse complement strand
AATTCCTGAATTCTGTGCCTCATCCGCCAGAAGTTCTGTTCGTTATGGGGTGGGGCCACAACATTAGTAACAAAGAAACAGAATTTCCGGAGGATGAGGCCCAGAAATCAGGATTTTAAAAACGATTCCCAGGTGATTCTAATGTGCAGCCAAGGTTGAGAACCACTGTTCTAGATGATATTTGTTTTGTCTTTTAGTTGTAATTTTGATGTGGTTGTGGGAGGCGGCATGTATAGGTGTTTGCCTATGCCGCCATCTTGGTTCTCTCAGTCAAGCATCTTCTTAAACTCCCTATGTCCAGGTGTTGCCTTACCAATCTCCCATTTGGCCAGGTCAGATTTCAAACTGGAGGAGCAATTCCATATTCACTTGTGTGGTCTTTTTTAGTCATTTATCCTAGTGGGTCTAGCCTATGCAGGAAGAGAGCTAGGTGTCCCCTTCTATAAGGAACAGAGCCAGCTCATAGTTATTGACAGGCCAGGTTGGCAGGGAGAAGCAATAAGCTTTATTCAGTTAGAATACCAGATTATGTTTTGAGATACAATTTCTCAAAAGGAATTAATTCAGGTAGAATCTAATCTTTAATGTTGGCCTCTTGGAGAAGAACCTGTGTGGGGATCCTAGGTCCTGCATCCCTCTTTGGTGAGAATGCTGGCAGGCATGTCACAGAGGGGATGCAGACAATTGCAGAATGCTGTGAGGACCTACCTGCATGCCAGGTGCAGGACACGGTTTGACCCTCAGCATGACTATAACAATACAGGAGTAATAACTATTTCAGATACACACCACAAATTTTCCCTCCTACCTAGTTCAAACTCACAGTGCCATTCACACAGCATTTACAAAAGCTGCCCATTCACCTGGAAAAGAAATTTCAGAAAGTTAATGCATATTTGAAGGGAAGTGCCTTAAACCAGGATACAAAATTGATGGCAGGAGTTTGGGTTTTGTGGCTGCCCTTCTGTGTAGCACTGCCCTGGACACCTAGGTGAGTGGGTAGGTGGGCAGGTGGGTAGAGAGGGGAGATGTCTGTTGCAGTCAGAGCCCACAGTTGAGTCCAGATCTCCACACCTTGTACCCATGCACTATTATAATTCATATGGGGGCACAAAGATGATAACTTTAGACATGTGGTAGGCTTGTGTATTTTTATACAAAGAAAATTTATACTTTTACCAGCAATGCATGAGAGTGCTTGTTTGCTCATACTTTTGTCAATGAAATGTGTCATTTAACTTTGTCAATAGGTTAAAAAAAAGATATCACTATGAAATTTAAATAGATATTTCTCTTATTATTACTGAAGCTGAACATATTCTCATATGTCAATAATCATTTGTATTTGCTCTTCTATGAACTGCTTGCTCATCTTCACCTATTTTTCTATAAGGCTTATTGATCTTTTTCCTACTGATTTATAAAAGCTGTTTATTTAGGGAAATTTGCTCTTTATCTGATGTTAATCCCACTTCTCTTTAGTTCATTTGTCTTTTTAGTTTGTTTAGGTGATTTTTTCCATGCAGAAATTCCTTTTAAAAAATTTACCTGAAGTATTGTTGGTATACAATATTATTTTAATTTCAGTTGTACAACATAGTAATTCGACATTTATATACCTTATGATATGGTCACCACAATAGGTCTAGTAACTAACTGTCACTCTGCAAATTTATTAAAATATTATTGACTATATTCCCTGTACTGTATACTATATCCCCGTGGCTTATTTATTTTATAACTGGAAGTTTGTACCTCTTATTTCCCTTCACCCTTTTTACCCATTTTTTGGGCAACCATCAGAAAAGAAATTATTATTGTATAGTCAAATGTATCAATCTTTTCTTTTATGGTTTTGAGGTTTTCTAACATATTTAGAAAGGTCTTCTTTACTCCAAGAGTAAAAACAACAAACATTTAAATAAAACCGTGATTCACAAGTCTTCCTGTTTATAGAGTGTAAATACTATTTTATCTCTGGGATCTCTACATCTGACCTCCAGCACTAAACGGAATGGACTGGGTATAAAGGATTCTACATGGCCACACTTCAGAAACTCAGTTGCTATGGAAATATGATCCAGTTCTGTTGTTTGAAAAAACACTCCTCACTTGTCTATTATGAGTAAAATACTGTGGGAAACAAATATGAAAGAGTGGGAAAATGAATCCTTTCCTCCAAAGAGCCTGAAATACAGTATGGAAAATAAATATGTTTTAAAAATGGGGTGGGGTCAGTGAAGAGGAGAGTGGTGTGTAGGGGTGAGTGGTGGGGCTAAATGTAGATGGAGTACAGACTAGCTAGCTTTTATTGGCCTCCATATTGGATTACCGATATTCTTTTTTTTTAAAATATATTTTATTGTGTTTTTACAGAGAGGAAGGGAGAGGGATAGAGAGCTAGAAACTTCGATGAGAGAGAAACATCGACCAGCTGCCTCCTGCACACCTCCTACGGGGGATGTGCCCGCAACCAAGGTACATGCCCTTGACCGGAATCGAACCTGCGACCTTTCAGTCCACAGGCCGACGCTCTATCCACAGAGCCAAACCGGTTTGGCTGGATTACTGATATTCTTATGTAGAGCAGAGATTGGCAAGCTTTATATGTAAAGGGCCAGATAGTAAATATTTTCAGCTTTACAACTACTCAATTCTGCCTGAACAATGAGAGTTTCTATGTTCCAATCAAATTTTATTTTATGGACACTGAAATGTGAATTTCATCTAATTTTCGTGTGTTGTCAAATATTCTTTTTATATTTTACTTTTTTAAAACATTAAGAAATGTAAAAAAGAAAAACCATTTAGCTTGAGGTCCATACAAAAACCAGTGACAAGCCAGATTTGGACCACGGGTCATAGTTTGCCAACCCCTTATGTAGAGGAATGACTGTGAAATTTGATTCCAGGAACAAAGATGATTTTTAAAGGCTATCAACTATTGAAAGTCTCAAAAGTAACTCTAAATTCATCATTTTAAGTTTTGCAAAAGGAATATGGAAGCAATGAATGGGAAGGCAAGAATATGTGAGCTGCTGCTGCTCAGCTACACACTGCTTTGAGGTGGAAAGGATACAATTCTTTGAATCAAATTCACTGATTCCTTCTGTTAAACTGCCTTTCACCTAATATTTCTGTCAGAGACTCTAGAAACTATGGTGATTGATGCCATAGAAACACACTGTGAGCAAGCAGGGTGATGAGCTTGTGGATGTTGGCATGGCTAAGAGGCAAAAGCTTTTTAGCTGCAATCTAGAGGTAAAGTAATAGAATAAAATGCAATGCAGCTAGCATGCAGGGAGCTTTTCTGTCTACAGAGCACTTTCCACACACATTGTTACCTTTAATTTTACTCAAAACTCATAAATAATAACCCTGTGTGGTAGATATTTTTATGATTTTACAGATAAGGATCTGACTCATTTTTTCCTGACACTATTCACACTGCCCTAGGTGTAAGGACAAGGTGCTCCTCAATGCTAAGGCTAAGGCCACAGTTAGTAAATAATAATGATAAAGATGATGACAGTAAAAGCGTGGTAGTCATTATGACATATTTGTTTTTTAACACAAGCTTTGGACTCAGATGGATCTAGATTCAAGCCTTAGTTCTGCCACTTAGAGCTCTGATTTTCAGTTTTCCTGACCTATAAAAGGCAGGTGTCATAATACTACCTAGTTCTTCCAGCTAAAGCATGGGCCAAATGGGATAATGAGTGTAAAGTGCTTAATACAATGGCTCACACATTAAGTGCTCAATAAATCTTCATTATTACTACACAGAAATTATAATAAATACCTCTGTTAATGCTGCCAAAGATGATTAAGACAATTTACTAGAATCCACACACCTGGCATTCAGACCTTTAAAAATATTTTTACCTTGAAATAATTATATATTCACAGGAAGTTGCAAACACAGTGGAAAGATCCGCATACCTGCACCCACCTTTCCCCAATGGTGTCATCTTATATAGCTGCAGTACAATATCAAAATCAGAAAATTAACATTGATATAATGCCAATAACTAGATGAAAGACCTTATTAAGTTTTCACAATTTTTAAATCTGCATTCACTCATGTGTATTCAATTTTACCCTAAGTATAGATTCATGTAACCACCACCACAATCAAATGGAGAACTGTTTCCATTACCACAAAATAACTTTAAATTTGTATCCCTGTCCCACGGCAACCACTTATCTGTTCACCATCTCAGAAGTTTTGTCATTTCAAAATATTATACAAATGGATCATACAGTATATAATATTTTGAGATTTATTTTTTTCACTTAGCATAATGCCATTGAGGTCTATTCATATTGTTGTATGCATCAGCAGTTAATTTCTTTTTATTGTTATATTACATTATATGGCTATATCAGAGTTTATGCAACCATCACCCATTGAAGAACATTCCAATATTTTCTATTACAAATGAAGCTGCTATAAATAATAGTGTACACTTTTTTGTGTGGACATAAGTTTCCGTTTCTTTATGCTCAGGAGCATGATTGTTGGGTCATATAAGTGTATGTTTAAATTTATGAGAAATTGTCAAACTAATTTCCAGAGTGTCTGTACCATTTTTCATTTCTCCCCCCACCCCTGTAGTGCCTGAGTGATTCAACTTCTCCACATCCTCATCAGCATTTACTATTATCACTATTTTTGTTGTTGTTGTTGTTAATCCATACCCGAGGATATTTTCCTATTGCTTTTTAGGGAGAGTGGAAGAGAGAGGGAGAGACAGAGAGAAACACTGATGTGAAAGAAGCACATTGACTGGTTGCCTCCTGTACGTGCCTCGACCAGAGCCCAGACCAGGGAGGAGCTTGCAACAGAGGTACATGCCCTTGACTGGAATCGAACCCGGGATCCTTTGGTCCACAGGCCAACGCTCTAGCCACTGAGCCAAACCGGCTAGGGCATCACTATTTTTTATTTTATTTTAGCTGTTCTAATAGATATATAGTGATAATTCCTTGTGTGGTTTTAATTTGCATTTTCCTAGTAGCTAATGATGTTGAACATTTTTTTCTGTGCTCATTAGCCATACATGTCTCTTCTTTGCTGAAATATTTGTTGATGTCTTTTACCCATTTTATATTGTGTTTTTACTGTTGAGTTTGACAGTTCTCCATATATTATGACTATAATGCCTTTATTGAATACATGGTTTATGTTGTGATCTAAATCCCCACCCCACCCCCCGAAGATATAGTCAAGTCTTAAATTCTTCTTTCCTTTTTATTGCATTTATTTGTGTGACACTGGTTAACAAAATTATACAGGCTTTAGGTGCACAATTACAGAGCACATCATCTGTACACTGCATTGTGTGTTCACCACCTCAAGTTAAATCTCCATCCATCATCATTTATCTCCTCTATGCCTTCCTCCACCTCCCCCAACTCCACACCTCCCAATCACCACACTGTTGTTTGTGTCCATGAGTTTTTCTCTTTTTTCTTTTTTGCTCAATCCCTCCACCCCCGAACCCAGCCCCCAATTCGCTTCCCACAACAGCTGTCAGCCTTTCTATGAGTCTGTCTCTATTTTGCTTTAAAGTTCATTTTGTTCATTAGATTCCACATATGAGCAAAATCATATGTAAGTCTTAAATTCTGAGGCCTATGAATGTGACCTTATTTGAAAACTAGTCTCCCAGAGCACAGATTCCTGCAGATTGAAAGGAAATTAATTAGAAGAAATATTTTAATATCACTATTTGCCCTTTCTCTATAATAGAAGTGTCAACCAAATTCACAATCGACAATGACATATCAAAACACATGCGTGCGATTGGTGCCAGCGAGAGCTTTATATGTATCGTGTATGCACGAGTCAACTTAGCCTTTTATATATAGAGAATAAATCCGGTATTATTCATCCTCCTTGAACTCATATGAAAGACCCTTAGAAACACTGTCTTAAAACCTAGTCGGTGTGGCTCAGTGGTTGAGCATCAACCTATGAACCAGGAGGTCACGATTCGATTCCTGGTCAGGGCACATACCTGGGTTATGGGCTTGATCCCTGGGTTATGGGCTTGATCCCCAGTAGGAGGCGTGCAGGAGGCAGTCAATCAATGATTCTCTCTCATTATTGATGTTTCTATCTCTCTCTCCCTCTCTTCCTCTCTGAATCAATAAAAATATATATATTTTAAAAAGTGTAAGATGTTTGCACCTGGCTATAAAGCAAGTAGTATTTCTGGGCTGAAGAAACTCCAAGGAGGTTAGTCACTAGGGAGAGGAAGCCGGGTGTTGCTATGTGGTGTCATTACCCAGTGCCCACAGCAACCATTTCTGGGCAGGGCTGGGCTGGGCTGTGGGCCGCATTTTGCGTCATGGGGTCTCAGAAGCGTTGGCTGTGATTTGGTGGGCTGTCGGCTCCAGGGTGGTGACAGGGCCTGTGTCCCAATTGGGGGAAGCCGACTGTTGCTTTGTCAGCTCCAGGTCCGTGGTGCCATTTCTTTGTAAATGGCCAGTGTGTGTCATGGCAGCTCCTGCATTGAATGTCTGCGCCCTGGTGGTCTGCGCATCATAGTGACCAGTCAGAAGGTCGGAGGGACACTTAGCATATTAGCCTTTTATATATATAGACATATTCTTTGTAGATGTCATTAAGATTAGGTCATACTGGATTAAGGTGGGCCCTAATTCAATGACAGGTGTCCTTATTGAAAACAGAGTCACAGAAACACACAAGAGAGAGTGCCATGTAACAACAGAGGCAAAACTTGGAGTTATGCACCTATAAGCCAAGAAACACCAAGAATTGCTAGCAACCACCAGAAGCTAGGAAGAGGCAAGGAAGAATCCTTTGCTTACAGCCTTCATAGAAAGCTACTAACACTTTGATATTTGACTTCTGGCTTCCAGAACTGTGAGATAATAAATTTCCATTGTTTTAAACCACCAAGTTAATGGTAATTTGTTATGGCAGCCTTAGGAAACTAATTGTTTGTAAACGTTTTTTCCTAATCTCTTCCTGGTCTTTTCACTCTCTTAATAGGATCTCAGGGATTTAGGCATTCAGTGCTGGATGACATCAAAAATTTTGCCACCGGGCACCATGGATGGGTCTCATTAGACCTTGGAGGTTCTGCTTCTTTGTATTAGAGAGGCAGAGACAGCAACTACAGCATAAGGCCTAAAGGCTTTGAAATGTCTTCTGTCGCCAACCCTATAAGGAAATATGGATTTCAGTATACCACAGTCCAGTAGCCTTTTCCAAGGGGGATTTGCATGGGGGTGGGTGCCTGTGGAAATGACTATCAGGAGGAGACCAACTTAGGTGTAACAATGCTACCTCTCTCTAAACAAGGGTGTCTGTCAGTTTAATCATGCCTTCATGCTCTGCAATCCTTCTATAATTAGGGCTAGGTAAAACCCTATGCAAGCCATAGAGCAGCGGTTCTCAACCTGTGGGTCGCGACCCCTTTGGTGGTCAAACGACCCTTTCACAGGGGTCACCTAAGACCATCCTGCATATCAGATATTTACATTATGATTCATAACAGTAGCAACATTACAGTTATGAAGTAACAACAAAAATAATTTTATGGTTGGGTCACAACATGAGGAACTGTATTTAAAGGGCCAGAAGGTTGAGAACCACTGCCATAGAGTGTGGTACAAATAAGGGCAAGCATTCGCCAATAGTCAAGGGAGCTGTTCTAAACTTTTCAGGAAATTGTGTTTATCTAACTAGTAAGCCAAAAGCAAGAAATAAACTGTGACTAGCCTGAACTTTGTGTCATGGTCTGGATATCCTGTTTGTGATATCACAACACTGACCTTACTCTTGCTGGATTCTCTTCTAGGAACCATAATCTGACTTCCAGACTTTGATACCTGCTAATAGTTTCCTGTCAGTCTATTTGTATTTCTCATGTATCTCCTTAGATTCTTCATTGCTGTAGTGCGCTCCTCCCCTATCTGTCAGACCTCCCCCTCATTTCTTTTGGCACAGATACTGACTCCATCACCTATGCCATTTGCCTGTCGTAGTCATTCTTTGCCTTCTGGTATGGCCTTTGTGTCAGACCTGAAGTTTAAAAAGCACAGGTATTTGCACCAAACACAAGTATCACCACCACTTGATTGTCTCTGGCCCTATCTGATCCCCCTGTGTCTCTCTCGTGGTTCTTCTCAGAATTTCATAGCTCAGGGCAGCTAAAGCAGACCCATGAAGGCAGCACATTCCAGGCTTGCCAAGACCCTCCCCCCCATTTTTGTACAAAGTCTAGGAACAGAGAATGTTCCAGAAGAATCCAGTCAGGGAAGTTACCCTTTAAAGGACAGAGGCCCCACCTACGCCCAGGAGGTCCAGGTCTGGGTGATGTGACCAGACCACCAGTCACAGCCAACAGGGACTAAAGTAGATTGCATATGCCACTCAAAGTGCGCTTCTCTCCTGGAGGCGTTAGCCCCCTGACAAAGTGTCAGAACACCTAATCCTGAGCTACAATCTTGTTTTAGAAAAGTCAACCTAACAGACCTAAAGAGAAGGGGAGGAAGGCAAAGAGGGAATTAGAGGGACAGGAAAGGAGGAGAAAAGGGGGAGGGGGAGGAAGCAAGGAAAGACTACTGGAGGGAGGGAAGAGGGAGCCTTAGAGACAGGGGGAGGGACAGGTAAGCTAGTGAGGTGAGAGGTGCCAACTCTTCCATTGGGTATAGTCAGTAGGGGCTAAGGAGCTGCCCCCTGAGAAGAAGCTAAATACCTCTCACAGACAATGGGGCTATGAAGCAAGCCTGGGAATAAGAGGCCCTCCTTCCCCTCCACAAGGCTAGTTCCTAAGCCTAATCCTTTAGTGCCCCAGCAAATGCTCCCTTTCCTGCTTCTGAATGCCTTAGCATGGAAGAAGGGAGGAGTGGGTATGAGGTAGGGTTAGGGAAGCGAGGCCTTGCCCTTATCCCCCAGGCCATACCTCCTTCCATTAGGAGAGGCAAAATAGTGGGAGCCACCAGGCAGAAAGGACAAAGGTGGGGCATTGGAGGGGATGCCAGTGGGAGGGGAGTGGAGGCTAGGCCAGAGACTTTCCCCAGATGCTATCTGATGGATAGCATCAGAAATAGTTACAGCACTAACCAGTTTGGCTCAGTGGATAGAGCGTCAGCCTGCAGACTGAAGGGTCCCAGGTTCGATTTTGGTCAAGGGCATGTACCTTGGCTGCGGGCACATCCCCAGTAGGGAGTGTGCAGGAGGCAGCTGATGGATGTTTCTAACTCTCTATCCCTCCCCTTCCTCTCTGTAAAAAAATCAATAAAATATATATTTTTAAAAAGAAATAGTTATAGTCTATGCTGTCTAATTGGATGTACATTTTGAAAAGACTTCTGTGCACCACAAATTAAACTTTCTTTACCTGTCAGGCCTTCAATTCCACCACTGTTGATTCAGTCCAAAGGTGAATACTCAATTACCCCTGGGCTCTATCCTCCCTTAGGCCTTTGTTAAAGCCCTAAAAGAAGTAATCTACTAATTGGTTTATTTCCCTTATGAACAAATGCACATTTTCCCCTTCAACAAAGATACACAGAGGAATGAAAAAGGCATTAGGTACTCTAGGTCCCTGCCTCAGTAAGGCAAAAACCTAGAAATGCTTGTGAAAGGAGAAAGGCAGGGAGGTGTGGAGTGAGTGGGTCTATTGGCACATTAGAAAAGTCTCATAAAGGAGGTACTAGTGGGGACAAGGCAACAACATTTCCATTCCTGTTCCTACCATTTCACAAAATACTTCCAGAGGTCCCTAAACAGTGCTGGCCTCTAGTAAACCAGTCTTTGAGCTGTCTTCCAGCCTACCTACCACACAAGACAATGATCACTATTGATGCAAATTATTCTACCACAAATCACCACCCATACATCTCTTCCACATAGTTAAAGCTCAAAGATGATAGAAATGCTATGGGTAATTCCAGGCACCTGCTTCTGTACAGGCAGGAACAAAGCTGCTGTATCCCAGAAAAGAGATCTTCCACACCCCATGGTCCAAGGCTAAAATGTATTATATACTCTGGAGGAACAATATCAGAGTTCCCTGTCTGAGACTTCACACTAAACCCCCTCCCCTGGGGTAACACCTATAAAGAAGGAGCTGATGTGGACAGGGCAAAAAATGTGTCTCTGCTATTCTCAACATTTTCTTAACTAATACCAAATCTCCTTGTCTGGACAATCCACCTGAGTGTCCCTTTGGGCTTCTTCTTGGTCACCTAACAAGGGTAGGATGTCTTTTGATCCATCCCACTCTATTAGTGTACCTTTTTTTTTCTATTGGAAATAAGTCAGACTCTGGAAAAACAGAAAAGCTGATGATATCTCTAGTCCCAGCCTCGGTAGAGATCCTAAGACAACTGTTTAATCTTAGTCTCTCTTACAGGAGAGGTCTGCAGAGGCCTGAGGATGTGGTTCTGGACCTCACAGGACAGCAACATTTTCTCCACTGCTACTTACTTTCTCTGCACTAAAGCTCCCTCTAATTCTCCCTTTGGGCTGCCTTCCTACCCTCCAAGCAAGGGGAGAATGATACTCGACCATCACTGTAATAATGACTGCCCCATCTATTTCTACTGGAAACAGATCAAGCTCTGGTAAAATGGAAAAGTTGATGGTGTTTTCTGTCCCCAGATTCTGTAAAGGCACAAATGTAACTGCCCAATCTCAGTCTATCCAAGAGATGGGTGAGATCTGGAGAGCCCAGAGTCTAGACTTCACAGGATAGAGAGAATAAAATGGAGTGGAGGAGATTGCATTAAAAAAAAAAGTGTATTGATCCTTAAGTAAAGAAGCTTACTCAGTTTAGGAAAAGTTTGAATTTCCAAAGATTCAAAGATTAGTCTTGACTTATTCATTTTAGAAACCCAAAGAGCTTGTGACCCCTTGTCCATAGTAGATTCAGCAGAAAGAGTAAAACATTACCTAAATTCCTTACTCTAGCCCTGTAAAGGCCCTAATACAGTTTCTTAAAAACATTTTTTGATTGATTGATTTGAGAGAGAGAAAGAGAGAGAGAGAGAGAGAGAGAGAGAGAGAGAGAGAGAGAGAGAATCCATTGCTCTATTCATCCATGATGCATTCATTGGATACTTCCTGTATGTGTCCCAACCAGGGATCAAACCCACAACCCTGACATATTGGAAGGATGCTCTAACAACTGAACTACCTGGTCAGGGCCACAGTTGCTTTTATTTACAAGGGAGCTAAAGAATGGAGCAAGGCAGATGGCTCCAAGTGCCCAGACCTGTAAGAAGTAGAATCTCAATTCTAAAGGATTCTAGAACGGCTATGTTAGCAAATTGTTCCATGCTCTCCAATTTATCTCCCTTCCATACTCATGATTGTGGTAATCATATAATCTTTTCAATGTCTTCTAAAAGATCATTTTTGAGATTATGTAAGTAACTTTGCATATTGATGTGCAAAACTGATGATATCTCCTTCACATGTAGTGTGTGTGAAAGAGAACTACAAAACAGTTCATTACCCTTTGAACAAAAATTGCTAAGGCAGGCTTGTTATTTACTCTAAAACACAGGAAAATTGGAGGTGTGGGGAGTCTTGCTTTGGCAGCCTTTTTCTCATCCTGCCTCTGTTAACCAACCTCAGGTTAATCTGGGGTTGTCCATTCCCCAACCTTATGTCCACTATGGACCCCTAGTTAGCTAAGGGCTGTGAGACTCAGACTGGCATCTAAGTCCACATAACCATTCCATTAAGTAACCTGGAACACAGCCTCATACCAGTTCACGGAACAGGCCTGATCAGTTCCTTTGAGGGTCTGTCAGGCTCAAATCCCAAAGAAAGAATGAAAGAATGTGAAGAAAGAATGAGAACTTCTGGTTTAACAAATGCCTGCCCTAGGAAGCTGAAGGAAAGGCCAGTTGTAAGGAGGAATCCCAGCTAAGTCCAAGCCATTCTTAACTGCCCCTGCTGGTGCTGAGGCACTGTGCCCTCTCCTGGGGATGGGAAAGGGGGCCCCTTGCTTTTATCAGTTAGGTGATGCAGATTGCTATTTCCCTCAGCACTTTACTGGAAAGAAAGTGCATAGTGTGAGATCTGAGGGAATAGCATTTCAGAGTGACAAAAGAGAGAAAATGTTATTTGGAGCATGCTTATCAATTCACAATGCCACAGCAATTTGTTTTGCTTTTCAGGAGTCTGTGGTCCATTTGTTATTTGTGTGCAGAGTTTCAAACTATATTACTCACAACTATTATCTCAATTCATCTACATGTTTATTTTCCTAGTATTGATATTTAGATTGTATCATGGTACCTGATGTTTTATTATTCAGGCCCTCTGCATATCTACTAGAAATGTGTTTTAGACAACTAAATAACACTTGGTAGTAAAGATGCCACAGGCATGGTATCTAGAGTCTGGAAGTTCAGGAGGAAGCACTGCCAGGAGAGTCACTCTACTCTTGCACCAGACTCTGAAGTACTTTATATGGCCTGTGAGAGGGGGAGTGCAGATCCTGTCATACTCCGAGACTATGACATCCTCCTGTCCCCATTCCTGGGACAGTAGGACTCCCACTTGTGCATTCAGTCCCAGTGTCCTGTCCATACGACCAATCTTGGCTTTGAGGCAAAGAGGTATATAAAGAACTCCAGACCAGCATTCTGGACTCAGCTTTAAGCTACCTTTCTTATTTTTAGTGGCTCTGCCTTTGCATTTAATTTAGATGACTTCAACCCTACCTTTTTCCTACCTTTTCTAAACTTGGACCTGCTTAAGTCCTTATCTTGATAATTTACAAAGTACCCTTCATTTTTATTCCCTGGATGGGGAGTTCTCTTGTTTCTTGGTAGGAGGTGGAGATGGGTGAATCACAGTTTTGAATGCTACTCTGAGGTTCTAGAAGAATCCTAGAAATAGCTCGGAATCACCAATCCTTATCCTCCCCATTCCATGTATCCCATCTTCTCTGATTTACATACCTCACCTTCCTCCTAGAGTCTAGCTGCTTTATTGTCCACACATCCCCCTCCCATATATGAGCCCAACTTATAGAAACCAGGCCAGATCCAGCTAGTCAGAGCTGCTCACAAGAGCCTAGGGGCCCCAAGGTAGTGCCAAAGGAATATACACTGAAGATCATCTAGGTCATTAACCAGAAAGGTCAGGCTCCTAGAGAGTAGATCTTTTAAGTAGCCACACTGGCCCCTATTCTGTGCACCAGGGAACTGCCCAGAAAAGGGGTGCTCCAGTACAGACTCAGCTGTTAACAGCCTGCATTCCTTGCATCTGATTTTGCTCTGCTTCCATCTTATTTTATGCCTTCTTCCTTTCTGTCTGGCCTTGTAAATAGAAGAAGAAAAAAAAGGAAATAGACCTTGGTACTTGAATTTGGATTTGAATTCTAGGTCTTCCACTGGCAAATGCTTGTAACCTTAAGCAAATTTATTTATCTTCTAAGCCTTTATTCATTTCTAAAATGCAAAAGCATATCATCTACCTTTCAGACCTGTCTTCGAATTAAATGCCATAACACCTGTGAAGATACATTACAGAACCCAATGCACAGTAGGTGCTCAGTGCATCTTGGCTGTTATTCCACTTCAAATCAAGCTATTGAGGCAGCACCTATTCCACTTAATGCAAGCCTAGTTGTGGTCAAATGAGAGGACTAACGAAATGCACATTCTGCAATTAATATTTAAACCCAGCGACTATTTTTATTTTAGCCAGAGCACTTCTCTCCACAATCACGTGAGTTCTCTCCACCAGCAAAGCTCTAGCAAACAGGTTTTAAAAAAATTGGTGTGGTCCCAGAAACCTTTTATAAGCCCTTCCTCATTTCCAGCCCCTCACTGTAATTCAACAAGCAGTGTTTGTACGGGGTGGATTCAGAAAATGGGAACTAGAAAAGCAAAACAAGACCGGATATTAAAGTCAAATAAGACTTCTTGGAGACAATGTAGTAAAAAAATAATATGAATTATGGGCAGGTCAAGGTGATGTTCGGAAATGATTCCAGGAACACAGGTCAGCACCCATAGTATACCTCTTAGATACGGTTCAGTACACTTCTTGAAAAAACAAAATGTGCCTTGTATGTTTTTAAAGGAGCCAAGCTAATCCAGACACTGACTTTAATTCACTCAAGTACACAGCCCAACCACAAGTATAGTGTGGCTGCTGTATCCCTAAATTGTCAATCAAAATATATAAGAAAGCCCCCTGGGTTTCTGGTCTGAGATTGTAAGAAGGTGTCTGCACATATCACTCTTCTGCTCAAATTTGAAATAACTTCTTATTGTCTATTGAATTAAGTGTAATCTCAGGCCACAACATTCAAATTTTTTTCACAAGTTAACCTAAACCTATCTTTCCAGGCTCATTTCACCTTGTTTCTCCATTTACACCAACACTTCAGCCAAACTACACTGTTTATTCCCTGAGCATGGCCCCAAACACTCCCACCCCTATGTCTTTGCTGTTTATTTTTATGTATGACTTCTTCCTTGTCCCTCAACTCTACCTACTGAAATTCTTTAGAGTTTCTCTGAAAAAAAAAAAAGGAATCTCTCCCATGAATGCTTTCCTGATCCTTCAACCCTCAGAACCATGATAGAATTTACTTTAACCTTGCTTGTGGCATAGATTCTAGTTTGAGTCTAGGTTCTGGCCCTTGTTGGGGTTCAGATATACTGGACAGTCTGGTAAAGTGGGGGAATGGAGTGGAGCTGGTGGCCTCTAAAGAGATAAGTCCTCCTAAGGGATAAAAGAACAAAGCATGTCAGAGCAGACTCAAGCACAAATCTCAAGTCTGCAGTAGGAAGCAATGAATTGGAGTACAATATGATGACTGAATCTGCCATAGCCCAGCCTATCTGAATGCATGCCTCCATCCTATCCAAGGACTTATTTGCATCCAGGAGGGATTCTCTTGGCAACAAAGGAAATGATATCCCGAGTCTCTCTTCCTAACACAGCCCATGGAGGTTCAAAGGCATAAATGATGTCTAATGTCCTGGGATGGTCCTGAATGAGGTCAAAATGCAGAAAAGGAACAAGAGGGAGGTGCTCTGAGAGCCCTCCCATGGAAAGAGAAAGTGGATGATCCACAGTGAGAATCAGAGTACAGGTCACTGGAGGGGTCTTGTTCAAGAAATGCAGTCATTCTGAACATCCCATGGATGTTCCACAAAGGAAAGAGCTGCATCTAAGCCACTAAAGAGTTGGAATCCTTAGAAGCCCGGGCAGTCTTTCTTTAGGACACTTCTGACCTGATTCTGACAGAGTAAAGATGACACCTTGAGAAACCATCTTGATGAGAGTGGATCTAGTCAGCATTCTGTGCTGGAACCAGTTAAACTGGTGGCTTGATTGGAGCCACCTCTGTTTGATAGAAGTAGTGGCTAGGAGCATGGACTCTGGAACCAGCTACCTGGGTTCAATAATATCCTCATATGTAAATGGGAATAACTGAATCAGTTAGCAGAGCAGCAAGTGGGACCACCTTGATGTTAGCAGTGCTGAAGTACACTTCAAGAGGCAACTTTAAATTGTCAGTAACCCAGAGGACTAGATTGAACAAATAAAGTAGAGGACTGATTTGTGCATGGTGGAAGCAACCTTAAAGAATTTTGGATCTATTTAAGGTGGAGACCATTAGAATTCTTTTAAGAAAATAAAATGGGTGTGTATGGGGGCCTAAATGCCAATGCCATTTTAATTTGAATGCTGAAAAATAAGAGACCTTACTTTTAAATTGAGGTATAATTGACATACAACATTATGTTAGCTTCAAGTGTACAACATAATGACTTGATATTTGTAGATATTGTGAAATAATCACCATAATAAGCCTAGTTAACATTATTGTTACATTATTTAAAAAATGTTTTTCTTATGATGAGAACTTTTAAGATTTAAGGAGACCTTATTTTTAATTTGTAGGCTTATCATATCCTATTATATTAGCAGCTCCCAGAAGACCAGTTGTGATCACAAGAGAGTGATTGCTGTTCTTGGTGTAATGGAGAAGACTACAAAGTCCAGCAGAGTGACATGGAACTGGAGGGGAGAGTGTGGAGCACCCAGTGGAGCAGCAACCATGCTGGTGGGAATATACTTGTTTGTAAGCACTGGGAAGGCCCTAGGAAAGACCTTAAAGGGTTAAACAATTGCCACACTCTCTCCCACAGCCTTAGTCCCATCCCTTCGAGGCTGCCAGAGGTGCTGGAGGTGGAGGATTTTGCAAGAAGCTAAAGATCTTGTGTGAGCAAGTGTGTGTAGGAGCCGAGAAATTCAGGTTTTCTGGTTATTTGTATCCTTACCTTATCTCTCTCATTAAGTTCTTTGAGGAGAGGTTCTGAGTTCTACTCATCTCTGTAGTATCTCGCAAAAGTATGATCCCTAGTCTGGGTAAAATGCTATGGGGTGGAGTCTGATGCCTAGTAGAGAAGCAGTGGTACCAGGAAGAGCAGACTTGTTCCAGAGCACAGGTGACATTCTCCTGCCCCACCATCCCTGTAGTATGAATATGTTACTCATTTCTATCCCCTAAGAGCATCTAGCCCAGGGCTTACTATTTTTTCTCATTTTCATCTTTATTGAGGTATAGTTTGCATACCATGAATTCACCTTGTCTTATGTGCACAGTTTGAGCTTTAATAAATTTATGCAATTATGCAACCATCATTACACCACATCATTTTAGAACATCTCCAAATTCTCCCTTGTGTTCCTTAGCAGTCCTCCTTGCTCCAACCTTCAGACCCAGGCAACCACTGATGTGCCTTCCTAGTTTTGACTTTTCTCATTTTAAGAATCATATGTTGAACTTAGAGTCTTTCATTGAGTAAGTTTTAGATTCATCCTTTGGTAACATCTATCAATATTTTGTTCTTATTTGGGATTAGTTACAAGTCTGAACTCATAAGAGTTTACTGCTAATATGTAAGGAAACCAAATCTCTTGATATTCCCATCCTACAGTGAAGGTGAGAAAAGAATAATAAAAATGCACTTAATCATTTGTGTCTTTGATAATGTGCAATTTTCAATTTGCAAGTGTTACTATTTTGATTTGGGACAATCCCCACTACAAATTCTAAATCATGAAAGGGTTTCATGTCACTAACTAAATAGGCACAGACTGTTAATATTTATGTCTCATAAAAAAGTAAAATTGATAACCAATGAACTGCATTAAAAACTAGCTTATTCTTTTTTATTCCTGTTTCATATTCCATTGTATAAGCCACATTTTGTTTATCCAATTGCTAACCGATGGGTATTTAGGTTGTTTCCAGTTTATTTTATGAATAATGTTTCCATATACATTCATATACAAGTCTTCGTGTGAACATATGTTTTCACTTATCTTCGGTAGATACACAGGAGTGGAATTGTGGGGACATATGGTAAGTGTATAGTCTTTATTGATTTAAAGTGCCTTAACATGAATTAACCTGCAGGGGCCTGAAAGTAAGCCCTGGGGGAATGGAACACATGATCAGGGACATGAGATAATTCTAAGGGAGATTACTGAGAAGAGAGGTAGAAATGCACTAAGAGATAAATTCATCTACTTCATAATTTGTACCTCAATATTCAGGAAGCCTAAACATTTTACTGCTGCAAAACTGCCTCACTCTATTATAATTATAGAATGGCACATTGACCCCAGCACACAATATTAGGTGTGTGTGGGTGGACAAGTACAGTGATTTGGACATAAAAAGGCATCTAAATCTGAACAGCCTACATGGTTGTCCACTTTTAGGGAGCCATTAGTTTAATCACGACAAGAATTTGCTCTAACAAATAACTGCACTTAAAAATTTCAGTTGGAATTTCTACTATTTATAGAGCCTACCATTAAACAGTTTGTATTTATTCTAGCTGACCTCTGCAGAGGACATTCTGAATAGTCTCCCCTTGAAATATGAAACTGTACTAGAATTATAAGGGAGAACAGAGAACTCTTTGACAACAGAAATCACTATTAATAGATCAAAATACACCACAAGTCAAATTGTGTCCTCTTAAAATTGATCCAATCCAGTTAATTAGATAACAAAGAAATCCATCTTATTTCCCAGCAAAAGAGTGTGTGTGTGTGTGTGTGTGTGTGTGTGTGTGTGTGTATCTGCCTTGGGTGGGTGGCTCAGTTGTTTGGAGTGTAGTCCCATACACCTAAAGGTCGTGAGTTCAATTCCCGGTCAAGGCATGTATAGGAGACAACTGATGGATGTTTCTCTCTCATCTCTCTCTCTCTCTCTCTCTCTCTCTGTCTCTCTCTCTCTTTTCCTATCTCTATAAAAATCAATAAAGCAATACCCTCAAGTGAGGATTAACAGAAAAAGAAGAAGCTTCTGTAATTAGAGACTTATAGGTTGAGAAATCCAGTTATTTATTTTTCAGTTCTCAAATATACAACCAGAATTAGCACTTGAGTTATAGGCAAAAATTGTATCCACTTTACCTTTCTCCCATTGGAAAGATCACCCCAAACATCTTGGGTATTTGAGCATAGGTACCCAAGAGTTCAGTAGATCTGGCTTACCAGGGACTGAAAAATATAGAGAACATTTTTGAAGTAGCCATCACAATACAGAATTCATTTTTTTAATATAATTTTTTATTGATTTCAAAGAGGAAGGGAAAGGGAGAGAGAAATAGAAACATCAATGATGAGAGAGAATTATTGGCCCTAACTGGTTTGGGTCAGTGGATAGAGCATCAGCCTGCTGACTGAAGGCTCCCAGGTTCAATTCTGGTCAAGGGCACATGCCTGCTGTTTCTCTCTCATATTGATGTTTCCAATCATTTAGACCTGAAATGTTGTTTTTTAAATGCTAATGTTCTTTTTCATGTCTACACTAATAATAGACAAATATGTAAATTGACTGTAACCCATGATGCCAAACAGCCAATAGGAGGGAATATGCAAATTAGTGGGACAAAGATGGCAACGGCCATGGAGCCAGCCTGAGAGGGCGGGAGGCTGGGGTCACCCCCAGCGATGGAGGAAGCCAAGCTTCCTGCCCACCTGGGCCAGCTGCCAAAGGAGGGGCCTGTGGGCAGCAGA
>NW_006299241.1:216902-219304 GCF_000327345.1 Myotis davidii | reverse complement strand
GCATGGTGGTGGGAGCCAAGGCAGAGGCCATTAGAAGTGATCAGGCCAGCAGGGGAGGGCAGTTGGGAGCAATCAGGCCAGAAGGGAAGGGCAGTTGGGGGTGAGATCAGGCTGGCAGGAGAGGGCAGTTGGCGCATTCGGGCCAACAGGGGAGGACTTAGGTGTTGATCAGGCTGGCAGGAGAGTGTTTAGGGGGTGATCAGGCTACAGGCAGGTGAGTGGTTGGGTGCCAGCAGTCCCAGATTATGAGAGGGATGTCCCTATGGGATCGGGCCTAATAGAAAATTATGTAAATTTAGGCCCGATCCCACAGGGACATCCCTGAGGGGTCCCAGATTGGAGAGGGTGCAGGCCGGGCTGAGGGACACCCCCCTCGTGCATGAATTTCGTGTACCAGGCCACTAGTAAAGATATATTTTGAAAAGAGAGAGAGAGAGAAAATAATTGATCAGCTGCCTCCTGCACACCTGCACGCCCCACACTGAGGATCAGGCCCGAAACCTGGGCATGTGCCCTGACCAGGAATCAAATCCTGACCTCTTGGTTCATAGGTTAATGCTCAACCACTGAGCCACGTCAGCTGGGGGAATTCCTTTTTCTTTAATGAAGGCCAACAAAGCCCTAGCTGGTTTGGCTCAGTGGGTAGAGTGTTGGCCTGTGCACTGAAGGGTCCCGGGTTCGATTCCGGTCAAGGGCACTTGCCTGAGTTGTGAGCTTGATCCCCAGTAGGGGTGTGCAAGAGGCAGCTGATTGATGATTCTCTCTCATTGTTGATGTCTTTCTCCCTCTCCCTTCCTCTCTGAAATCAATAAAAATATATTTTAAAAAAACACAGCAGAAATATCTCTTCGACCTCAATATCAGGAAAAGCCATGCTTCTCTTAAACAACTGGATTATTTTTATCCTACATAAGTAGTTCTCAGAGTGTGGTTCCCAATTAGCATCATCTGTATCCCCTGGGAACTTGTTAGAAATGCAAATTCTCAGGCTTCACCCAGAACTAACAAATTAAAAACTCTGGAGGTGAAACCCAGCAATCTGTATTTTGATGAGCATTCCTGGTGATTCTGATGCAAACCAAAATTTGAGAGAACCACACTTCTGTGTAACTGATGGCTGAAACCCTTGTGCCAAATTTGTAGTCTCTCTCTAGCAACTGTTTTCTAATCCCTCTCTCTAACTCTTTAGAGGCAGAGAAGAGTTCTTCAGCATCCTTAGATCTCCAGCTCCTTGGAGATTTAAAAAAAGATTTTGCTAACACTAAGTGAATTGGACAGAATCAGGAAACCCAACTTCAGAAAAATGCTAATCTTTTTCAATATCCACTACTTCCTTCAAATTAAAAGGCTACATTAAATTGTATTACAGGTGCTTAATCGATAGCCAAGTAGTTGGTTTTGAAAACCTTGGATGATGATATTGACCAATTATGCACTAAAAACAAACAAAAATATGTCAAACTTTAACTACAAAAGACATGGTTATGTTTTATGGGTGAATTATAAGGTAAAAGAAGTAGATATAAAAGCAGATGCATTTAAACTATCATGATTTGCTTGTTAGGCAGGAAATCTCTTGTTCTTTGGTTAATAAAACATACAGAAAACCTAAGTCCACAATGCCAAATGAGGAAATATGACTTATGGTCAGGAACTGTGTTTTTCAGCTCTTGTCACTGATTTTTAATCTTTTAATCTTTTGAAATAGAGAGATAATCTATTTCATCTCAGCTACAGAATACTTGTGTGACCTTGCATGAGATATTTTCCCCCTCTGAACTTCATTTCTGCCTCTGAAAAAATAGAGGATTGGATATTATCATTTTTCAGGTCACTTCAATCTCTGATATTCTGGGATTCTATAATTCTAGAGATAAGAACTCCATTGCATCAACAGCACCCCAATATCACTACTCTCTCCTGACCACTCCTGACTAAAAGGAAGAAGGAGGAGGAAAGGCAGGCTGGTGGCTGCAGGCTGATGAAAAGCATGCCTGAGATTTTTGGAATCCAGATGATTTTGGAAATCACTGGCAGGCTTTGTTTCTTGCTGTGTGGCTATCAGTTGAGGTGTGAATTGGGAGATACTGTTTGCTCTTTGCTAAATGATATGTAGGAATCCCAGAGAGATTTTATCATTAGCTTTGTGAGAACAAGATATGAACCATGAAATTACTTAAGTGTGTATACTAAAAGCTAAGGGATTTGGTTGTACCCAAACTTTTCCCTTCCCCATTCCTATCAAAAACAATTATTTAGCTGAGTAATTCAAGCTTTAGAGATAATTTCATAAAGGGTAGAGGATAGGTATGGTTTAGGGCAACCGTGGGCAAACTATGGCCCGCGGGCTGGATCCGGCCTGTTTGAAATGAATAAAACTAAAAAAAAAAAAAAAAAACCTC
>NW_006299241.1:214787-216891 GCF_000327345.1 Myotis davidii | reverse complement strand
AGTCAAAAAGTTTGCCCACCCCTGGTTTAGGGGGTTCAAATTAATGAGATAATTGATTCAATTCATGCAATTAGCTTTCCCTGTAGAATTTATTACAACTATTCTGTCAGTATAAAGAGCCATCTTTCTTTGCCCCTCTTGTTCACTGGCTAGCTTTCATTTCACTCCCCAGGCTAATTCTTATATGGGTATATTTATAAGTACCTTACTACAAAAAGTTTCTCCTAGCTGAGAGATTATCCTTTGAAATTGATTACTTCAGAAAATATTTTTAGCAGGTATATTATTAAATGCCTTCAAACTGCTGGCTGCCCACTCCCAAATACCCCCTCCTCCACCCCATTTACACACGCATAAATCACATAGTCACATTTTCTGTAACAAGGGCCTTTTCTTGCAGGTACTAAGGTAAATTGTCCTCATTTTCTGCCTCCTTCCATTGATATCATCTACATTTTCGTCACCTCTGGAGTAACCTATGACATTCCCTCACTTAAAAAGAATAATTTTCATTCTTATAAGTCTTTCTGTGTCAGAACCTCAAGCTGTGTTCTGTGTTATTTTGTTTTGTAACAAGGAAGATTCATTATAACCATTTCTAAAGAAAAAAACGCTAAAAAGCATTTTAAAATAAATATCTTTAAAACAGACAGTCAGACAGTAAAAACTGTTTTATTAGGACATTTAGGGGCAAAGAAACTGGTGGTTTGCCTGCATTTTCATCTCATCAAGGTTGCTTTGCAATTGTGCAGTGCAGCCCAAGTAATATGCACAAAGTTGGGAATTACCATGTGTCAGAACAAGGTGATAAGCCCAGGTCACCTGAATTATCCCTCCTTGGAGGTGACATCAGCCCTGTCAAAATGTGAGTGATATTTGCTTCAGCACCTCACTGATATGAAATCTAGAGAAGTGGATTCAAGTTTGTGCTTTAGGAGACATACATACTTATTTATCATGCAAAAGAATACATTAAACCATCTTCTGATTGCAAAAAGTGAATGATGAGCCCCAGGAGAAAAGTAACAAGATCTATATAGATTTTTGTGGTTTGATATGGAAACAGAGTGATTCTAATAAACAATAGGTATTATTCTATACTATCTCGTTATTCATAAGATTCCCCAACAGGGAAGAACAAGCAACTGCAGAGCATTTCCCAACCCCCCCCTCCTTCTGTCACAGAAACGCCAATAAAACTCCTCCACCTCTGACTCTTCAGTGCCAGATTCATAAGCACTTAGCCAAGCATGCTGGGAGACACAGAACAACTGAAGGAAAGCAGTATCCGGATGTCTTCAATTTGCTTGCCATTCTGCTCTGTTCCTCTATCATCTCATAACTAGATGTGGGCATTAGACGTGACAGTCAACCACACTTGAACTGAACAGAAGAAATATTAAAAGCATAGTCTTCAGAAGAAATGCCTCAAAGACAGCCTCAGTCACCTAATCAGACTTTCATTTCAATCACAAATGACACAGAATCATCCAGCTCTGTTGTTCCTAATGATACCAAAAATAAAGGATGGACCAGAGACAACTCTCCAGGAATAGAAGCATTGTGTGCCATCTATATAACGTATGCTGTGATCATTTCAGTGGGCATCCTTGGAAATGCTATTCTCATCAAAGTCTTTTTCAAGACTAAATCCATGCAAACGGTTCCAAATATTTTCATCACTAGTCTGGCTTTTGGAGATCTTTTACTTCTGCTAACTTGTGTGCCGGTGGATGCAACACACTACCTTGCAGAAGGATGGCTGTTCGGAAGAATTGGATGTAAGGTGCTCTCTTTCATTCGGCTCACTTCTGTTGGTGTATCAGTGTTCACTTTAACAATTCTCAGCGCTGACAGGTAGGTTTCTTTTCTCAGTTATATTTGCCAGAGTGTGAAATGAGATGAAAAAAGGAAAGCTTGTACTTAGCATTCACTGGCTATTCTGCTTTTCTCATACTGTAAGCTGGATGTACGATTGATAAATTGGGGGCATTTAAAATAAAAGTTGGTGTAAGAATGTTAAATTCCTGTGTTAGCATCAGAGGAGAGGTTGAAATTGTATGTTTTAGGAATAATGTTTTCTCTTTGAAGTGAAATTTGTTTG
>NW_006299241.1:204220-214755 GCF_000327345.1 Myotis davidii | reverse complement strand
CCCCCCCCCCAGTTTATAAAGGAAAATTGTTCCAGGTGTAAAAGAAAAACAATTCATGCTTTATACGTTAGTGCAGCCTAGTGGTGCAATATTGTCAACATTTAAAAATCAGCCTAAGTGTGAAATTGACCACATATGCATTACTGACTACTGGAAGACCAGTAAAAAAATAAAAAATGCATGTATCTAATTAATTTTAAATTCATCAAATTAATTAGTAGCAGAAAAACAGGGAGGTTTTCAGCTTCCTGATAACTCAGTGTAATAGCACCACTTAATTGTATTTGTTTTCTCTATAAGCATTCAATGACATTTTCATTTCCAGAGAAATAAATTAATCTTGTTTAACTTTTAGATATCTATGTATAAAGCATGTGAAAACCTTTGGCAGTTAGAGTGTTCAGGCTCTGTTAGGATATTTTCAGTCTAAGTATTATGTTTTTCTGTATTCCTATTGTAGAATGGTAACTGAAAACATGAACAAAATTGAGGCTCTAAATGTTAAAAGTGATGCTTAAGAAAGTCTGCAAGAAGCCTATAAGTAATCAATGCCTGGCAATACCAGAAGGAATAGCTTCTTCAGATTCTGGAATCTGAAAGGAGGAAAAGCTTTCCTGGTGCCTTTTTTTTTTTTGGTCCTGATTTTTTATATTCTATCTCAGGACAGATTTATTGAAAGGCTGTAGATTTTTAAGGTGGATATGTCAGAATAAAGAGGCATCTTTGCATGGGCACAAGGTTTCTGATTTCACCCTCGCTTTGCCCCAAATCTACCTACAACAGGCTTGGGCAGCAAATTAGCACTTTTCAATAGGGAAGAAATTAACCCTCTCCTCTTTACTGCATAAATTCATAGAATTCTTTTCTAGTAATTCATGACTGCTCACTCATGAAGAAAGTAGAATTAGGTTTAACATCAGTCACTTATATAAAAAGTATTTTTAGAATACTTAAGGTAATACACAGGTAATGAATTAATCTTAATCACACATAAAATTATGCTGGAAAAAAACTTATTTGTCCTAAATAGAAGATCTACACATAAAATTATAAAACCGCAAACCTGCAATATCTCATACTGAATAAGGGAAGCAGTGATTGACACAAATAAAAAATACTGGGATGTATTATGTGTATTTGAAACCACAACTAATCCCAGGTGGTTAATGTTGACTTAGTTATATACATTCAGATAGGAGTAGAACTGGATGACCACTTTTAACCCTGAGTCTGTAATTTTGATATTTATTTGATCTTTGCCTATGCTTATGTGTTCCTAGATACAAGGCAGTCGTGAAGCCTCTGGAGCGACAGCCCTCCAATGCCATCCTGAAGACCTGTGCCAAAGCTGGCTGCATCTGGATTATGTCTATGATAATTGCTCTACCAGAGGCTATATTTTCAAATGTATATACTTTTCAAGATCCCAACAAAAATATGACATTTGAATCATGTGCCTCTTACCCTATTTCAGAGAGGCTCCTGCAAGAGATACATTCTCTGCTGTGCTTTTTAGTGTTCTACATTATTCCACTCTCTATTATCTCTGTCTATTATTCTTTGATTGCTAAGACTCTTTACAAAAGCACCTTGAACATACCTACTGAAGAACAAAGCCATGTCCGCAAGCAGGTATGTATTAATCAGGACTCATTCATGAATTTATTTATAAGTGAAAGGTCCTAGTTTAGCACCTGTGAGCAATAAATACAATAACAGTATGGAATTTTGTTATGGTCATGGGCTCTGGAGTCTGTCAGACCCAGAATTTATTTATTTATTTATTTTTAATTTTCTTTTCTTTTCTTTTTTTTTAATTGCTTAAAGTATTACAAAGGGTATTACATGTGTCTTTTTTTTTTTCTTTTCCGCCCTTGACAATCCCCTGGCCAGACCCAGAATTTAATTCCAGCTCTATCACATACTAGCTGAGCGATCTTGAGCAACTTACTTAACCTCCCTGAGCCTCAGTTTCCTGGTCTGTAAAATGAACATGGGGACCAGATGTTCTATATGAAATGCTTAGCATAGTTCTTGGTGCATAGTAAGAATTCAATGAATAGTAGAACTACTACTATTAGAAACAGGATAGCTGAAGTTTGGGAACAGTCAAAATTATTTACATAATGGAATAATGAGGAACATTATACAAGGTGGTTCAATAAAGAGAAGTATATTTTGTTTTAAAAAGTGTAACAGAATGATAGAAAAACACAGGATGATAGAACTGGCAAGAAGCCATAACATTATTCACTGCAAACCACTTACACACAGATGAGTAAACTGAGGTCTGCAGGTATGAAGTGCCAGTGGCAAGAGAACACAGTGACTCACAGAAGCTTGTTTAAGACTATTGCAAGAAAGTTTAAAAGAAGAAAAAAGACTATTGCAAGAGCCAGGTGTGCTCTCCTCCCATAAATATTAACAGAATAAAAAGAGTATTGCCAAAACATTGTTCCCTTTTCAAAAATGCAACAGGATTTCTATATTTCTTGGGGGAGAGGTAAGATTCCATTTATGTCTTGGCATGTTTGCCGAGCTCAGCGCCTTTTTTGGAGCTGGTTCATTTGGATGGTGCTCATTAGGCTAAGTTGCATATTTAATGCCCATGTGAACAGTTATCTTTGCCCTGTGACTACACACAATGTCTTCATTTCATCTGGTTCGTTTTTCTTATTAATAAGTGTAGGATTGGCCCTGACTGGCTAACTCAATTGGAGAGCATCGTCCCCATACACCAAGGTGTGGATTCAATCCCTGTTCAGGGTACACACAAGAAGCAATCAATGAATGCACAAATAAGTGGAACAACAAATCAATGTGTTTCTCTCCCCTCTCCCCCACCCCCCAAAATCAATAAACTAAATAGGTGTAAGATTATTTTCACACATGAGGAAGGAACATTGATATTTATTCCTTTGACTATATATTTAGAATTCCTACAGATTAAAAGCAGTTTTTGGTACCAACTTGACAACTTTCATAAACCCCAGAATACTATTCTAACCTAGTCAGCCTCTGCTGATATGGTGAAAGCAGTCTTGTATAGTATCTCTCTATTGTTAATTTCATTAAAATTTCCAACATTTCATAACACTCCTTGAGATCATTGGAGACATCCTAGAGTACCTCAAAATCAGGGGTGGGAGTCCCTGAATTGGAGCTAATGAAACCAAGATCATGGGTTACCATGTGTATTCTATAGCCACAGGCTGCCTTCCCACACATCCCAGGCAGTTATCCCTATAAACGCATGTTTAAAGGTACATCAGCTTGTTGACTATACATTTCTAGGTAAATTTAGAGAATGGCTTTTTTAAATCTGCCAGCTAAATGAATTTTTTCTTTTGCCATTTTTCTTCCCTCTTATAGATTGAATCCCGGAAGAGAATTGCCAAAATAGTGTTGGTGCTGGTGGCTCTGTTTGCTCTCTGCTGGTTGCCGAATCACCTCTTGTATCTTTACCACTCATTCACTTATCAAACCTACGTGGACCCCTCTGCCATTCACTTTATAGTCACCATTTTCTCTCGGGTTCTGGCTTTCAGTAATTCTTGTGTAAACCCCTTTGCTCTTTACTGGCTGAGCAAAACCTTCCAGAAGCATTTTAAAGCTCAGTTATTCTGTTGCAAGGCAGAGCTGCCTGAACCTCCTCCTGAAGATACCCCTCTTGAAAACCTGTCTGTGATGAGAAGGGTCCCCTGTGCTGGGAGCACACAGGTGTCTGAAATTAGTGTGACCTTGTTCACTGGGTGTAGTGTGAAGAAGGAAGATGACAAAGTCTAGCTTTTAAATTAAATTGGTATTTTTTCCTCCCAGCGTGTGTATCCGATTCTGAGCTGTGTAGGTGTATGTTATCAGGAATTTTGTTGTTTGTAAATTGTGTTGAAATCTTAGGAGTGAAGGACCCTTACAAATAAGAGACAAACCATGATTTTTTAAATGTACAAATATTAACGTTATTAGGCTTTCTAAATAAAATTAAGCCCCCTAGGTTAGAAAGATACATTTATACATGTCAGTGTGTCCTAAGGGAGCTTGCATAGAAGGGAAGGTAAAACGAACAAGATAACATTTAAAAGTCTAATTTGTTTCCATCCCATCTATAATGCTTTTAATTTCTCATATATTCCCATGATTTTCATAAACTGTGTTTGTGTTGATTATGTGCTGTAAATCTAGACATTATGTCTTGCATATGAAAAGGGGATACAAAACATCTCTTCTGCACTTTTCTTAAAAAGGAAAGTCCTTGTTCTCTCTCTCTCTCTCTCTCTCTCTCTCTCTCTCCCTTCATCTCTAAAATCAATAAAAATACGTCTTTTTAAAGTCCTAAAAAATAAACCTTAACAGGTTTTTTGACTGCCCTTTTCTATTAATCTCTATTCCAATATAACTAAATCTGAGCACTTGCAATGAAAATGTTTTGGGGGTCAGTGAGTATAAGATAATGAGTAAGGATCTGGGACAAGGAGCTTGCCTTGCTGGGTCAACACTTACAGACCTAATGTAGTTCTATTTAACCCCTTCCCCGGCAGAAACGTGTATACACATTTTCACAAAATGTTCTTTTTTCAGTCGTCGACGAGTATACTCGTCTAAAACTTTACCTTCAAAAACCAGCTACATACGTACCATTCTAAATAATTTCATCTAGAAACTTTCTGAGGAAATACTATTCTTAACCACAAAAATGGGAAGAAAAAATAATTACAAACTGTTTTCATAACCAGCATCAAAAATACTATATAGAACCAAAATAAAAAAAATTAGTCTGAAAAAGAAAAGTGTTTAACAAAAAAATTGTTGGGGAAGGGGTTAAAACTACCATTGGTTGATAATTGGGCAGCGTTTTCTTTCACAAATATTTTGAAGAACTTGTCTTTACAAGCAGAGTAAGTGGACACGTTTATGGTGTCATTTGAGAGCCCCAGAAAAGGACGAACCCGTGTTGAAAAATCTGCCAGCCTGCCTGTGTCTGAAAGCTTCCTTTAAGGAAATTCATTTCTTTCTGGTAAGCAGTGCCCTCTTTCTAAAACACGCAGAAGTACCACATGAAATCCCTAACACCTGGGTGTGCAGTTGTTATCTATCAGATCATCTTCCTGCTTGATTTCATTAAAGCTGATGGGGTGCTTAAGTACTGTAAGAGTATGACCTACTTAATCTCTGCCCTTGGAAATCACATGTAAGGTTCTGGTTTCCTACCCTCTGCTCCTACTTGCTATTGCTATAAACTTCTTAATCATTTTTATTTCAAACAACTGTTGACAGTAGACATCAGATTTAGATTTGTGATTTCAAAGAATGTTTTCTCGGGGTAATTTAAAGCATATGTTTTTGATTTTCAGGTGTGCTTTTGAGCTTTCTTTAAATGGCTTGTGTATTGTTAACTTTTGCATAATGTGGCTTAAAATGGGATATATATTACCACTAGACTTTACATTTCTGTAAATTTGGTTTACTTAAGTGAGGGTGCCAATATTGTATTAGTATTGCTTTAAGTTGGACATTGTAATAAGTGGGGAAAAACAAATAAATATTAAAGTTTCAAATAACTTTGTGTAACTTTCTGTTCTAAAAACAATACTTCTGGCCCTAACCGGTTTGGGTCAGTAGACAGAGCGTCAGCCTGCGGACTAAAAGGTCCCAGGTTCGATTCTGGTCAAGGGCCTGTACCTTGGTTGCAGGCACATCCCCAGTAGGAGGTGTGCAGGAAGCAGCTGATCAATGTTTCTCTCTCATCGATGTTTCTAACTCTCTATCCCTCTCTCTTCCTCTCTGTAAAAAATCAATAAAATATATTTAAAAAATAAAAAATAATAAAAACAATACTTTTGACAGAATATAACTGAGAACACACTTTAATCCCAAAATTTAAGTTATTTTCAAGTCACAAAACTCCCAAATATTTTACTGTTTTCCTCACTCTGGGTAAAAATTACATCTTTACTCTCCTAAGTACAACATTTTAGAAATAACTTGATATAGGTACCAGATTACAAAAGCCAAGAGAGTGCCTTTTAGCAGTTGATAAAACTAGAGCTCAAAGAACTTTCGTTTTCCTCATTTTAAGTAACCCCAAGGTGACTTAGGGATCTGATATAAAATACTTCCCTAGTTTAATAGGGCATCAGTCTCCCTTCCAGAGTTAAAGAATTGGGATTAAAATTCTTGGTGCTTTTGTTGTTGTTTTTTAGGGGGTGATTTTTTTTAAAAAACATATTATCCTTGTCGGAGCTAACTTTACAAGTAGGCTCCAATATCTACATTGTCTTTCACACTACCTATTGTGGTGCCAGAAAGTTATGATGGAAGATTTCATTTCTTTGGAGAGGGTCCGAAATGGGGGGATAGATGGGACACATGAAAAACAAATTTTATATACTTCTCAGTTTTGCTCAGGGTCTGCCCTGACCACGACTAAGAATAATGGACCAGTGGGGGCGGGGGGCGGCAATGGGGAGATAAGGACACATATGTAATCAATAAAGAAAAAAAAGTAATAATGGACCATAATAATATGCTCTAATGCAGGAAAACAAAGGCACAGGCTTAGGTATAACCAAAATGTTCAGTGAGTAACTGTTTATCAATGAAGTTGAAAGTGTCACAAGACATTTAACATGGTATATCTACTGAAAATAGCAAATTTGGGTTTAAGAATTTCCATAGTTATAACCATTTTAAATCAGGGATCCACCAATCGCTTGTCAAAAAGAGTTACTTATTTCCACTAAGTTTTGAGATTACAGGAAGTGGGGACAGAAAAATACCCAAATAGAGTTAGCTGGAAAGGGCCATTAAAATAAATCTCATTTGGTGTAGTTCAGTAATTTTCCAGAAAAAGTTTCTAGGCCAGGTAGGTGACTTCTCTGGCCAAGCATTTTATGCTTTTGTAGGTCAATGTATTTTTTACCTACCAAGAAGGTCGTGGCCTGTCAGACCAGGAGTACAGCACAGATCACCACTTACAGAGGTCAAAAACAGGAGAATGAAGATATTCAGAAACAAGCCAGTTGTCTGGGTTCCAAGACAGGTTCAGCTTCCTGGGTTCGGCAGCCACTCATGTGGCCCATCTCTATTCTGGTCCTGGAGTTTCAAGAGCTATCCTCTATCTTTATAATAATGAGTCCCCTTTTTGCTTGTTATCTTGAGCATTTCTGTGACTTGTGAAAAATCTTTAAAAAGACAGGTTACCAAGACAGAGATGCTTCCAGATTACCTTGGTTACTAGGGAGTTAATTCTACGAATACATAGGGAAATAAGAACAAAGAAAAACCAGGCCTGATACAGACAATAGCATTGTTTAAAAAATAACTGTCAGGTCTCATGGTCAAATAGAATACCATTTAGGTACAAGTGTGCTTAGCTTCCAACTCCACTATTACAGTGACTGAGTGACCCTCTCTCACTGTGTCAGCTACTCCTCTCATCTCTGGGAAACTGTACAGCAGGCCTCTGTTCTGCTTATTACAATTCCTATATAAGCCTCCCTGCTTCTGTGCTACTTGGACCATGTCACTGTTCCCAACACATTCCTCTCACTGAGAGAGGCTTTTATTGGCTCAGTTCATCAAATTGTCTAGAATGCAGGGCTACCCTACCAAGTCACTTCACAGGCCTCTGGATAGCCTTTGGGCTAGGGTGGCTGGGTCACATGGGACATAGGCATAAGGAACCTTTGTGACCACCTACTCAGAGGAGCCTGTGGATACATGCAGTAGGGCTATGTAGCATATTATCACCTATGCCAGTGATGGCGAACCTTTTGAGCTCGGCGTGCCAGCATTTTGAAAAACCCTAACTTAACTCTGGTGCCGTGTCACATATAGAAATTTTTTGATATTTGCAACCATAGTAAAACAAAGACTTATATTTTTGATATTTAAATGCCATTTAACAAAGAAAAATCAACCAAAAAAATGAGTTTGCGTGTCATCTCTGACACGCGTGTCAGGTTCGCCATCACTGATATGCTATCAACTCACCCAGGAATGAAAAGTATTCCATAACACATTGCTGAAAACAGCTGTATACTATTTTTGGATCCAGGAACAAATATTTAGCGATGCTTAAATGAGCCTAACACAACTCACGTTATCTATATTATAAAACTGCATGCAAGTTCAGTTCTCTAATAGTTCCTAACACAAGAACTTCATTAAAAAATGTAATTGAAACAACACACCAAAAACCCAAGATATGATTTAAAAATTATTGTTATGGTAGAAACCATATTCACACAGCTAGTAACTGGGGTCAGGACACTTAGAAGCAAAGAAATAGAAATTATTTCTTTTGGGACACTTTTCCCCACCCTCAACTTTATGTTTGCGCATAATGGGTTCATTATATCTAAAATAATTAATAAATAATTTTAAATGGCTGATTTAATTTTGGTGTGACAAATATTGATAAGTACGATCCACATAAACAAAAATTCTTAGAGATCTTCAATAATTTTTGCATGTAAGGGGTTCTGAGATTTAAAAATTTGAGAACTGCTGTTGGCCAGCTTCCAGCATTTCCACCCTATCATTTCCCAACCACCATGAATGTGTATCCCCTGAGCTGTACCTGTGTTGTTGACGGTTGAGTCGCCAAAGCATAATACAGTGCCTGGCACTTAGCACAAACTCAATAAATATCCACCCAACTAAAAGTTATACACTTCATTTTCAGCGACATGTGTAATTTCTAGAAAAAACAAGTTGTTTTGGTGAGAAACATTCTGTGTCTTTCTCAAAGAAAGACAAGAACCATGAAGTTAGTTGGCCAGTATAGCTGGTGTTTATACTTGGATGTTTATGTTTTAGGATTGGAGCTTGAGCACCTCTGAATCAAGAAAGCCCACTGCATGGGAGAACATATTTGCCAATGTTATCAACAATAAGAGTTTAATCTCCAGCATTTACAGGGAACTCATACAACTTAACAAAAGGAAGATAAACAACCCAATAAAAAAATAAGCAACGAACCTAAATAGACACCTTTTGAAAGAGGACATAAGGAAGGCCAGGAGACATATGAAAACATGCTCAGCCCTAACCGGTTTGGCTCAGTGGATAGAGCATGGGCCTGTGGACTCGAGGGTCCCAGGTTTGATTCCAGTCAAGGGCATGTACCTTGGTTGCAGGCACATCTCCAGTAGGGGGTGTGCAGGAGGCAGCTGATAGATCAGTGATGGCGAAACTCTGACACATGTGTCAGTGACACGCGAACTCATTTTTTTGGTTGGTTTTTCTTTGTTAAATGGCATTTAAATATATAAAATAAATATCAAAAATATAAGTCTTTGTTTTACTATGGTTGCAAATATCAAAAAATTTCTATACGTGACACGGCACCAGAGTTAAGTTAGGGTTTTTCAAAATGCTGCCACGCCGAGCTCAAAAGGTTCGCCCTGTCTCTTTTCACTTCTTTCAAGTTTTCTGTCTCCCTTTTGCCCTGTGTTCTTGGAAATTCCCTTATAGTCATTTTCCATTGAACTATTTTAATTTCGGCACTTCTTCAAAAATTAAAAATGGAACTTCCATTTGACCCAGTAATCCCACTTCTAGGAATATGTCCCAAGAAAACAGAAACACCAATCAGAAAGAATATATGCACCCCTATGTTCACAGCAGCACAATTTAGAATAGCTAAGATTTGGAAACAGCCTAAGTGCCCATCAGCAAATGAATGCATTAGAAAACTGTGGTATATCTACGCAATGGAATACTACACTGCTGTAAAAAGGAAGGGATTCTTACCATTTGCAACAGCATGGATGGAACTGGAGAGCATTATGCTAAGTGAAATAAGCCAGTCAATGAAAGAAAAATACCACATGATCTAACTCATTTGTGGAATATAATTAACATAAACTGATAAAAACAGATCCAGAGTCAGAGAAGCATTGATCAAACCATCAAACCTCAGAGGGAAGGCTGGGGAGGGTGGGGGCTAGGAGGAGAGATCAACCAAACGATTTGTATGCATGTATATCAGCATAACCAATGGACACAGACACTAGGGGGGTGAGGGCATGAGCGGGGGATGGGGGACCATAGGGGGGCGGGTAAAGATACATGTAATACCTTAATCAAAGAAAAAAAATTTTTTTAAAGAGGCAAGCTGCCCTCCCTCCCTTTCCCCAGAGTCTATCGTCAGCCTGATGAAAGTACCAAAAAAAATAAAGCAGGGGTACTGAGGCTTGGAAGAGGTTTATGTTTCCACCTATCGGTCCTTCGTTCACTCCCTCATTCACCACGCATTATATATCAGACCCCATGCTAAAAGCTTAGGCTACCAAGATGCACCAGAACCGATGCCTATCCTAGGGAATTAGAAAGAAACTAGTAAAAGACATGTTTCCCACGCGGAGGAGGGGCCTTTGGGCGAATGCGGCGCAGCAGTTTCTCAGCAACACAATCCATTTCAGTAGGTCCCAAGCACCGCCCCCAAAATGGCGGCGCTCCGACATCCATCCGCCGGGGGCAACTATTCCCGTGCTTTCGGGCTGCCGCCCCGGCCTGGCCCAGCCCTGCCT
>NW_006299241.1:176432-203735 GCF_000327345.1 Myotis davidii | reverse complement strand
GAGACCTCCCGGGGGCTGCTGGGGCGCTGCGGGGAGGCGCGCCGGGAGGAGAGGGCCGCGAGTGGCAGACCTCATTTTCTTTATTCCCTTCTAGTCTCATCTCGGCCTTTGAGCTTCTCTGGCCTGTTCCCCTGGGCTAAGTCGGCAACATGAGCCGCAACAACTTGGATGGGAAAGACGACTTTGACGAGCAGTTGCGATTGCAAAAATTGTACGGAGACACCCACGATGGAGACACCCAGAAAGGTCCAGGTAGAGAAAACAATTCTTTCGAGCAGCAGCCAGATGACACCCCCTATGAGTGGGACCTGGATAAGAAGGCTTGGTTCCCCAAGGTAAGTGTGTGTTGCCGGTGCCCCTGCAGAGCAGGCCGCTCGCTCATTTTCTTTTCGAGGTCTTGGGGGTAGAGCCCCCATTAGTAGTGGCCTTTCTTTTTGTTCTGTTGTTGCGGAACCAGTGTGTAAAGGAAGGGAAATCTTTAGGGAGATGTCGTAAATGTAATTTAATTCTTGTCTTTTTTTTCTATGCCTTATTAATTTTATCTGTGAAGGTCGTAGTTGGGTATTACATTGGTGACTGCTTTTTATTGCAAAGAGGAAAAACACCAAGAACAAACTTGGTAGCTCTTACTCTCAGGGAGCCAACCTCACTTATCCTGGAAATTCAGGTGTTTAGCTTATATACTATGTGCAAAATGCAGCTTCTTGATTTTTTTTTAACCTAGCCATTACTGATTGAATTTTGCACCTCTACTTTCCTATTAAGTTTTGTCCCTAAACACATGCTTGAACCAAATAACCACAGGAATATGACTAGAGGTGCACAAAATACAAATGGAAAAGATATGTGTATATTTATTTAGAGTATTTGAAAATTATTAAGCATTTTACTTCAGCTTAATTTCAGTAAAGTAACTGGTGTTAAACTTGGTTCTATAAACTTCTCTGTAAAAGTATGCTGTTAACCAGAATCTCATGGTTGGGGAAAAGGATACCAATAGCACACTAATTGACTTGGAAGCCTGAAATAACAAATCATGTCTCCATTGTGTAACTTTAAATATTATTCAACTTCTTTCTTTCCCATTTTGTGTTTGTGTATGTTCCAATCCCTTCAAATTGTTAAATGTACTAGTTGATTCTTGAATAACCAGGGTCTGAACTGAATCCACTTAGACACAAATTTTTCATCATCTTGTAAACAGTTCACATAAGCTTACGATGTCAGTAAATGTACAGTATTGTAAATGTATTTTCTCTTTCTTATGATTTTCTTAATCCTTTTCTGCAGCTTTAAGAATACAGCATACACCCTGGCCAGTGTGGCTCAGATGGTTGGGCATCATCCCGTGCACTGAAGGGTTGCCACTTCCATTCCCAGTCAGGGCACATGCCTAGGTTGTGGGCTCAATCCTGGGTTAGGCGGTGTGCTGTAGGCAGCCAGTCGATATCTCCCTCTCAAATTGCTGTTTCTCTTTCTCCCTCTCCTTTCCTTTCTCTCTAAAAATCAATTTAAAAAAAGAATGCAGTATACAATATACAGGGTGTCCCAAAAATGTATACACACTTTGAATGATTATAAAGTCATTGTTTATTAACATATAGTTCATTTTTAAATTTTAAAAGAATCAACAGAACGAAATAATTTTTTCATCAGTGCCTGTTTTCAAACGGGTCCAGGCACTGCTTGTAATGCCAAGCAATGGAATTGCAAACAAGAATCATTTCGTTTGGTATTTGTATGCCTTCAATTCGTCGACTGTTGCCAATTTTGTACTGTAAACATTATCTTTTATATTAATAAAAGTTTAGTGGCACTTTGGGATAAATTTTCTGTATTCAAAGCTTAGTCTGGCTTCAACCATTATTTCAAATTAGTTAAACCTGAAAAGTTGTTAAGTTCTTGGAGAGTCAAAAGTTATATGTAGATTTTCTACTGAGTAAGGTGTTGATGTCCCTAACTCCTGTGTTGTTCAAGGGCAGCGGTGGGCAAACTACGGCCCGCAGGCCGGATCCGGCCCGTTTGAAATGAATAAAACTAAAAAAAAAAAAGACAGTACCCTTTTATGTAATGCTGTTTACTTTAAATTTATATTAGTTCACACAAACACTCCATCCATGCTTTTGTTCCGGCCCTCCGGTGCAGTTTAAGAACCCATTGTGGCCCTCCAGTCAAAGAGTTTGCCCACCCCTGTTCAAGGGTCAACTATATTTCACTCTTGTACTGGCAGTGCCAGACCTAGCGCAGATTTGGTTTCTTCAGCCTTCTCAGTTCTTTTAACAATAGTCTGATAATTAGATTAACTTGTTAATCTATCTTTTATGCCATGGAAGCCCATATCTGTCAAACTTTGAGTTAAAATGTTTCCCATTCCTATGTGGTATAAAGACAACTACATTTCTTGCATTGTGAAATTGTGCTTTTCCCCCCTGAAAGCCAGAATAGATGTAAGTTGGATTAGTTCTTAATTTTTTTTTACAGTAAATGATAGTGATTTAATTCATTATAACGTTAAAACAAGCATTTAGATTTACTGTTGTTAGCCCTTTTCTTTAAACACCAAATAAAAATTCTGTTCTCTTTGCTTACAGATATGTAAATGTTTAGTGTACATATACTTTGTACATCTATATAGTTAAAGAAAAATTAATTCTGGCCTGACCAGTGTGGCTCAGTGTTTGAAAATGGACCACGAACCAGGAGATTGCTGGTTAGATTCCCACTCAGGGCACATGCCCGGGTTTCAGGCTCGATCCCCCACTGGGCATGCAGGAGACAGCCAATCACTGATTCTCTTTCATCATTGATGTTTCTTTCATCATTGATGTTTCTAACTCTCCCTCTCCCTTCTCTCTGAAATAAATAAATACACAAAATACGAATTTGTTGCTATTGTTTTTTATCCTATTTTATTATCTGGTACTTCCTTTGTTATACGTTCTCATAGCCTTGCTTAAGTAGACTGTGGAGAGGTAGTAATTTATAAATGAAACAACTAGGAAGGTGTCAACATCATTTAAAATAACAGTAATATCTCAGACTTTTGTGTTGGTAATCCAAGTTCCCATTTCTTATTTCTTATCATACACAGTTTTCTATATACAGGGTGGGGCAAAAGCAGGTTTACAGTTGTGAGCATGCGAAACAGAGTTTATTCTTATATTATTATTTATTAATTAATGTATTATCACCCGGCGTGGCTCAGTTGGTTGAGCATTATCTCATGCACCAGGAGGTAGCTGGTTCCATTCCCAAGCAGGGCACATGCCCAGGTTATGGGTTCAATCGGTGTAGGAGGCAGCCAATTAATGTTTCTCTCTCATTGATGTTTCTCCCTCTCCCTCTTCCTCTCTCTGGAATCAATAAAAACATATTTAAAAAATGATATTTAATTGATGTATTATTATTTTCCATACAAACAATTGTAAACCTACATTTGCCCCACCCCTAAGGTGACGGTTCTTGCATTTACACTTTATTACTACAACACTTCTATGTTAAGTTGTATAACTGAATATGCTGTAATTTAACACAGTGTAAACTTTTTACAGGAGAAAATAATTTTTTAATTTGTGTGTGTGTGTGTGTGTTGAATTTCTTGTCCAGATCACTGAAGATTTCATTGCTACATATCAGGCCAATTATGGCTTTTCTAATGATGGTGCGTCTAGCTCTACTGCAAATGTACAAGATGTTAATGCTAGGCCTGCAGAAGAACCTCCGCAAAGAAAAAACCCTGAACCCACTGATCCCAAAAAGAGAGGAGAAAAGAGAAAGGCTGAATCAGGCAAGTGGATTTAGCTTGTAAAACGTGTGTGAAAATTAAAAATGTGAGTGTGTGTGTATATAGTTACTTTTTGGAGAATTATAATGGCTCTGAAGGAATCATTGAGATGGGTTTTTAAAAATTATTATTTGGGTTCATATATTGGCTCTCACACTAATTTATGGGCATGGAATGAGTTATTTCAATTCTATTCCTCAGTTGCTTCCTTTGCAAAATAGAGCTACTATTAGGGGATTATCAAAAGTTCTGTTTGTAAGGTTATTTTTTACAGTTTTTGAGTTTAATTAAATTGAACTTAAGCCAGTTTTGCTTCAGCTTAGCCATGTCTAACACAGTAGATTGGAGTCAGAAGCAATTTAATGTGAAGGTCTAAAGTCAATGTAAGGGTGGTTTTTTTAAGGAAGCATCTGAATCGTAGTAAAGATTTGGAAGCAGCCCAAGTGCCCTTCAGTAGGTGAGTGGATATAAAAGCTGTGGTACATTTACACAGTGAAATACTTCTCGCCGTAAAAATAAAAGGAAATCTTATCTTTTGAGACAGCATGGATGGCCCTAGAAAGTATTATGCTAAGTGAAATAAACCAGTCAGAGAAAGACAAATACCATATGATTTCACTTATATGTGAAACAAAATTAACTAACAAAGCAAAATAGAAACAGACTCATAGACACAGAGAGCAGATCGACAGCTGCCAGAGGGGAGGGGGATTTGGGGGCTTGGTGAAAAAGTGAAGGGATTAAGAAAAACACTGGCTGGTGTGGCTCAGTTGATTGAG
The DNA here is from genome assembly GCF_000327345.1 of Myotis davidii. NCBI lineage: Eukaryota > Metazoa > Chordata > Mammalia > Chiroptera > Vespertilionidae > Myotis > Myotis davidii. The sequence continues at coordinate 199,172 of NW_006299241.1, read as the reverse complement.
TATTGTCCCTTGCACCAAAAGGTCGCTGGTTCAATTCCCAGTCAGGCACGCCCAGGTTGTGGGTTTGGTCCCCATCAGGGTGCGTATGGGAGGCAACTGATTGTGTTTTCTCTCTCTCCTTTCCTCTCTAAAATCAATTAAAAAAATACCTCATAGACACAGACAACAGTATGGTGATTACCAGAGGGAACCCTGGGGATGGGGGGAGAGAGAAGAGGGTAAAAGAGATAATTGTTGAGGAGACTTGAGTTTGGGTGGTGAACACACAATACAATATAGAGATGATACATTATAGAATTGTACACCTAAAACTCATATAATTTTATTAACCAATGTCACCCCAATACAATACAATTTTAAAAATATATAAATAGCTCTCTTTTTTTAGACAGAGTTCTGAAACTGATTATCTGTCAAAAGAGCCAAATACATTGAAAGCTGGACAGTAGTTTGAATTTGTCTTGTTCTCAGGGTAAAAAAAAAAAAAAATTTCCTGGAAGTTTTGAGAGACTGCCACACTGCCAAAATTTTATAATGTGACTTTGACCTTTTCTTGCATGCGTTTTATTTATTCATTTTTATTTTTAGGGTGGTTTCATGTTGAAGAAGACAGAAATACAAATGTATATGTGTCTGGTATGTATACCTTTTTAAACAGCTTTAGAATAGAAAATATTTGATTTTTATGTTTTTCACAAAGTCATTTTTAGTTTTCAGTTTCTCTGAAGCCCGTTTCTTATGATTTTGCCATTTTTGTTCAGTTGTTTGCATTAGTGAGGAATATGTTTGTTTATTACAAAACTAAGAAAAATTAAGTGTATGTAACTTTGCATGCATGCCATCCTTTTTGTCTGCTTTAGGTTACTTGTGGCAGTTTGTCCCTTCAGATTCATTGAAACATGAAATTTCCTCAATTCTATATATGTGAGATTTTTACATACGTTTAGAAATTCAAAATTGTGCTCATCTAAGTTGTAGCTTTCTAATTGGTAGAATGCTAAATAACCCTCACCTTTACTTAGATGCCTTTATAAATTAAAAATTTTTTCCCTAATGTTGATAGGTTTGCCTCCAGACATTACACTGGATGAATTTATACAGCTCATGTCCAAGTTTGGCATTATTATGAGAGATCCTCAAACAGAAGAATTTAAGGTCAAGCTCTACAAAGATAATCAAGGAAATCTTAAAGGAGATGGGCTTTGCTGTTATTTGAAGGTTAGTTATGTGGTCAGATAAGTTTCTTTTCCATTTTTAAATCAGGAACCAGGGCTATAATTTTATATCGATGATTACTAAGATGGAGAACTATTCAAAACAGGACATGAAGAAAAGTGAAATTTCAGATTGTGCCTGTGTGTAATTGGTAAGATTATTCACTTGTTCGTCTGGTCAAAGTATTATGTAAGTTATATGACCAAAGTGCTTTTGTCTTAAAAAGAATTCTCACTGCAAAGAGCTCTTTCAGAGTGTATGCATATAATCAATTCAGAACACATTTTCAAAGTCCACAAGGAAGAAAAAGCCAGTAATATTTTATTTGCCTATTTGAATGAATTAGACCAAGGATCAGCAAACTCCAGCCTACTGCCTGATGTTGTTAATAAATTTTTTATTATTAAAATGGCTGCATTCATTCATTTACGAATTTGTGTCTACTTACATATTTGAACAGCAGAGTCGAATGGTTGCAGCACACACCATGTGGCCCACAAAGTCTAAAATATTTATTATTTGGCTTTTTACAAAATAAGTTTTCTGACCCCTGAGTTAGACAACAAAGGAGCTGATAGCTTATGCTTACTACTACAGAATATCTTTTTATTGGGAGAGTATGGTGTTAACAGAAATTGGTAGAACTCTATCCATGGTGTCATAAATTGCACAGGGAAAACTCCATGTTAAAGGCATTCATCATTTCTAGAACACCTATCATCTTAGAAGCAAGTGCTACCCATTATTGCAGGATATAAAAGAAATGGGCATGATGATGACATACACATATGTCATAGAACTTGGAAGTAATTACAAAGTAAAATCAAAGTGATAAAAAACAACAGTACCAACACCATGGGTATGTTGTGAGTATACAGCATATCAATGAAATTAGAAGGTGGTAGGATTAAGCTGACAGCTTTTTGGGAATACCTTATAATTTTAAAACTGGCATGCACCTTAGAAATCACACAAGTTCATTTGACTTATTCTCTAGTTGAAAAATCGAGATGCCAAGAAACAAAACTACTTCAATAATGATATTAATTTATTGGGCAACTACCATATGCCAATCACTATCCTTTATGTGTATTCCATTTAATTTTGTCAAGAACCTATGATGAAGGCATTACTGTTCCCATTTTACAGATGAAAAAACAGGTTCAGGAATCTTGAATAACTTGCCCAAGTTCACATGGGTGGTTGGAGGTAGCTATATCTTGAATGCAGGTTCCCAAACTGGGTAGTTATGCTTAAATTATTATTGCATATATAGTCATCATTCATCTAAAAATAAACAACTCCTGAAGTTTTATTTCAGTGTGTACCTTACTGACTGTCTTGTTTTTCCCTTTATAAAGAGGGAATCTGTGGATCTTGCATTAAAACTTTTGGATGAAGATGAAATTAGAGGCTACAGACTACATGTCGAGGTGGCAAAGTTTCAACTGAAGGGAGAATATGATGCCTCTAAGAAGAAGAAGAAGTGCAGGGATTACAAGAAAAAGCTATCTCAGCAACAAAAGTTTGTGTTCTTTTCTTCTTCGAAAGATTTTTATAAATATCCTAGAGTATTCTTTCGGTAATAGCCACCTAGTTTTGTTCATAGAGAACATCTCCTAAATATACCTACAAATTATTTTTAAAGAACCTTCATCCGGAACCTTCAGTAATCTGTACCACAGGATGATTTGGCAGCAGTGGTGTTTTTCATTTTCTGGGGTGTTCATTGGTAATACAACAAGGACTTAAATGAGATAACAAAGCTATCTCTTCGGAAGTTGTTGAACATCAGATTAAACAAGATAGTTTAGGCCTGTATATCAGTCATTAGTTCATTTTCAATGTGTGTTGAAATCAGCTACACCAGGAGCTAAATTTTTACATACAGGCTTGTATTAGAAATTTGAAATGATAGGTTTTATCATTGTATTTATAATGTATTACATATACTAGTATATGCATAATGCCATCAAGTTTCTGTTAACCCATTTGTTTAATATGTGTTTTGAAATATGCTAGTTTTAAGAAATTAGCCAAAGTGATAAGTACCTTTATCACAGTGAGTTCTGATAACACTTTTAGCACTGCTTACACTATTGATAAATGATTATGAAAGCATTTAGGTGATCTTCTACAGTTTTTTACAGGAATAGTTAAAACAGATACCTACAATTTTTATAAACAGTAAAATTTAAGATTGTAACAAAGAATGAGTAGTTTTACATATTTCAGTGGTTTGTCATAATCATAAAGTACCTACAAACCAGTACAATTTGAACATATTTTTTGGCCTGAGTATATCTTCTTAGATAATCATACATAGTGAATAATTCGAACTTTTTCAGGAATGTCATTGGAATATTTGTAACCAGATAGCAGTTCTGGAAAAAAAGCAGGGTGGGGCAAAAATAGGTTTTCAGTTGTGAGTATGCAAAACACAAAGTTTATTCTTGTATTATTATTTATTAATGTATTATTTTCCATATGAACAACTGCAAACCTTTTTTAAAATATATTTTATTGATTTTTTTACAGAGAGGGAGGGAGAGAGATAGAGAGTTAGAAACATCGATGAGAGGGAAGCATTGATCAGCTGCCTCCTGCACACCTCCTACTGGAGATGTGCCCGCAACCAAGGTACGTGCCCTTGACTGGAATTGAACCCTGGACCTTTCAGTCTGCAGGCTGAGGCTCTATCCACTGAGCCAAACCGGTTTCAGCTGCAAACCTACTTTTACCCGACCCTGTATATTCTGGGGATTTCAGATATTGGGTCCATCTTTCACCTGCCTGTTATTTTTATTCCAGAAAGTTCTCTGAATAGAACTGTGACTAAAATATACATTGTTGTTCTGGAATCAAATAATCATCATTTTAAAATAATCAATAAAGGATTATTTCTACTTTGTGTCATTAGGCAATTGGATTGGAGACTTGAGAGAAAGGATGGGTCAATCTGAATGCCCCATGAACGAGTTGTCATCATCAAAAATATGTTTCATCCTATGGATTTTGAGGTAGGGTACAATATTCTTACTGATTAAAACGTTGCTATGCCTTCTTTTAAGGGAGCCCAAACTTGCCCCCCCCCATCTTTCTCATGTTACATCCTGCACATTTATGTAGTCCTCAAGATAGAAAAACGTAGCCAAGAATCAGTCAAACTTTTCAGATTTTCTCATGGTTAGCTCAGTGTTTCTTTAATTGTATCATAGCTAAGACTGTTTAATGCCCATACTGTGGCCCCAAATGGAAGCTACTTGGCATGGGAAATTATAAAAAATATAATAATTAAAAGATTTATGGGAGCTCCAAGTATGGGTTGATTTTGGTGGGGAGGACCAGTTTCACACTTGAAGTGAAAACTTCATTTTAGTACTAAAAATTTGGTCTTAGAACTCCTGAGGTTAATGAAATAAAGCCCCTGATGTTTTAATATTGGAGGTTGTTTTTCAGGACCTAGTTTTTACACAAGTCTTTGGTGGCTATTAGGAGGACTTTATGATATTAATGTCCATGTAAAATTCCAGGAACAGCAAATAAAGGAAGAGCTACTAGAGAGTTTTTTTTTAAATACATTTTTACTGATTTCAGAAAGGAAGGGAGATGGAGAAATAGAAACATCAGTGATAAGAGAGAATCATCAATTTTCTGCCCCCTGCACGCCTTCTATTAGGTATCGAACCCACAACCCAGGCATGTGCCCTTGACCTGAATTGAACCCAGGAGCCTTCAGTCCACAGGCCAATGCTCTCTCCACTGAACCGAAACTCCCTAGGGTCTAGGGAGTTTTAAGGAATGTTAATTGCCATCAGGGTACCTTCATATTGCATTCTGTCTCTTGTTCTTATCTCTGTCTTTTGGCATAGACCAATGGAATTATTTGTGGAAGAACAAGTCTTTACTATTTTCCTAGATTCTTTCATGTAAGAAAAAAATGTTCATAATGTAAAATTCCAGGTTTACGAATGATCTAGTTGCAACCAAAGACCACTCTTGTTCCTTTTGTGCATTTAAACAGAATCAGAATGGAAATATCGTTTTCCCTTTAGATACTAAGGCCCCAGATTGGTCTTTGAGCTCTGTCCGGGCGAATCGTGATATGATAGGGTTTACTATGCACCTATGGAGTCTGTATCTTTTGAGATCGTTGGTGAGATACATGTGACCTATTTAAGATTTTTTTATGTCTCTTCTGACTGAAATTCTGAAGAATCTTGAAATATAGCAGAGCTGCTTTAGACTTGCAGTGATAATGAAGTATGTTTAAAAAGTACACGTGTACACATGCACACTAAATGCTTTTTGAAATGTAGTCCTTGTCAGGTGGGGCTTTAAAAGGAATGCATAGATGGATCATGATATCTAGTCTGCTAGGTATAACTCCAGAATTGACTACAATAAATCACATTTTACCCCCCCGGTAATAATTGATTTTTTAAATTAGGATACCTATTAGTATCTGACTTAAGGTCCTTGATTCACACATATTGCATACTCCTAGCACTTGAACGTGAATATAAATGGAAACCTAACTCAAAGTATCTGGAAGCTCTGCAAGTAAGGAGTCTATTGTGTAATTACATGGTTTTTGTTTCTGCTTCTGCCTCCTGTCTTGCTCATTGAAACACCTTATTTGAGTCTAGCTATCACCCTGGCCAGATTTAGCTTTTCCTACCTTAGCAAATATTCTTTCCTCCAAAAGCCACATTTATTCTACGTTGACTCCTAGAAATTCCCTCCATTGGATATTTTTAAGGATAGAAGTTTCATGCTTATAAATTTTTTATTGTTTAAAAATAACACCCTTATTGGTTTAGTGTAAATTTTACTTTAGAGTTATAGAGCTTTATATTATACTCTCTGTTTCCTTCATCACATTTCATATTATCAGAAATAATTGAATCTCCTCTACTTGAATGTGTGCTCCATGAGAGCCAGGACTGTCTACCTTGTTTGTTTGCTGTTAATATTCCCTGTGTATAGAATTGTGCCTGGCACCACAATAGGCTCTCAATATATTAATAGGTCCTTGGTATTTATATGAAGAAAACGTACAAGAATGATTGAATGAAACCCCAGTTAATCACAAGACAGAATCTTTTCATTCCTGAATGGATAAAACATTTTCTCTTTAGCATCTTTGCACATAAAGGAAATTTTTCTTTTCATGTGCTTAATACCACCTAGCTGGAAGGGCAGTAGTGGACTTCAGAGTTTACAGGTAGAGAAACCCTTGGTGCTGTCCTTGTTTGCCCACCTGCCTTTGTCTGGTTTGGTCTGCTGAACTTAATGAGAGCCTGTCAGTCAGCGGGACTACAGACAATCTTGTTTTTTATTCAGTGTCTCTGTGGGCCTGAACCTCAAATTATTTAGTGTAGACCTGTCCAATATAGTAGAATCTAGGCTCATGAAGTTTTTTTTTAATTTTGTAGACTACAGACAAACATAAATAACTTAAAACCTTTTTTATATGTTGGTATGTCAAAGCAGGACATTTAATTATCGGAATTTGTATTTTTTCAGGATGATCCGTTGGTGCTAAATGAGATCAGAGAAGATCTTCGTGTAGAGTGTTCGAAGTTTGGACAAATTAGGAAGCTTCTTCTGTTTGATGTAAGTTTATGGCTTGGACAAATGATTTCTGGAACAATCATTCTTCCAGTTAAAAGTTATTACCAGTTGTCAGTATGCCCTATATTTTACATTAATGTTCTTATATAGTTGGTCTTCCATCTAATGGTAGGCATCTGTTAGCAATAATTAGATGAACATGGATTGTAAGTCAAGGCTTTGATAGATTTGGTACTCCGTGATTATTTCCCTTTATCATCACTCTAGAGTATATGATCAGGTAGAGAAAGTACAAGAAAAATGTATGGTTCCCTATTTGCCCATATTTTCCCCTCTTGAATGATTCTCCTCCTCTATATTTGGAGAAAAACAATCAAGGAAAATATTCTCTTGTATGTTTCCTCTTCTCACCCATTTTTTACTTCCAAAATTGACACATTTATAACAAAATAGTCGCTATTTATTGATTACGTACTTCAAGTTACTGTACGTGTTATCTCATTTAATCTTCAATCCTTTGAGGTAGATAGATGCTATTATACCCATTTTACAGATGAGGATGCTGAAAGTTTAGAGATTGAGCACCTTTCCCAAGATCATTCAGCTGCTAAATGGCGGAGCCAGGATTGAATCCCAGGGCTATTCAACTTCAGAGTCCACATTTAACAACTATGCTGCCTTGCCTGTCCTAGACAGTGTTGTTAGTAGAAACATTTCCAAGGACATCATGCTTGGTTCTTCCTAGAAAAGATTAAGTTGAAGAGGCAGCTAGCTATCTGTTACTGGCTGGGGTAAAAGGGAAGAAAGGCTTCATACACAGTATATTTTACTCAATTTATCAGAAAAAACAGCTCCCACTTACCTACTTTGTCAAATGTGTATGTTTTATTTTGAATTTTCTCATTTATTCTTTTGTTTTCTTCCTTATTTTTTTCTAGAGACACCCAGATGGTGTGGCCTCTGTGTCCTTCAGGGAACCAGAGGAAGCTGATTATTGTATTCAGACTCTGGATGGACGGTGGTTTGGTGGTCGTCAAATCACTGCCCAAGTATGGGATGGAACTACAGATTATCAGGTAAATTCTGCAACTATCAAGGGAAATTCTGCAACTATCAAGGGAACATAATTTGTTACCAACAAACACTGAACTAGCAGTCCTTCAGATAAGTTTTGGATTTGGTTTAATCTGTGTATTGTAATAGTAGTACTTTTATTTATTTATTTACTTATTATTTATTTATCTATTTATTTTAAATCCTCACCCAAGGATATTTTTCCATTGATTTTTAGAGAGAGGGAAAGACAGAGAGGAATATCGATGTGAGAGAGACACATCGATTGGTTGCCTCATGCACAATCCCTGACCAGGGCCCAGGCTGGGGAGGAGCCTGCAACCAAAGTATGTGCCCTTGATGGGAATCGAACCCAGAACCCTTCGGTCCCCAGGCTTATGCTCTATCCACTGAGGCAAACCAGCTAGGTCTAATAGTAGTACTTTTAAATAATATTTTGCATTCAGAGCATAGAAAGAAAAATGTTCAACTTTTCAGTTTACAAGTCTGAAATTTGAGGCTTGCTCAGAATAGTGATAAGAAAAGAACATATTAATCAAAATGTTCCTCTTCCTTTCTGTGCTGTAAAGGCAGAGTTCAAATACTAACTTTTTAATTGATGAGACATTTCTGCAGTACTGTGGTGTTGGGCATTTATTTAAATGATCTTAAGGTCAACTCCATAAATCAAGATGTAAAGTTTTGAAAACTGAAGATAGGGAATTGCTTTGATTTCCTAAGAAGCAATGACTTATAAAATCAGGATACTTTTGTCAATATTAGTAATGCTCAGATATGTTAATACTTTTAGCCTAAAACTTATTTTAATGGAAATTTCCATTTATGCACAGGTGGAGGAGACCACAAGAGAAAGGGAGGAAAGGCTGAAAGGATGGGAGGCTTTCCTTGAGTCTCCTGAGGCCAATAAAGGTCTTCGGCGTTCAAATTCCATCTGTGCTTCAGAAAGGGCAGGGCCTTCTAGAGTAAGGCATTTTTCAGAGTGCCCTAGCACATCTAAAATGAATGATGAAGAAGCTGAAACTCAAATGGAATTTGAAGAGCCTGTAGATGAAAAGAAGTTTGAAAAATCAGAAGATGGGGGAGAATTTGAAGAAGATATTGAAGAAAGTGGCTTCAAAAAAGAGGCTGAGAAACACTACCCCCAGAAAGAATCTGAAGAAGGCTGCCTTGAAAGAAAGTCTGAGGAAGGCTGCCCCCAAAAAGAGTTTGAAGAGGGTGGTCCTAAAAATGAGTCCAAAGCGAATGGCCCCGGAAGAGAATCCAAAAAGAAGCTACTCAAAAGTGATTTTGAAGAGAATGGCTTTAAAAAGGAGTCTGGAGAAGATCGCCCCAACAAGGAGTCTGAAGAAGACTACTCTGAAAAGCTCTTTGAAGACAGCTCTGAAAAAGAATTTGAAGAAAATGACCTCAGAAAAGAATTTGATGAGAATGGCTCTGATGAGTTTAATGGAAGCTTTCTCAAAAAAGAGTTAGAAGAAAATGACTCTGAAAGGTCACAATTTGACGATGACAGCTCTGAAAAGGTTATTGATGAGGAAGGCTCTGAGAGAGAGTTTGACGATGAAGAATCAGATGAAGACGGAGAAGAAGATACTTATGAAAAAGTTTTTGATGATGAGTCTGATGGAAAAGAGGCCAAAGAAGATGCAGATGAAAAGGAGGAAGATGATGATGCAGATGAGAAGATGTGTGAATATTCAGATGAAAAAGAAGGTGAAGTAGATGCAAAGGAGGATGAAAACATGCTCGAAGATGAAGATTCCTCTGAGAAATCTGATGATTCTGATGAGAAAGGGACTGTGTGTTGTATGAGGAATGTTCAGGGAAAAAGGGCCCAGTCCACATACAGCAGCTTTATCCTCAGTAGTGATGATGATGACGATGATGATGATAATGATAATGATATTTAATCCCTTAAACTTGCTTTTGAGGGAAATTCCTCCATCTACATTTTGCCTATGCTCCAGGGTAATTACTAGTAGTGTTAATAAACATTGCATAGTGATAGGATGCCATCAGATTAATGCATTTACTTTTGCATTGTTACCTGTACTTAATGATCTCAAATATATGTTAATTGGCTGTTCAGTTAAAACTTCATAGTATAATACAAGTAAACTGATTACTCATCCTTTGTCAGATTTGTTAAATGCATGCAGAATATTTTTTAAAGTATTCTGATTGAAGTTTGTGATATTCAAAAATAAAAATAAGTTGTTAATATGCAGAAACTGAAAATTGGACTTGCGTTAAGTTGCATTTTATGTTCTTGCTATTGCTTTATTCATACTTAAGGTTTTAGTTGTTTAAGGATTTGAAAAATCCTATGAGAGTTTCCTTGCTTCCATCTTATATTACCACTTAGGTCCCCATTTCTCCACTCTAAACCAGAACATGTTACTAAACTAATAATGTAAACAGCACTTTGGAGTTTTCCCCTGCCCAGTCCTAGCAACTTATTTTTATTTGTTTTCCTTTCTACCCTCTTTCCATGAAAATTGACTCTTACATGTGCAAGAGTAAACTTCCTGAGGTCCATCCACAGCTTTCTTTACTGAAAATATAGGGAAGGGCATTAGAATTCTGCTCTGTACTGTTTGGCCCCTTTAGAAGTTGATTGGAGTTGTGGAACCTCTCCCCAAAAAAGTGCATGCACTACACAACTTTTTGTATACAGTTTTGGGAGGTTCATTGATCCCCTGGAGTTTAAGAATGTCTGTTATCATTCATACTTAAATTTTGTGTGTGTTTTTGTTCTAGTATGGTGCCTAGTACTGTGCTAAATTGTGTAGTCCCAATAAAATGTTGGGTCTTTCTTATGCTTTCAAAGTTAAGTATTGACTCATTGACTTCTGATGTAGCATTAAGCACTTGTTCTCGTAAATTAGAAGTACTGAAATAAACTGCATTGATGTTTTTTCATTATACCGCCTGTAAGTGTAATCATTACCCCATTCAGATCGAAAAAAATTCTTGTACTTGAAGCCAGCTTTCAGAGAAGATTTTAGTTGATATCTGGGATTTCTTAAGATCTGCAGGATTTTCACCAAGGATAAATCAGTAAAAGAGGTAAAGATTTAAATTGAAAGTTTGCAAACCAAAATAGGATTCCTTTTAAAGATAAGCCAGAAGCACCAAAACACAATTTTTTGGAAAATTGGTTTTCTAAGTGAAAGGAAAATAAAGTTTTATCTTCCATGTACAATAGGTGGGACACATAACTACAACTTATAAAAGACCATTAGAAAGAGGCTGTTTCATTCTGACATCCCTGCTCACTAATTTGGTTGGTATCAAAATATTCATGCTCTTTTCACATAGACACCTGGAAATGAAAGTTGCAAACACCTGTAAATGGTTAATAATTTATGAGGTGTTAATGGATAAATTAAGTGTCAAGAAGCACACACAGAGTCACCTGTTTTCTAAGTAATCTAGTTTTTTTTTCCTGAAAATAAAGTTATATTGTGAGGCAACAATACATCCTCTTAACAAAAGAAAAGAAAAATAGAGGGTTGGATATTAAACACAGCAATGCTCAACAATTAACCCAGCATTTTCTAAATGTAAAGCTCCTTAAGGGTATATATATATAAACTATATAAATATCAAATAATGTATTCAGCCCTGAATGTGTGAACCAGAAGTGTCTTCAGGGATGCCTTTGAAAGGCTTTTATGCCCTGCTCTCTGAGTCTAAAAGTACCTTCATAGAAACAAACTTGAAACTTTATTTTAGAAGATAAAAATATTACTGTCTTGCCAGTATTAATGAAATATTTGAAATCATTACTGCTTTCTACAAAACAACCTGATGGCAAAATTGGACTAATTTATTCCAAGGATCTCCGTTTTTCTTCTCAAGTACTGATAGCCCTGATCCATTTGTGCCACACTGCCTCTTCCTTTTTGGAGTGGAACCTATTTTCCTTATGTAAATTATCTGGTGTTTCTGAGGCTTGGAAAAGGAAGGATTTAGCTAATTTTCTGCATATGCCTTTCTGAAATAACATGAATCTTATTTTTTAAAGTAAACCAACCTTTCAGTGTAATGCCCAGAAGTGCTGTTAAATTGTTTGAACAAAACGGTGGCTTGGAGAACAGTAGAAGGCTTATCAACTTGCCCTTTGTGAATATTTGTGCATACATTGTTTTTTCCTTATTGGGCCTCTTTCAGATACAAACTGCATGCCTTTTTGGTGGTTGTTGTTTTCCAGATAGTCACTTCATTTACAATCAGTTTGCTCAAATTATTTTTCCTCTTATCACACCTCATTTACATGACTGGCTTTACATTTCTATGTAAAATACCTTATGTAAGAGAAAAAGTGGGTGAAAAAGGTAAAGGGATCAAGAAGTACAAATTGCCCCTTACAAAAACAGTCACAGAGGCCCTGGTCGAGTAGTTGATACTGTTAGAGTTTCATCCCAATATGCCAAGGTTTGATCCCCAGTCAGAGCACATACAAGAAGCAACCAATGAATGCATAAGTAAATGGAACAACAAATCTATGTTTCTCTCTCTCTCAAAATCAACAAATAAAAAAAAATCAACAAATAAAAACAATCACGGAGGTCCTAACCGGTTTGGCTCAGTGGATAGAGCGTCGACCTGTGGACTCAAGGGTCCCGGGTTCGATTCTGGTCAAGGGCATGTACCTTGGTTGGGGGCACATCCCCAATAGGGGTTGTGCAGGAGGCAGCTGATCGATATTTCTGTCTCATCAATGTATCTAACTCTCTATCCCTCTCCCTTCCGCTCTGTAAAAAATCAATAAAATATATTTAAAAAAAAAAAACAAAAAAAATGTAGAGCATACGGAATGTAGTCAATAATGTAATAACTATGGTGCCAGGTGGATATTGGAAATATTGGGAGGATCATGTTGTAAATTACATAAATGTCTAATCACTGTGTTGTATACCTGAAACTAATAATTTTGCATGTCAAGTGTAATTGAAAAATTAAGTGTTAAACATTTTCCTAAAATCGCAAATTGATATTGCAAATAGCCGGAAATTCTTGAACAATTATCACAGGAATAGATTGAGAAAAATATTTCATAGTTTAAAGTTTAGTTTTAGGTGTTCAGAGACCTACAGACAAGTTTTACTTTTCATTTGGAACCAAGAGGATCCTGATACGGTTTGTCAACTGCATTATTCTCAAGTAGAAAGCATAAGCAGGTTGGCTTGTGTTTATAGTTTAGTTATCAGTAGACTTTACAGGCTGTGATATTAAAATGCACTGGCCGTTCTGGGCCAATAAAGAAAACTAGGACAGCTACAGCAGCACAATGGCGGCTTTTGTGCTACCAGAACTCTATTTTTGCACCACTTCTTTTTTTCCCCATATATTTTATTGATTTTCCACAGAGAGGAAGGGAGAGGGACAGAAAGCCAGAAACATCAATGAAAGAGAAACACCAATCAGCTGCCTCCTGCACACTCCCCACTGGGTATGTGCCTGAAACCAAGGTACATGCCCTTGACTGGAATCGAACCCGGAACCCTTGAGTCCACAGGCCGATGCTCTATCCACTGAGCCAAACCGGTCAGGGCTTGTACCACTTCTTAATGTTTCTACTGAAATAACCATGATAACATTAGAAGAGTAAAGCTCTAAGAATAAGTATATTTTTTGATTTGCCATTTCCAACTTTCTAACAATTATTTCAGTCTAATTTCTAGTGATAAACTTGCAACACCTTAATGTAAAAATTTCTAGGCTTAACTGTATGTCTAACTTTAAAGTTTGAAAATGTGATAGCTTAGCCCTAGCCCGGTAGCTCAGATGGTTAGACCATCATCCCAATACACCAAGGTTATGGGTTCCATCCCTGTCAGGGCACATAGAAGATTCAACCAATGAATACATAAATAAGTGGAATAACAAATCATTGTTTCTCTCTCTCATCTCCCTTTCTCTCTCAAATCACTACATAAAAAAATAAAAAGTGATATCTTTACGTCCTACCTTATTTTTGTAAAGGGGAGTTTTTCCTTTTTTAAAAAAATATTTCATTTTTATTTATGAATTTTTTTTTATCCTCACCTGAGGATATGTTTATTGATTTTAGAAAGAGTGGAAAGGAGAGAGGGAGAGAGAGGGAGGGAGGGAGGGAGAGAGAGAGAGAAACATTGATGTGAGTGAGAAATATTGATCAGTTCCCTCCTGTATGAACCCAGAACTGATCAAACCGAAACCTAGGTATGTGCCCTGACCCGGAATCGAACCTGCAACCTTTTGGTCTATATTCTCTAATCAACTGAGCCACCTGGCCAGGTATTTAATTTTTAAATTTTTTATTGATTGATTTTAGAGAAAGGGAGAGAGGAACATCAATTTTTGTTGTTTCACCTATTTGTGCATTCATTCGTTGATTCTTGTATGTGCCCTGACCAGGAATAGAACTGAAACCTTGGCATATTGGGACAATGCTCTAACCAACTGAGCTACCTGGCCAGGACTTGTACTACCATTTATTTATTTGTTTGTTTATCTATCTATTTATTTTAGGTTTCTAGTGTGTTTTTTGTTTGTTTTGTTTTAAATATGTTTTTATTGATTTTTTAGAGAGAAAGGGACAGGGACAGAGAGATAGGAACATCAAACATCAATGAGAGCAATATCAATTGGCTGCCTTCTGCCTGTCCCCTAACTGGGAATCAAGCCTGAAACCCAGGAATGTGCTCTGACCAGGAATCAAACCAGTGACCCCTTGGTACATGGGCTGAGCTATGTTACCTTTTAAATAAACAATATAAGCTTTTGTTTTTAGATGATTAAGAAATTATAGATTGGGATATTAAAATTTTGTCATTTAATGGTTTTCTATCACCTTTTGCTAGGAATATATTGATTGCCATATTGAGATACTAATAGTATTAGACTATTGATTTAGTGTATTTTTACTCATTATGAAATCTTTTCAATGTAATTTTGTTCAGTTAATTAGCAAGTATATATTGGGCTAGGTGGAGCAGTGAGAATAAAGGCAGCATTAGACATGGACCCTTTTCAAAAAGCAGTTGTAATCTATGTTGAGACAAGGCAGCCAAAAAAATGTAGCATTGATTCAGTAATACACCCACAGCCTAGAACTGTGCCTGGCACATAATAGAGGCTCAATAAATACTTGTTGAATGAATGAATTTATCCTATGGATATGCTGGCAAAGTCCCATTCATTCATTTGCAGAGGTATTATTAGCTTCACCACTACCTCATCATCATTCTTTTTGTTAATTTGAAGATTCAATTGACTTTATTAAGCAACATCCCATCTAGCAACCATCTCCTTCCTCATCACCATTCTTTTTTTTAAAAAATATATATATATTTTATTGATTTTTTACAGAGAAGAAGGGAGAGGGATAGAGGGTTAGGAACATCGATGAGAGAGATCAATCAGCTGCCTTCTGCACGCCCCCAACTGGGGATGTGCTCGCAACCAAGGTACATGCCCTTGACCAGAATCGAACTTGGGACCCCTCAGTCCTCAGGCCGATGCTCTATCCATTGAGCCAAACCGGTTAGGGCAT
Organism: Myotis davidii; assembly: GCF_000327345.1. NCBI lineage: Eukaryota > Metazoa > Chordata > Mammalia > Chiroptera > Vespertilionidae > Myotis > Myotis davidii. Next base: position 183,763 of record NW_006299241.1, on the reverse strand, counting down.
CATTCTTGATTATTTCAATATCAAAGTAAATAATCCTGTTCTTTCTCTAGTCTTCCCAGCTCAGCAGCCCAACTGTCCAAACCAAAAATCTAGGAATCATCTTTGATTTCTCTCTCTCCTTTATTTGTCACCCCCAAGCCCTGTTGGCTCTAACTCCAAAAAACCCCAAAATCTGAATACTTCTCCCCATGTCCACTCCCACCACAGTACTACATGATAACCAGGGTGATAAAAAAAATCACTACTTAAAACACCCTGATGACTTTCCATTAAAACACTCCAGTAGCACTTAAATAAAATCCAAACTTCTTACTATGGCCTGCTCACAAAGCTCTGAGTGATCTTGCTCTGCCTGTTTGTGCAGACTCATTGCAGAACTCTCCCTAGTGCAGTCTTCAGTCACACTGACATTATCATTGGGTTCACATTCCTACCTCAGGACTTTTGCACATGCCTCAGCCTGGGATGCTCTTTCCCCAGCTAAGCTGGATGAATCTCTCTCATCTTTCAGACTGCTTAAGTATCACCTTTCTTGGGAATTTGACCACCCCACCTCCCTCCCTTGATGCTTACTGTTGAACCCTTTGAGCACCAAATTACCTTGTTTATTTGCTTACTTGTCCCCCAATCCCATCCTTCCACCACTCTAGCAGCATGCAAGCTCTGTAATAGCCAGGGCTTTCTCCTGTTCTCTGCTGTCTCCCTCGTCACTGGAACAGTGACTGGCATATAATAGACAACCATATGTTTTTTTCAGTTTTGAGGATAATCATCATGAATGCAATGTACTCTGTGAGGAGCTCCATGTCCTTAGAAGAATGTTCAGAACTTCAAGTATGGCAATGGAGGAGGAGTAATAGTTATCTGTAACATAAAACTGATAAGATAAGATTTTAAAAGTACAGGGCTTGCGGGTAGTGTTAATCTCTACTTGGGGCCATATTAAGTTTGAGATGTGTATATGACATCTATGGGGATGTATCAAATAGGCGATTTGAGATATAACTCTGAAACTCAGGGATAAAGTTAGAGCTAGAAAGTTAAATTTGTTGATATCAGCATCTAGATGACATTTAAAGCAGGGGACAGGGTGAGGAGTCCCCAATGAGAGGCCAGTAACAAGTGGACAAGTGGAATAGGGAAACTGAGACAGATTCCTGAACAAACTGACAGAGCAATTTACAGCAGATATAGATGGTCACCTTCCTAGAAACAACATTTAGGCCTCAGTTGTATTCCAGTTCTAGACCCAGAAAAGCAGCAACACTGGGTGGGTGACACAGGACCAGCTGTGATGATTGACAACCCCATTCCCTGACACTGACCAATCAGTGAAGACCATGGACCTGGAAGAGTACACCTAAAAAATTGATTAATATTCTGCTAAAACACTCTCCTGAGGCCTCCCCTAAGATTCCTGCCTGTGAGAAAGACATAAAGCCTCAAGACAAAGGACCCAGCTTGTGTTATCTCTCTGAGGAACAGCCCCCGCCATTCCCTCTCCTCTCTTCTTCCTCCATTTTTCCCCCACAGTCATCCATCCCCTAAATTCCAAGGGACCTCAGGAGCCTTGCAACTTGGGGAGCAGTGGTCAATGGCTGCTTTTTTGCAGGCTAGTCCCCTGAACCTGTTCCCAAAGCTCCTTTTCTCTGACTTCCCAGACTGCTAAGGCAGACCAGCCTAGGCTCTTCTGTTGCTTCTTCTAAACTAAGCCCTTTCTTGTTTTACTGTGTCCCAAGCTTTAATAAATGCTCCCTCATAGTCACCTGGACTCGTGTTGTGAAATTGTGAAATTTTTCCTGCACTAAGTCAAGAACACACACACTACCAATCTGCCTTAGGCAGACTCACTCAGGGCCGGTCCTCTGTCCAGTAACACCAGGTCACACTGGAAGGACCAGATCAACCCCTCAGGTATGTGAGCATTTGGTGGTGAGACAAAGGAAGAGGGGACAGAAAAAGAGATTGAGAATGAGTGGCCAGTGATATGGGATGAAAAAGAGGAGCTATGGGTTTCTGGAGGCCAAGAAAAGACAGTATTTCAGGAAGGCAGAAGTGATCAGTTGTGCCCAAGGATGCTGGGAGGTAAAAATGAGGACAGAGAATTGACCATTTTATTTGGAAAATTGGAGGTGGTCAGTGATAGTTTATACAAGCCCTTTCAGCAGAATGCTCAAATTGGGGAGAGAGTGAGAAGAGAATGGGAGTCAAGAATGTGGAGACAGCAACTATAGGTGATTATTTGGAGGATTTTTGCAGAGAATGGGGCAAATTATAGAGGAGAATATAAGGTTAAGGGAAATATTTTTTCTAAACCTATACTTATTCCTTGTCCAATGTTCTCCTTTTCTTATGTCGATCTGAGTTTCTAACTACTCTGTACCACCTAAGCATCTAAGCGGGGAGGGAAGAGCCCTGAGAAATACTGGTTAAGTTCACATTCCAGGAACACAGGCTCACTTGAAAGACTGAGACCTAATCACAGAACTTTAAAATGCGTTCCATCCATTCCAACTCACCACCACAATACTGAAGGCCTATGTACAGCAGTTCCTTTTACCCAGCAACTGCTCCCCCCTGTAACCCTCCCCAGGAAAACTTTGCTTTATTTAATTGCCACAAGCTCTACCCATCCACTAAAGAGAGACTTTTACTCTACCTCTCTATAGACTGACATGCTTTAGTTTGGTTTAGTTTTGTTTTTGAATTAAGCAAATACCAACAGTGTTATCAGTCTCTCTCAAGGTTTGCACAGATGAGCCGTGTTTATGCTAAAATTTCATAACTGACTTGCAGTTATCTTGTTATAAATCAGAAATTTGTTTTTTCAAATAGCCAGTTTATTTTAAAATATCTTTTAGTATTAAAAAAGATTTCATAAAGTAGGGTTAATGCATCATAAATCCTGAATTTTAAGTCTTGATCCATTAGGCCAAATTGCCCTCCAGAAATATTGAACTCACACACACCACCACTCCAAGTGTGTAAAACTGTTTGTTTCCCATATTGTTATTAATACTATTATTAATCTTTAACATTTTTGCCAATATTATCATTGAAAATGGCATCCTATTTCAATTTGTATTTCCCCAATAATTAGAGGTGTTAAACAGCTCTTCAAATGCTTACTATTTGTACTTATTTAGCTTGCATTTGGTTATTCATAGGCTTTGTCAAGTTTTCTATGGGCTTGTTTGCCTTTTAATGATTTGTAAAAGTTCTTTTTGTATTATAGATAGCAACCATTTGTTATAGGTACTGCAAGAAATTACTTTCAGCCTGTCCTTACCCTTGAAATTTTATGTTGGTTTTAGACACACATGTTCACTGTGTGTTAATTGGTAAAACTTTCTCTTTATGACTCCTGAGTTTTGTGCCATGCTTAGAAAGACCTTCCCCAGCTCAATATTATACTTATTGTGAAATATTTCCCATATATGTGTTTCTATGTATTCTTTTTGTAGTTTAAAGTTTAATTTGTATGTTTATATATTTAACCCTTATGGTATTTACCTTTGCATAAAACATGAAGAACAAATTGGAGTGGGGGAATTAAGACTCAGTTTCAGACATATTACATGTGAGATGCCTAAAGGTAGAGGAGAGGTCAGGGCTAGAGATGTGAATCTGTTAGTCATAGTAACATAGAAGATATGTAAAATCCCTCTGGGGCTGAAATCATCAAAGGAGAGATTACAGAATCAAAGGAGAGAGCTCAGAACTAGTTACTCCTTGAGGCAATCCAATATTTCGAAACTGAGCAAAGAAGATTAGAAAGAAGCCAATGAAGTTAGGATAAAAACAGGAGAGAGTGGTGCCATGGAAGAAGCCAAGAGAATGTATGAAGAATAAAAGGAATTATCAATCCTGCTAAATGCCTCTAAGAGGTTGAGTAGGATGAGCACATAGAGATGCCATTGGGTTTGGTAACATTGAAGGGATTGGTGACTTTGACAAGATCAGTACATTGGAGTGGTAAAAATGGAAGTCCCACTAAAGTAGGTTTAAGATCACAAGAAAAAGTGAGAAGTAGAGATGGTGACCAACCATGGCCAACAAGTTCAAGAAAGTGTTTCTGTGAAAGGGAACAGAGGAAAGAAAATGAAGGTAGTTGGGTTGTTAAAAATGGGAAATACATGGGTATATGTGAATGATGATAGAAATGATTCAGTAGAGATGGAGAAATTAAAGTGGGAGAGAAATGGGATAACAGGGTTAAGATGGGCCTCTAATTTGATTTGTTTCCAAATAAATAGCCAATTTTCTCAATGCCATCAGTTGATTAATCCATCTGTTCTCTACCAATTTGAAATATTTAAAAATATGAAATTCTTATTTGTACTTTATATAGTCTGTCCCACTAATTTTCCATGACTTCGGCTTGGGAGGTACTAGAACAGTTTTCAAATTATGTCTATTGCTATTTATCTTTATTAATTTCAGCAATTGTTTTTAATTTGTAATAACTCTGTCTTATTCTCTGATTACTTCTTTTTCATAGTGGACTAATTTTGTTATATGGATGCAATATTCTATTGGACATCTCTCAAGATACTAGTTAGAAATTTAAAAAATTTTGCACTTTAACTTTTCCCTCAGAAGTCAGTTGTTTTGCTTGTTCATCTTAGTGTTTCTGTTTCATGCTCTTGGTTTTTCTTAAATGTCTGGTGATTGCCCATTCATTTGAAGGATTAGATTGCTACATTTTGGTGACTGGTTTGGAGCCCTCAGCCATTGTGAAGGTCACTATTCATCTGAGAGGCTTTTTCTCTGAATATGACATAGCTGTGCAGGTGAATGGCTAGGAGTGTGCCAATAGGAGGATTCCCATTTATGAAGCATGGATAGGGTACAGGTTGAGTCAGAGGTTGGGAAAATGCCTTATTAGATATAAAGTGCTTTAGAGAATTGAACTGCTGTGCCAAGATGCCTTTTGTGTTCATATCCTTATGGTGATCCCCGAATTACTTGGGCTCTCCCAACTTCTCTATCCAATGACAAAGTCCACACCGGGCTCTGTCTCTGTGAACAAGAAGTATTTTATTGAGAAAGAGGTTCTCACTGTGTACAGAGTTGGAGAGTGGCCCAGTTGCTTGGCAGATCTTTAACTAGCTTCTCTGCTTTTTGCTCCATGACTCACTCTAGTTACTAGCTAGCCCCTACTAATTCTGAGCTATTTCTAGGGCTCTATTTGGAAGACTTATAATCATTTCTCCAATAGCTTTCTCTTATTCCTGTGTTAGCAGAGTGTAGATTCTACATTATAATTGCATAAATTTCTTATTGTTGCTGAAAGGTTACATAACAGTGGTTTACCATGCAGACTCCAAAATCAGACTGCCTGGCTTGGATAAGCTCTTAACTTCGCTGTAGTTCTGTTTACTAATTTTTAAACTTTGATAATAATAGTATCTATTTTGTAGAGTTATTTATGTGGTTTAATACATGTAAACTGTTTAGTGCAGTAGGTGGCCCATTGAAAGCACTGAATAACTATCAGTCATTTTGTTTCTTTGGTCTGAATATCTTTTCTGGCTTTGTAGCATTGCTCTGGATTTTTCTTATTATTTTTATATTTCTTCTGGCATTTTAGTAGGATTTTATTTTTTAATATGTTTTTATTGATTTCAGAGAGGAAGAGAGAGTGAGAGATAGAAATGTCAGTGATGAGAGAGAATCACTGATCAGCTGCCCCCTGACATCTCTTTTTGGGGATTGAGCCCACAATTTGGGCATATGCCATTGGAATCAAACCAGAGACCCTTTAGTCCCCAGGCTGACACTCAATCCACTGAGGCAAACCAGGTAGGGCTAGTGGGATTTTAGAAGGAAGATGAGATTAAACACACTGGCTCAGTTCATCACCTTGAACTGAAAGTGAGCGCTCGCATTTGAAAATAATAAAAATGAACATTCTAGGTTGTTAATTTTCTGCCATTTTGAATTTCACATTCTTTTGATTTGCTTAGAGTAGCACAGATATAAGAAACCTTTGAGATCATCTAATAAAGCTCTCTCACTTTAAAACTGAGCAAAGAAATGAGAAATAACTTCCCTAAAGTAGCAAATCTTTCTAGGGGAAGATCTTATACAAGAATCGAGATCTCTTGCCTGCTAGTCAAATTCTCCTACCACTAACAATAAGTAAATAAATATCTACCATAGGTGCCAAGGTTATACATTTCATATGTCTGTGCCCATCCAATGCTCATTTCCTCCTATTTAAAGCCAATCCTTCCACCTGTACGTTGATCCCATCCTCTCCTTCTACTTTCTCCAGAATTTTATATTAGTAATAATTCCTTCTTTTTTGTAGTATATTCAACCTCTTGTTCTCAACTGTATTATTTCCATTGGCCTTTAATCATGTCGAAACTATTACTTTAAGAAAAAGGATAGTGACGATTTGGGGGTGGGTGGGTAGGGGCTGGGAAGAGGGAGGTAAAGGGGGGGTAAAATGGGATTTATCTGTAATACTATCAACAGTGAAAAAATATATATTAAAAAAAGAAAAAGGAAGAGCAAACTCATTTGACCCTCCATACTCCCACTACCAGATTCTGCTCTATCTTTTCACAGTCTTTCATCTCCAAACCCTTGCAAAGTACTCTCCATCCAGTGATGGTGAACCTGACACGCATGTCAGAGGTGACACGCGAACTCATTTTTTTGGTTGATTTTTCTTTGTTAAATGTCATTTAAATATATAAAATAAATATCAAAAATATAAATCTTTGTTTTACTATGGTTGCAAATATAAAAAAAATTTCTATATGTGACACGGCACCAGAGTTAAGTTAGGGTTTTTCAAAATGCTGACATGCCGAGCTCAAAAGGTTCGCCATCACTGCTCCATACTGTCAGTGCTTTCCTCTTCTTTCATCCCACTTGACTCTGTCTCTGACCTCACACTCCAGCAAACATTTCCCACTAAGGTCACTTATGACCTCCATGATACTAAATCCAACAGAAATTTTTTAGGCATCAGGTTTTCCTACTTCTCAGCAGCATTTGACCCTTGTGACGAGCTCCACCGTCTTGAAACATGTTCTTCTTTGGGCATTAGTTTACAAACACTCTCCTGATTTTTATCCCACCTCTTTGCCCATTTTTTCTCAGTAATGTTTGCTGGCTCATCATTTCCACCTAGGCAGTAAATGCTGTGGTTACACAAGGCTTGGCATTAGTTCTTTTTGTCTCACTCTCTACTCTCCCTGGGTGAGTTACAGCACAAGGCTTCAATAACCATCTGTGTACCATCAGCCCCTAGATTTATATCTCCAACTCAGATCTCTCTTTCCACTGAAAAATGTAATCTCTCTCTCTCTCTC
>NW_006299241.1:156687-176406 GCF_000327345.1 Myotis davidii | reverse complement strand
CACTGAGCCAAACCGGTTTCGGCCTCTCTCTCTTTTTTTTTTAATAATCCTCAAATGAGGATATTTTTCCATTGATTTTTAGAGAGAGTGGAAGAGAGAAGGAAAGACAGAGAGAAATATAGATGTGAGAGAAACACACCAATTGGTTGCCTCCTGCATGAACCAGGACCAGGGCCCAGGCTGGGAGTGGGAGAGCCTGCAACCAAGGTTTGTGCCCTTGACTAGAATCAAATCTAGGATCTTTCAGTCCACAGGCCAACACTTTATCCACTGAACCAAACTGGCTAGGGCTCATCTCTTCTTAGATGGCTCAAAGACTCCTCAAAATCAACATATTCAAACAGAAATCTTTATTTACTAAAGATGACACTCTTGAAATGTTTCATAGCTCAGTGAAAGTCACACTCATCAATTAGGTTATACAACCCCCAAACCTAGGACTAACTTTGATATTACTCTTTCTTATATCAATTCCATACCAAATCTATCGATTTTTTTTTCTTACTACATCTTAAATCCATCCACTTCCCTCTACTTCCACCTCCTTCCTCCAATCCCTACATGCTGCTACCATCATCTCCCCACTAAAGTGAAAACCCCTCTAACTGGTCTATTCACATCTACTTGCTCTCTCAATCTTTGGTTTATACTGCAGCCAGATTGATGTTTTCAAAATGTACATCTGATTATGTCACTTTCCTCACCCTCCCCTTCCCCGCACTCCTCAAACATATCTCTAAAACACTGTAAAAGCTTCTTGTTCTTAGGAAAAAGACAAAATTCCTTCATAGGGCCTACAAAGCCCTGTTTCCTCTGGCCTCTGCCTACTTCTTCAGCTCATCTTGTACCATATTCCCTCCCACAGTTGCCATTCTAAATGCATATGGCTTCATTTTTTCTTATTTGAGCATAATTATCAGACACCTCCTACCACAGGGCTTTTGCACAGTTGGTTTCCTCAGCTGGGAACACTCATCCCTCTCTTCTTTGCTTGGTTAACTCCTTCTAGGCCTTTCAGATATCAGCCCAAGCATTATTTCCACAGTGAAGACTTTGGATGAAGTCAAGTATCCTTATCAAAGCTCTACTAGTACCAGATATTGATTTATTACCATTGCAGTTGTACATTTGTATGAATACTTCAGTAATTTCTCTCTTCACCACTACACATTCATTCACTCAACAAATATTTACCAAGCCCCTTACTATATTCCAGGCATTATTTTAGAAAGTTCAACAAACTGTAAAAAATAAGCAATATGACATCAAGAGGTGAAAAGTGCTATGAAGAAGTAAAAAGAGGTAAAAAGATTTTAATGAAGCGAGAGAGCAAGCCCTGAGGATGTCTGAGGTGGTGGTGGTGGTGAGAATTTCAGGGAGAGAAAATAGAGAGGGTAAAGACAAGAGGGTATTTAACCTGTTTGAGGAACAGCCAGGAATTCAGTGGGGCTGGAGTGGAGCAAAGGGGAGAGTGGTAAGAGATTAGACAAAGAGTGAGGGGCCAGGTCACTCAGGGTGGTGTAGCCATGAGACAGGGAGAGATGTCATTGGGAGCTTTTAAATAAGGAGTTCCTGAAGTCAAATGCTCTACCTCTGAGCTATACTTAATAATATTGTATTGTATATTTGAAAGCTGCTAAGAGAGTAGATCTTAAAAATTTTTCTCATCACAACAAAAACATTGTAACTATGTATGGTGACAGACGTTGACTTACTGTGGTGATCATTTTGCAATATATACAAATACTGAATGATTATGTTGTACACCTGAAACTAATATAATGTTATATGTCAATTTTATCTCAATTTTACAACATCTATCACACAGGGGAAAAACAAGGAGTGATTGACATAATTCTATGCCTGTTCTAAAATTATCTTTGTGACTGTTTGGAGGTGAATGGATTGGAGAGAGCTAAGGGTGGAAGTAAATCCAGCTGAGTCTGCGGCAGTGGTTCTGGGGAGAAATAACGGGGACTTGGACTGGGGTAAGCATGGTGAGAAAGAACAGATTGGAGTGTGTTTTGAAGGTAGAGCTTTTAGGATTTCGATGTGTTTCTCAGTGGGTTTAGAAAAGTTCTCGCTCTTCTGTGAAGAGACCAATCATGATCCCACCTTTTGCATTTGATGTTCCCCCAAATGTCAGAAAGCAGGTATCAGCATGGTTTCCCTGTCCTCCCACCACTGCCCAGGGTTCTGCTCAAATTTCTTCTTATCAGAAAGCCCTTGACCACCCTATATAAATTATCACCTCACCCCTGCATTCTGAATTTTCCTGATTAATTTCTCTTTGTAACACTTATTGCCACCCCACATATACATGTAATATACATATGTATATGTACATACAAGCATGTAATGTGTCTATATTTATTCCAGGAAGGCAGAGATGTGGTCTGTTTTGTTCACTCTAGAACAGAACTCCCAGACTAGTGCCTGGCACACAGGTATTTAATAAATATTTGTTAAATTAATATTGTTAAAACAGAGAATGAGGGGAGCAAAGAGTGGCTTCAGGGTTTGGAGCCTGAATGATGGTGCCACTTCCTGAAGTAATATTGAAGATTTTTCAAAATGAGGATTGGGACCCCCTGCTCCAAACTTACAGCTGGAGTCCCTGAACTGCTTCATCTATTGCAGGTTCAGCAATGTCCTGACTTCCTCTCGGACCCACTGAAACCTGTGACAAATCTAGAATCCTGGGGCACTGGGCTCTTCTCTTACCAGAGGGCAAGAGGGAGAAAATAGTGATAAATTAAACTGACTCTCTCAATTCCTGAGACTCAAAATGACATCAGTTTGATCCAAGCCCCACAACTGATGCTTCAGATGTTATTGACTCTGTGTGTGGTTTCCTGGCAAACAATTGGCTGCCTACTTTAAGAGACAATATCGCTAAGTGCTTTTTTTTTTCATGCAAAAGAAAGAAATAAAAAAGAGCTACCTATTTTCCTCATTCCTGCAGGTGCCCAACCCGATTGACTTGTTGGAGTGCATTTTCTGCATTCTTAATAGATAGCTAGCAGGAAATGCCTTTTATAGCCCCACTAGAGTGGCAGAGAGCAGCAAGGGGTGGATACAAAATCCCCAGCCCCTGCTTCCGCAAGCACTGAGTTGCTCTTAAGAGGGCCAGGCATCAAAACGCACCTCTGACCAGCCATAGTTTGGCATCTGCATCTTGCTCTGCCTCAGCGGATGGTCAGGAATTAAGGTAGGAGAAGCTGGGGACTTTTTTAGTTGTGTGTTGTTTTTGTTTGTTTGTTTTTTTTTTTTGTTTGTTTTTTGTGTGTGTGTGTGGAGGAGGGATGGAAATTCAAATGGAAAGGAATGGGACACAGGGTAGGAGGGTAGGGAGAGGTGAGCATCATAAGCTTTTTTCAACGAGATACAATGTAGCCCTTTTGGGGCTTTTATTCCAAGTGATCCTTGTGACAAAGTCTCTGACTCCCTACCCCACCCCTGGTGCTGGGTACCGGTTTGCAGAAGGATGGTAAGTGTGTCCGTGCATGCAGACTCTGGTAGAGTTGAGGCCAAACAGCTGGTATGGGATTCCGTGTTAAAATATTTGTGCAGAGGATTGGGCAATATTTTGAGGTCTAGTTGAACACTTGGTGTTTGTATATTTTGTGTACTGGGGAAATTGTAAGCTAGGTGTACTTTTATAACTTTGCTGTTCTCACTGCGCAGCTGGCAAAGCTTGGCTTTGGGGTTTTGTTTGCAAGAGGATTTTACTACAAGCCAAGTACTTATACAGAAAATCTTCTCTAGGAAAGTCCCCATCCTTTCTCCTGCTTCACTGATATCCCCTCAGTTCCCGCTTTGCAGCATCCATTTCCAAGCAAGACCCATCCTGACCAATTCACTCATTAATAGAGACCCCTCACAGAAGGCTCATTGGAGGATGAAACTGCTCAAGTTTCTCCAAAGATGCACTTCTTAGAAAGATTAAATCATGTAGCAGTTCTCTGAATTTCAACATCTCTCGAATACAGATCCTGTCCATTGCGATCCAAGTGCAGCTCAGAGAACTGTTTGTGAGCTGGATAGAGAAAAGTCACTCATGGCATTTCTTTGAAAGCATGTCAGTGTTTTGGGGAGGAATAGAGGGACAGAGGGTGTACTTGTGGTTTATTCATGATTCCCAGTTCTAGAGTCTGAACCCTTCAAGATGATAAAGCTGAGATGTTGACTTTCTCTATCTCTACCCTTTCCTGCCTGTGGTCTCTTCCCAAGGAGAGTACGTGCTTTAGGGTCCTGAGGTCCCACGGGTCAAAGCCAGCAGTTTCTCTCGTGGTTTCAGGGAGACTTGGCAAAGATAGAAAACAAGCTGTATCAAGCCTTAGCCTGGAGCAGTGGCCACAGGCAGTTCGGAGATTAAGACTCCTACAAAGGTGCTAAGCGGCTCTTGAAGGGAGAGGCTTCAAAGAGAAGCCCGGAGGGAGGAGGGAGTACGTGAATGTTCTGCCCGCATTCTGTAAAAGAAACCAGATGGCTGGATTAAGATCCTAGCTCAAGGTCCTCTAGAAATTAAAGTCCAAACCCTCACATTTGGTAAATGGGGAGACTGAGGCCCACAGAGGGAAAAGGACTATTAGTTCCACCAGGTAGTCCAGGGGTCCTCAAACTTTTTAAACAGGGGGCCAGGCCAGTTCACTGTCCCTCAGACCGTTGGAGGGCCGGACTATAGTTTTTTAAAAAAATTATGAACAAATTCCTATGCACACTGCACATATCTTATTTTGAAGTAAAAAAACAAAACGGGAACAAATACAATATTTGTATTTGCACGTGGCCCGCGGGCCGTAGTTTGAGGACCCCTGCGGTAGACAGTAAGGGACAATGGAAAAAGGACAGACATTGAAGCTAGAGTGACATGTGTTTAAATCCCAACTCTGCCACTACCTAGCTGTGTGGCTGGAGCAGTTTATTCACATTCTCTAAGCCCCTATTTGCTCATCTATAAAATGGGAATAATGATAGCGACTATGAGGGTTGTAAAGATTGGAGAAAATATGTATGTTTCTGTCACAAAGTAGGTATTCTGTAAACTGTAGCTTTAGAAAAAGTGCTGCCTCCACATTTATTATTTATAATTCACAACACCTTTGCTTTACTTTATTTTTTGAAATATATTTGACATTATATTATGTGACTTTACATGTTACATGTACAACATGTTAATTTGATAAATTTATATATTATATATGATTACCATGGTAGCCACAATTAACACCACTCATGTTTTATAATTATCCTTTTTAGTAGTTGGAATAATTAAGCTCTAGTCTCTAGCAGTTTTGATGATGATAATGTAGCATTGTTGTCTATATTCACTGTACTGTACACTAGATCTTAAGGGCTTATATACAACTTGTTGTAGATTTGTACCCTTAAACAACACCTGTTCCTGTTCTCTGGTCACCACCATCTTATTTTCTGTTTTTACAAGTTTGGCTTTTTAAAATTCCACAGCTAAGTGATAACATGAAGTACCCGTCTTTCTCTGACTTATCTCATAATGTGCTCAAGGATAATACCTTTGCTTTATTTCTACAACTCTGGGTATGTGAATATATCATGTGCTTTGTCACTGAGGAATAATTTAGCTACAGCAAAATTCACAAATCTTAAGTGCTCAATCTGATGATTTTTGACAAATATCTACACCCATGTATAATCTTCACCCTCGACAAGATGTAGGACATTCCCAGCACCCCTGAGAGTTTCCTCCTGCCTTTTCCTAATCCCTACCTTACAGGCAACCACTTTTCTGACCTCTATAACCAGAGATTGTGCCTATTCCATGTAAGTGGAATCATATAAGGTGTTCCTTTGTGTCCATCTTTATTTCACTCAACACGTTTTTGTGATTATTCCATGATGTTGTGTGGATTGGTAGTTTGCTCCTTGTGGTGAGCCGGCACAGCCATGGCATACTCAGCCCCAGGGCGCCTTATGTGCCATGCCAGCTCAGCCTGGTTCAGTGATCCTGAGTAGGGGGGTGAAAGGATTGAGAAAAGACAGACAAGAGAATGAAAGCTGGGTCTCGGTGGGACACTGCTCCCTGATGAGGAGACGGCGCCAGCGGTGTCTTTATTTTACACTCTAAATTATTCAGCATCATCAAAACATCAAAACAAACCCCTGGCTATTAACAAAACCATAAACAGTAATGTTAACAAGAGAACAAAACTCTGGCTAATAACAAAGCAATACCAATGCAAAACCAAGCTACAAACATGTTAACGTTTTCAGGATATCTTACTCAAACTCCTTAGATTTAGCTCCGCAAGATTTAACAGAAAACTGACAGTTCACCAATGCTAGCATAGCATCCACTTGCTTTTCTAACATCTGCTTGGCCTCAGTCGCCATCTTCTTCAGCTGACTCCATGCTGATACCTCAGCCACTTGCGTAGTAAAATGCCGCCGATGCCAAGATGTCGTAGATGCAAAACTAGTCCCCTGGATCACACTGTTTGGACGGTTGACCTCGACACTGAGTCTGCACCAGTCCCAGTCAAATCAGCCCTGTCCACGCCGGTGGAAGTCCGGTCCCTTCTCAGCTTCTTTCTTTAGCAGCTGCTGCTGCATGGAGATGAGTAACCTTCGGTAGCTGGAGACTTCCAACTCTGAGTCTGGGGTCTCACATGGACCCAAAGTCCTAGGGAGCTATCAGGTTGCACAAGCAAAGATAACCAAAGCCTAGAAACAATGCGACTGCTGCAAGAGCTTACAATCTAGGTCTAAAACAAAAATTACTTCCTTAAACATCAACCACCACAGCCATCTGCTGCTTTACAGTGGCTTAAACAAAACCTAGGAGATTTCTACCTTATTTTATATCTTCCTATTCACTTATTTTCTACCACTTATTTCTACTTATTTCTCTATTCCTACATCTTATTTCTACCACTTATTTCTCTTCTACATCTTATTTTTACCGCTTATTTTCTACTTATTTCTCTATTTCTACCACGTATTTCTACTTATTTCTTACTTCTACAGCTTATTTCTACCGCTTATTTCTTACCGCTTAGGTCTCTATTTCTACCACTTATTTCTACCTATTTCTCTATTTCTTCAGCTTATTTCTACTTATTTCTCTATTTCTACCGCTTATATTTCTACCTATTTCTCTATTTCTACAGCTTATTTCACCACTAATTGCTTATATTTCTACCTATTTCTCTATTTCTACAGCTTATTTCCTACCACTAATTTTTTGCTTATTTCTCTACCTCTAACTATGAACTATAGGTTGGCTTGGCTGCTTTTGCCCAAACCTTTCCTGGGTTGCAACCCCTGCTTATTTCTACATTTCTACAATTATTTCTACTTATTTTCTACTGCTAACACTTATTTTCTACTTCTTATTTCTATATTCCTACAACTTATTTCCTACTCCCTATTTCTACAGCTTATTTTCTACTGCTTACATTCTACAGCTTATTTCTACCACTTCTTGTTTCTACCTTAGAAATTTAAAAATGCTCCAATAAGCATTGTTTTTAGCCTTACTTTCTGCTTTTACCTTAACCTTCTGCTTTTAGCTTAACTTTCTGCTTTTAGCTGAACTTTCTGCTTTTAGCTGAACTTTCAGCTTTTAGCTTAACTTTCTGCTTTTATCTTTACTTCTTATTTTCTTATTTTTGTTTCTTTAAGCTTACTCTCTGCGCACGCCTTGGAGCCTCCTTTCACCTGACCTCTTTTAAATTTCCCCCGAACTCAGTTCCTGGTCCGAAGCCACTTCTTATAGCCAAAACTCAGGCCCTGGTGATCCCGAGTTGGGGGGATGAAAGGATTGAGAAAAGACACACTTCGGCTCCCTACCTTATTTTTGTTATTAGGCCTTCTTATCATACTTTTGCTTTTTAAACTTACTCTCTATTTCTACCGCTTATTTCTTACAGCTTATTTCCTGAATTTCCCAAGTTTTACACTGAGCTAATATTACCACACTTCAGCTCCGTACCTTACTTTGTTTTTTGGCCTTCTTACTTTTGCTTTTTAAGCTTACTTTCTTATTTTCTTGCTTTTGTTTTTTAAGCTTACTCATTGCGCGCGCCTTGGAGCCTCCTTTCACCTGACCACCTTTTTTATCTCCCCCGAACTCAGTCCCTGGTCCCTGGTCGCAGAACTCAGTCCCTGGTCAGACGCCAGCTCCTTTTATTATTGAATAACATTCCATTGTGTGAAAATGCCACAGCTAGTTTATTTGTTCTCTTGTTGACAGAGATTGGGTTGTTTTCACTTTGGGGATATTTAAATAAAGTCACTATGAATATTCATATATAAGCCTTTGTGTGGACATATATCTGCACTTCTTTTGATTATATGTACCTAGAAGTGGGATTGCTGGGTCATATAGTATGGGTATGTTTAACTTTATATAAAAAAACTACCAAACATTTTTTTCAAAGCAGTTATCCACATGTTTTTTGAAATAATGTTACAATGGATTCATTTTTCAAGTAGTACCTGATTATACTTAGTGTGTCTGTCAACCAGGGGGAATAGATTGATGTCCTCAATCAAAGGCTTCTGTAGACAATATAGTCTGGTTATGACTGGGGCTAAAGTGATTCTGAAAGGAGAATTCTTTATAAAGCGTCCCCCGCTGACTGCCAGATTCCTTCCTAATGCCTCCATCATAATCTGTTGACACTTCTAGCAAAACCATAAAAGAATAATCTGCAGAATTCATATACTACAATCTCTTCATTTTACCCAAGAGGAACCTGAAGCCCAGAGAGGCCATGTGATTTCCCAAAAGTCAACCCCAGATCCTCTGACTCCTCTAATTGATATGATTTCCTTGCATTGTGCTGTCTCTGCATGAAATGGCATTCAGCCATTGTTTAATGAATACCTATACTGTGCTAGGTGATAGGGTTAAAGAAATGAATAAGAAAAAGCACCATCCTAAAAGATCTTATAAACAGGACTATTCAACTATCCTCATTTCAGTATATCCACAAGAATGAATATATTAAAGGTGTCTTTAGCCTGAGCACAAGAGTGGCCAATGGTAAAGAAGCAATCTGATGAGCTACTTCCCCAGTTAAAGAAAGGCCACAGCATGTCTTGATTGCCTGTTGTGTGCCATTTACTGGCCTGAATGCAAAAGGACAGCCTCTGCCCTCAAGAAGTTCAAGGTAGAATACAATGATAGAGGCCAAGCTTAAGACAATTCAGTAAACAGTTCTTGAACATCTGCTCTATTTCAGGCCCTGATCTAGGTGCAGAAGATATGGTGGTGAGCAGAGTTGACAATCTTTCACATTTGCAAGAAGTGTGTGTGTGTGTGTGTGTGTGTGTTTTGAGATCTGCATTTGGTTCAGAATATAGCTTTATGGAGGCCTTATGACTGGAGTGATTTGTAATTGCTAGTTTCTAAGATTGGGATGGGGTGGGTGGGTGAAGGCCACCATCATACATAAATTTTGGTATCAGGAGGAGTGGGAGAATTTGATGTGTTTTATTCTCTCGTATGGAAGTAGTCAAGATGGAAAGCAATGCTTACTATGACTACTGAAATTGTCAATACACACTGGATTGTTTAGTCAGGGAACCTCATCCCTTTTTCCAGGAGGATCATGTAGTTCTGGGAGGAGGAAGGCACTTCCCCAGAAAGCAAGTAACCTCATGATTTGGCCTCATTATTATTATTTTCTTTCATTTCCTAATGCTCTTCTAGTCATGTTGCCAGAAAATTCTTCTAATTTGTAAGAAAGCGCCCCTTCAGTTGTTTCCTAAACACTGATCAGATCAGGCTCCTCAGCTGGTCCTCAGATCAGCACAGTGTAGTTGTTGAACTTGTACTTCATAGGAGCTAACTTCTTGCCCCCCAAGGATACTGCTCATCCAAACTATAGCCAAGCCACTTGGAAAATAGTACCAGTAATATTTCTCATTTGATCTGCAGCTATCACCTGTATCACAATGGAAGAGATGAGTATGCATGCCACCCAGGTGCAGAAGCCTGTAAAGACTGAGTGGAATTCTCGGTGTGTCATTTTCACCTATTTTCAAGGGGACATCGGCAGCGTAGTGGATGAACACTTCTCCAGAGCTCTGAGCAATGTCAGGAGCCCCCAGGAATTGAGCCCCTTCAGCCAGAGTGGAGATGTGATCCTGAAGAATGGTGAGCATGTTGTGGGGGAATAGGCTGGAACTTCCAATCAAGGCTATCACTGAAAGATAGTTCTCTGATTCTCTTAATGCATATACACATGTATATATTTGCTGAAGGCAAGCCATATTGTCAGAAAGATGCTGCCACCCCCTTCTTAGAAGTTTAATGTGATAATGGACACTGTTTAATCAAATTAGTTCACCTATTTCACTGTTTTCTCAATTGTGTCAAGTGCTGGCTGGATTAACTACTCGGTACACAATAAGAGCACCATAACTGTTTGCTATTATTACCTTTACCAGTATTACTATTATTACCATTATTATTATTATTATTATTATTATTATTATTTCTACTACTGCTGGCCTCACAGGGGAAGGATGACCAAAATATTCACATTATACAAAAGCATGTCCCATATAAGTACACCCAGACTCCTCTCTACTAATAGTGGATGATCTGATGGTCAGGGAAGGGGCCAGAGAGAGGTAGATGGAACCTTACCACATCCCTCTTTGCACTCTTAACAGTATCAGGGGTGTCTATTGCATTAACTATTTAGTAATTATTTTTAAATATACATTCTTATATCTCAAAACAATTATTTCAAGAGCTATGTAAAAAATGTGCTCATCAAAATATCTAGGTATGGAGAAAGCCATAAATAAGCTGGCAAGCCCTGCAGTATGGCTTTTATGGACCCTGGACACTTTGCTTCATAGGCACATTCCTTCGTAAAGATATGAAAAAGGACATTTTTTCCTAAAATGGCATAAAAGCAAATATAATCTAGGATGCATTCATTTTATATACTCATTATAATGATTATATTTATTTTTTTCTTACAATTTTAAAGGCAATTAAAATATTTTCATGGATTCCTAAAAGTATTTATGGGCCCTAGACACTGTACCTGCTGTGCCTAATGGAGAAGTCACCCTGCTAGGTGGATGTGATTTGATAGGGCTCTTTATCACCTTTTTGAAATGTGCAAATAGACCAGGGTCTGATTGATTTTTTAAAAATATGTTTGTATAGATTTTTAGAGAAAGAGGAAGGGAGAGGGAGAGAGAGAAAAACATTTGGCCCTGACCTGTCACCTTTTGGTGCATGGGATGATGCTCAACCAACTGAGCTACACCAGTCAGGGCAGGCCTGATTGATTTAAGAGCTCTTCATTGCAGTTGCTGAGCACACATTGAATGCCTTGCTCCCACTGGAAGATGCACATGCCTCCAAATTGGACACTTTGTGCAAAGTGGCCATGCAGGGCCTCTGCCCCCATAGGAAGAGGTCCTGTGTTTTTAGATGCCATCACTCTGGTTTTGTTCTTTGGGTTTGGACAAGGAGTTGGTATACATCTGATGTGCTTACTCACCTTAGCAGAATTTACTTTTCTCTAAGAAATTTCTTTTCCAGTCAGGAGATGTGATTTTCTTAGAGACTCTTGTGAATTAAGTAAACATGTGGAAGGGGATGTGGTAGCAGCATATATTAAAGGAAATGCTGTAGGTCTTGTTAAAATGGGAACAAGGAGGTAGATGAAGAGGTGAGGAGGTGATGTTCAAGGATGTTCTGAAGCCCTTCCTGGTTTGGCTCAATGGATAAAGCGTCGGCCTGTGGACTGTAGGGTCCCAGGTTCGATTCTGGTCAAGGGCATGTACCTTGGTTGCGGGCACATCCCCAGTAGGGAGTGTGCAGGGGGCAGCTGATCGATGTTTCTCATCAATGTTTCTAACTCTCTATTTCTCTCCCTTCCTCTCTGTAAAAAATCAATAAAATATATATATTTTTAAAAAAGACTGTGCTGAGTACTACAGAGCAGGAGAGGGAATGATTGATCTTGAGTCATTTGGGGAATTGATAGGTGGAAAGTGGGATTCAAAGGATCTATCTGGCCCCAAAGAAGGGGCAAAACCCCAGGCTTTTTATGCACAGACAAGATATTGCTAATTTTGGTTCTTTGATGTAGATCTAAATACATTTACTTGAATTCATTACAGTCATTCCTTTGTAAGTACCATCCATCCATAGTCCCTCATTTCCTTTATCCTGCTTGCCTGGTAAAACCCAACCTGAGATAAAACCAAGTCTTAGCCTATTGACCCATTTCTGTGCTTCATTTTGTAGCAAGACTCAAAAGCAGTGTCCATGTACACTCTGTCCTCTTCCTCTCCTCTCCTGCTCTCTAGAATCCACTCCTCAAGTTTCATCCTCATCACTCCTTGAAATTACTTTTATCAACATGAGCCAGTGACCTCCACTTTCCAAATCCAATAGTCCTCTGTCCTCATCTTATTTGACCTATCAACAACATTTGCTGCAGTTGATTGCTCCCTCCTTTTGGAAATACCTCCTTCACTTGGATTCTATAACATCATACTCTTCATTTTCCTCTTACTACTCCCTGGTTACTACTTCTCAATCTCCTTTGCTGGATGTTCTTTTCTTTTTGACTTCTAAATGTTTGAGGCTCCAGGACTCAGGTCTCAGACAAATTCTCTATCTACATCCATTCCTTATGGATCTCTTTCTTCTCTTGGTCTTAAATACCATCCATATACCATCAATTTTAAATGTATATCTCCAGTCAAAGCTGGATTTCAGACCCACCTATCCAGCTGCCTACTTGATATTTACACTTTATGCATCTAATAGGAATATGAAAAAAAGTCCCAAGTTGAACTCTTAATCTTCTAAATCTGCTCCATTCATAGTCCCTCCATCTCAGTAAATGGTAGCTGCATCTTTCTAATTAATTGGAGCCATGTTTAACTCCTCTCTTACCTCACATCCCATATCCAATTATTCAAAAAATTCTGTAAGTACTAACTTCAAAATATCTCCAAGGTCTTACCAGTTCTCCCCATCTCCACTGCTATCACCTTGGTCCAAGAAGCCATCATTCTTCCTGTTGCACCCCTGATTCCAGCCCCAGGCCTGGCAACATTGCTTGAGGGCTGCTGAGAAGGTGATGCTACACACCTGAGTGCCTAGCGGCCTTTTATAGCCTGTCTAAAAGGGTCGCAAAATCCTCTCTCCCTTGCTCCATGATCTAGTGAGGATGAGAAATAAATGTTGGGTTTCTTTTTTAGTGTGAATAGCTATATAAGATAGAGTCATCCTAGTTTTTATGATCCTTAGGAACACTGACAACTTGGTGTCTTCCTTTTCAGCCAGGGAGAGGAAACTGCCAACATATATTAAACTCCTATTGGATGCCAGGTAACAGGCTACAATTACTGCATCCACTTCAGTGGTTCATAAAGGTCAAAGATGGACAAACTGAACCTATGTTGTTAGAAGATAGGAGATGGGTTACTTTTGTGGATGGGGGTTGCTTTTGGGGATGGGGGCTAGTGACTGGATGTGGGCATGAGGAGGGCTTCTGGGATGGTGGTCATGTTCTGTTTCTTGATCTGGGTGCTCATTACTCAGTTCGTGAAAATTCCCAAGCTGTACACTTTATTTGTACATTTTTCTGCATGTGTGTTGTACTTCACAAAACCACTTTACAGTAGATTTCTATATCCTCTCAGAATAGGAAACTGCAGGGTAAATGACATGGTGCATCACACATGTGAGTGCTAGACTGAAACCCAGGTCAGTCAGACTCCAGAGCCAATCTCTTGACTACTTCACTGTCCTTCCTTTGTAGACTCTGACAGCACCCTGGCAAGAGAGTTAATAATGCCCATAAGAACTATAGCTAATACTGTTTACAATGGCTAACATTTACTGAGCACATACTTTCTGTGAGTGAGACCTCTTGTTAGGGGGTGTCACATGGATGATCTCATTGAATCCTCATACCAACTTACTGGTTAACTCTCACTGTGTCCATTTCATGGTAAAGAAACTGAGGCTCAAAGAGTCTAGGATCCCACAGCTAGAAAGGGGCAGCCATTCACAAGCAAATCAGTTTGATTGCAGATTTTGAGCTCTTAGTCACTTTCTGTATTTCACATGTTCTGTATTTCATCTCCATTTTCAGTTGGGAAAAGGAATCTAGATAAATCACCAAAACACTAGGTATCTCAGGGAAGTGATTGTGAAGTATGGTGAGAGACTGAACAGTACCCCACCCCCACTCCCAGTGCCTAAGAACAGGACTGTCTCCTATAAGCTGTTCCTCTGTCTCTGGTATCATTTTTATCTTAGCTAATACAAACAATATAATGCAAAGAAGGCAGAGAGGAGAGAGTCAATGTGTGCAGATTGGGTAGGCCAAAGTTTGGACTTTCATGGTACAAGATGTGGGTATGTGTTCTGAGGGATCTCAGTTTCAATGTAATCACAAAGCAAGATTTGTATTAAAGGTAGAGACAGAGAGAGGGAAAGAAGGAAAGAAGAAAGGGTGGGTGGAAGGGAATCAGGCATTTATGTGTTGGTCTTATCATAATTATGACCCAGAGTCACTGAGTCAAGAGGTTTTTACTTTAAAATTACTTTTTCTAACCACAAAAATAATGTGTTAATTTTTGAAGAATTTATAAAACACGGGTAAGCAATCAGGGCACAAAACCACGTGTGCATCTATGCACACATACTAAGTTTTACAACATAACATTATTTTGCACAAAATTGGTTGTAACTTTTTTTAATCAACAATAGTCATATGTCTCTCTCTATGCCATTATATGTTCTACTACAACATCAAGAATATCCTCCTTATAGACATACCAAATCTATTAAAAGTTTTAGACATTTAGGTTATTGCCAATCTTTAACTGTATTATAAATGTCACTTTGAATCATTGTAGCTAAATTTATGCATGCATCATTGATTATATCCTTAAAATAAATTGCTGTAAGTGCAATGATTGGGTCAAAGGGTACACACCAATTTTAGGCTTTTGACATGTACTGACAAAGTGCTCCCCAGAAGTGTTATGCCCATCTGACACCCATCCAACCCTAGTAGTGTGGGGAAATGCCCATCTCACAGTACTCTTTGCAATGTTGGAGAGGCATAGCCAGTAAGAGCATGAGGTTTGGAATCAGACAGATTTATCACTTGCTAACTGTGTGAATTACGCAAATTATTTTAACCTCTCTGAGTCTCTATTTTCTCATCTGGGTTACTACATAAGACCACAAATGCAGAATGTTAAGCAAAGTGTCTGCTCCATAGTAAGTGCTCAATAAAGAAAAGCTTTTCTAGATTTATAGTTGTTCCTGCTCATCTCTGACATATTCTTCCCTGGGAATGGACACATACTGAGCACAGGCTTCTGAAATCTCTTTTAGAGCCAGTATATATTCGATACTCCACATCATCCCTGAAGTGCTGCTGCTGTGGGCTTTTTTGCTTAGTCCTTTCCTCTCTTCCCTTTTTGGCACTGAGGGTAGGAGGACACTCAGGTCTCATACCTTACCATTTTGCTTTTTCCTAGGTTGATTATATGACTGTTGCAAACTAGGAAAGAAACCTATGAATATGAGCCCAAACTGGGTTTATAAACCAAAATAATGATTAATAATAATAGCAACAGCTATCACTATTGAGGGCCTATTATGTACCAGGAACTATGCCATATCTTTTAAATGGATTGTCTCATTTAATTTCACAACAGTCCCAGAGGCTCAGAGGTGGGTGGGGACATGCTCAGTGTCACACAGCTTGGAAGGAGCAGAGCTGGGATTAGACTCCAAACCTGTCTGACATCTGGCATCGAAGTCTGTGCTCTTAACCACTTTGCATGCTGCTTTCATCAGTGTAGAAAGATTTAAGGGAGGAGTATGTGTGTGTGCATATGTTTGAGAAAGGGTACATGTATGTGTAAGCGTATGCGTACGTTCATTAGAATAATATTTAGTCAGGGCCTACTAAGTGCCAGGCACTGTGCAAGTTCCTGAGAATATGGTGGTGAACAAAAGAAAAATTATCTCAGTCCTCTCAAAGTTTACTGGCTAGTGGAGAAGGCTAAGCGTGAGTGAATGAATAAATGAAGAAATTACAGGTTAGGATTACTGCAATGAAGGAAATAAACAGAACATAGTCACAGTCAATATCAGGATAACAAACTCTAGATTGGAGGGTCAGGGAGATCCTTTCTGAGAGAGTGCATTCAGTGCCTAGGTCATATGTACAAGATCAGTAAAGCCAGTTCAGATGAAAACTACCCAGTTGTTGGGAGGCTACACATTGTTTTTAATTTGTTCTTAGGGCATGTGGTACCCTCATTGAATACAAAGAATGGACAATGATTATACTTAGTTAGCTTAATCACTCTATTTGTGCTATACAGTGCCTTGAATTGCTGCTCTCCTGCAGATAATCAGTTTTCAAAAGTAGCATCCATCCCCGGGAACAAATCTTATTATATGTTTCCTTGCTCTTGATTTCATTTAAAGAGGCCAATCATTGTAAATGATGTGAAATGTTGGGCAGAATGTCTGTTAGGGCTTTTTTGCTCTTACATCTCTATGATATCGAAAAGCTAGGGTGGTGAGTGGGAGCACTCTAGTATCACCGGGTAGACCTCTCAGATGTTTTTATCTTGTACAGAATCCAGGCAAACTGAACATTCAGAAGAGCTGAGAGAGGCACATGTGGAGGGAAAAGAGACCAGACAGCCTCTCCAGCCTTCCAATCTTCCTCTGTCTCTACACCCACGCCCCCTTCATTATCTTGGATAGTTGAGAGGTTCCAAGCTTTAAGTATCTGCTAAAACTCTCTCTTCTTCCCCTTTTGCTTGAATGGGTGTTGAGAATAGAGAAAACATCCATCATGAAATATCCATGTCATGAACTATCCTGGACTTCTTGAGAACTCAAATTCTGCTGCTATTTATAGGTACAATTAGAATTAGTGTTTCTGAGACCAACAGAGTCTCCAACCTCATTAGTTAGTCCACAAGAAGAAACAGTTACTGCTTGACCTTGAATGCTTTGCTTATGTAGGAAGAGGTCCAAACAACCATTTCCCTACCCCATCACTTATCACTCCAGCTTAGATCCCTACATGGCTAATCTGCTTTGCTAACTTGGTCCAGTCTCCTAACATCCTCATGCCCCAAATTCCTCTTGAAAATGGGGTTTCAACCCCTAGATTTGTATAAGTGATGGACACAGGCAAGTGTTACACCCCTTATAAAGTTCAGTGGAGTCTTCATAGTCTGTGTACTTAAAGGATCAGCTATAAAATAAAGCTAAACAACAGCAACAACCACACACAAATCATCTTTAATCAAGCAATGCTTCAAAAGTTTCCCTGAGGGGCTAGTTGGACAAGGATGCAAAAATGTATATACAAAGGTGTTCATCACAATGTTGTTAATAAACAAAATTGCAAATAACTGAGTTTCTCACAAATACAATGTTTTCTAGTCGAGTTACTACCTAATGATAGAATACTGTGCAGCCATTTAAAAAGCTGGTGTCGTCTCCATTCATGTCTATGAGGGATATTTGTAATATTTTAATGATTTGAAAGCAGCCTTAAAAACAATATGTGATGTGAAAACAATGCAGCCCTGGCCAGGTAGCTCAGTTAGTTAGAATGCCATCCCAATATGCCAAGGTTGTGGTTTGATCTTCAGTCAGGGCACATATATGAATCAACCAGTGAATGCATGAATGGGTGGGACAACAAATTGATGTTTCCCTCTCTTCTCCCTTCCTCTCTCTTTCTCTTTCTAAAATCTCTCTCGTCTCTCTAAAATCAATAAATAAAAATAATACAATGCATACATGAATTAAAACAAACCTTAGTAAGAAATATACCTAAAGGTGGACAATGGTGGTCTCTGGATATTATGATGAGTTTTTTTTTAATCTTTTCTACATTTCTTCACATTAAAAAAATATTATGTATTAACCAGAAAAATTAAGTTACTTCCATTTTGAAAACAATAAATATACACCTAACATGTCTTCTAAATCTTTCCTTCTCAGATAGTGACATGCCTCCAAATCAGTGGCGTTTCTCTTCTCAGTGGACAAAGCCACAACCAGAAGTACCTTTTGCAAATGGCAACGTCAACTGCATCACAAATGGGTTTGGTCCCATGGCTATGGATCAGTACCCAGTGCCCCTGACTGGGAATACCTCTGTTCAGCCTGGTGATCTGTGGCATTTCTCCTCCCTAACCAGCCCAGGATCTCCAGAGCCAGAATATCCTCATGCCTTCTCTGCTGGGCACCTGGTTCCAGAGGCCCAGCCTAATGGGAAATATGAGCCCCTCCTAAATTTCTTCCAGCAAGAGAGATGTGTAGCCTATCCTCAGCAATCTGCCATGTGGGAGAATTGTAACTCTGCCCAGGCAGCCAGAAGCACAGGAATGGCCTTCAACCTGCCTTCCAGCTCAGCCCACTGTAAGTAAATGCTTGCCTCTGGTTGGTTGGGGTTGAGAGTGAGTTGGCATGAGGTGGGTTGTCAAGACTAATTTCTGCTGCTCTGAACATGGAGGTTCTGAGGGTCAGAATGTTCTGCTTAAATGTTCCATATATCTTCACTAGGCTTCAATGACATTCACAGTTTAATGAATAAGGGTTACCTAGAGAGCCAGTCAGATGAACTTGACCTGAAATATTCATCCAGTCTGTTGACTTGGACTTATCCTAGAAAAATGATGGGTTGCTACCTAAAATTGTAGAGTCTGTATTCACATCACTGTGAGCCACCAAATAATCCGTTTGTAAAACAGAACTTGGCCCTATACCTATAAACTAAAACTCTATTCTTCAAACAGGTTGGCAACTTGCAATGATGTCAGGCTCAGTCAAAAACAAGGGCAATATATACCAGCCATCTGCTCCACACACTAAAATTCAAAGCAACTGTAGAGGCATCCTATTGCTTTCTGGAGACCACCACAGTGCCTGTGCACTTGGCTCTTCCTGCTTGGTTTTCCTTGGAGTCTTGTTCCCTGATCATCACCCATCCCACTGAACTAAAACACTTCTTCACTTACCCACTCATTCAAAAAATATTTAATTAGTGCCTACTAGATGAAAAAGACCCATAAAAAAGATTCCTTTCTTTGTAAAAATGTGGGGAAGAATTGGCTCCGGGGTACATTTTCACCAAAAGAGCAACCCACTCTGCTATAAGATTTGCCTTTCACATGAAATACTGAAGATATACACCGAGTGGCCAGATTATTATGACCACCTGATATTTGTAGGCAAATTAGCTATAATTTCATGCTGAAGTTGCTAGAGGGCCAGACCATTATAAATAGGGAAGCAGGTTGTTTACCACGACAGTAGACGTGATTTTTTCCAGAAGATATGGGTAAACAACATGATTTAACAAACTTTGAACGTGGTATATATTTGAACACGAGTGGCCAGATTATTATGATCACCCCATCAGTACTTCGTTGGACCACCTTTTGCCTTCAATAATGTGGCAATTCTTCCTGGCATTGACTCCACGAGATGTTGAAAGGTGATGCGAGGCATCTGACACCATGCCTGATGAATAGCACTGTCCAGTTCTGTGAGATTTGATGGTTGTGGAACCAGCTGCCTGATGGCGCTTTTAACTTCGTCCCACAAATGCTCCATTGGATTGCGATCTGGTGATTGTGGGGGCCACCTAAGCAAGATAAAGTCTCCCTCACGTTCTTGAC
>NW_006299241.1:151066-156487 GCF_000327345.1 Myotis davidii | reverse complement strand
TTTAAAATTAGAAAGAGAATCCCCCCCCCCAATTCACATTAAAGTGCTATTGATGCAGGGTTTGGGCTGAAAAGGGCAGACTCAGACCATTATGGTTATCCTGAATGTGGCTTGAAATGTCTAGTACAGAAAGGGGTCCCCAAAGTGCTAAACTGTCTGGAAAGAAGGCCAGAACTGCTAATGGTCTCTAAAGCAGAGGTTCTTAACCTAGTGTTCATCAACCCGAGACCTCTGAGGATCAATGAATCCCTTGAAATTGCAGAAAGTGTGTGTGTGTGTGTGTGTGTGTGTGTGGTGTGTGTGTATTAGTTGTCTGCACTCTGGGTGAATTTTTTTTTATAGTTCTCAAATCCATACATATCTGTGGTTCTAGTGTCCCATGCCTGAAATAAGTTGCTAAAAGCTGCCTTTACTCTGAACTAAGTATATAGTACACAAAGAGTCTGTTTAGCATAGCCTTCCTAAGTCAGACCTTGTGTTCCATCCTAATGTTGAAAAAATTTTCCATTAAGATACCAGTCCATCACTTACAGAGTTTGATTAAAAATGTACATATTTAAAAAGAGTAAATTATAAATGTCATGATTGGGAAACCTATGAAAATTCCCACCCGATACTCTGTCAAAAATCTGTTTATACTATATTCAGAAGGAAGATTAGGCCAACTGTGTTTGTGTATATGCCAGCAGAGTCCTGTTTCAACAGTTGGTTAGAACACAGATGGCTTAAATTATCGCCTCCCAAACATAACTCTATAGTTCAAATCCAATTCAGCAAATACTTAGTGAGCTTCTACTATAGGCAAAACTAAAAGGCAGGCATATTCTCAAATGTTTGTCACCATAGTCTTGGCTGCTGCAAAGTCTTAGCACTTTTCTGCTAATGTGGACATTAGTCATATTAATTGGTGACTGATGCTTCCAGATCTATTCAGGAAGTTAGTGACACTTAATCAAAAACACTGCCTAGAAGATGGGGAAAAGGCTCAGGGGACCTTAAAAACAGAAGCTTTTCTGTTTTTGTAGCATCTAAGAAAATATGCCAGGTGTCCACAAACCGAGGAGCAAGTGATTTGGAGGTCTTGGGGTACAACTGAGCACTTACTAACCCAGTCCTAGGAATTTCATTTTCAATCATATTTGTTCTTTACTAGGTAAGAAATATTTCCGCCCAGATCGTGGATCTGCCAGTGCCAGCCTTGCAAGTGCAAGTAAGTATATGGTTCTGCTTTTGATAGTGTGTCTCTGTGTCCTGAGAACAAACTTGAGGAGAAGCTTATAGTATAAAAACCAAGATTTTTAACAACTGAAAAGACCCTCATTTGTATTATTTAGTATTTTCATAGTTAGAACTTGTTTCATCAGAATCTCAAAGATTCCATGCACTCGGAATCTTATAAAATTCTTGAGCATTTTCTTATTTTGACATAGATGCAACTCTATTGAGTTTTTAAAAAAATCTGAGCTGGATTTAAATGAGTTTACTGAGGTGACCCAGAAAAATGAACAAGTTCATAATATTAGCTTGCTCTGCCCCAGATGTCCAGTTTCCAGTCAAGAACACAGGGCTACTCCAGAACTCTACAGTCAGGGAAAATGACACTGGAGACCAAAGGCCAGGACTATGGGCTTCACACTCAATTTGAAAGTGGTGTCAGTAGGAACTTACAAATAAGGACAATCTGGGTGGAATGACATGAGGATTTTTTTTAAAGCCAGTGTAAAGAACTTTTATTGTAATAATAAAACTTGAAACTCATATGTAATGCAGGGGAGGTGGATGGGAAGTAGGCAGCAATAATTTCTTCACCAAATCACTACACAGGACAGCAAAGGAATAAGAGGAGGGAAAAAAAGCCAGGAAACTTTCAGCTCAGCAGGGGGAGGTGAGCATCAAAAAACAGGAGATGCTGAAGCTGTGATGACCAGCATCATTTTCTTAAGACAACACTCAAAGATTTGTCATGATGGCTGGGCTTTCATTAGGTTTTAAGTGTCTACAAACAGAACCTTCAATTTAAACTTTTGATTAAAGTTCTTAAAATTTAGAGAGTGGAGCCTGGATAGCTATGACATAAAAATCCTGAATATATATTAGAAAAAAACAACAACACAGGATTGGGGCTGGGGGGAGAGACAGGACATGAAGAAGGCTTCAGAGGTCTCTGATGGCCCTGAGATATGGATACCTGTAGTGTCCAACATCGCAGTGAAAACAATTTGCTTTTAAAAGGCAGAGGGTTTAGGGGAGAGTGGGATGGGGCAGTGGAGGCATGGGCTCTCCCCTCCCCACTTCAGTTTTGGGTAAGGGATGATGAGAGAAACATCGATCAGCTGCCTCCTGCACATCTACTGGGGAAGTGCCCACATTGGGTAGGACTCTTAATTCAACCCAAAGACATCTCTCAACTTGGAGATAATTTGGCCCTCAACAGTGCCTCAAGTCTGCTATGGCTTTGCAGGGCAGCAGTAAGAATGTTTAATATATAATAGATAAAAATTTCATCCAAAAAAATAAAATAAAGATTCTTGCATCCTCCACACACCAATTCCTAGTCTAAAGTCAACCCATTACTTGTGCAGTTAATACTTGAGTAATATGTAATTGGAAACCTAGATCCAAAAGACTGAAACTGAATCTTCACCCTAAAACAAAAAAGAGTAACTTGAGGTTTATGGCAAGTAGTTTAGGTCAACACACATACGAAGAGAAAGGGGAAGAGCAAAGCTGGGTGACAGAACACATTCAGTCGGAGCAGATGTTTATACAAAGTGTAGTGGAACATCAAGAAAAGCTCTGCACAGATTCGCGTGTGCGCGTTGGGGGCGCCAGATCCCTCCATGGCACATCCAAGCACAGGGAGCTCAGGGAGTAGGCCATTCCTGTCATTCCAGTTTTAGAAGTTCTACGTCAAAGAGAGTGGCATTGGGTGGGATGATGTCTTGGTGCCAGTGGCACCATAGGCATAGTCTGGGAAGATAGTTTGGCTCTCTGACCCACACTCATGTGGGCAACCTCTTCCCAGCCTTGGATCACCTCCTGCCTGCCTAGCATAAACTTAAAGGGCTTGTTTCTGTCCTGGGAGGAATCAAATTTCTTTCCATCTTCAAGCATTCCCACGTAGTGCACGAGGCAGATCTGGCCATGCTTTGGGAAGGTGCGCCCCTCTCCACTTGCACTCCCATAGCAGCGGGCGGGCTGCGGTGGCAGGCGAGGGTTGGGTGAGCAGTGCAATTGACGTCAGCGGCTGGACCGAGAGCAGACCTGGAGACTGAGGCTTTGCCTCCTCCCTCTGCGTGATGTCTCAACATGAGGATATTCATGGCCTGGGTTCAAATGTGGCTTTATTACTTACTATTTCAGGAACTTGGTTCCATTTCTTAACCTCTCCATACCTCAGTTGCCTTTTTTGTAAAATGAGGATTAAAATAGTGCCCACCTCAGGGTTTCTGTGAAGATTAAATGATAATATATGTAAACGATTTGAATTTATATCCTAATGTAAATTAGCCATAGTAAGCCACGAAACACACACACACACACACACACACACCACAGCATCTTGTATGCCAAAAGCTGTGCTTCATGCTGTGTTTGAGAGGAACAAAAGGAACAGCTACCACCATGGCACCTGATCTCAGGCACTTTACAGTCTAATGTGAAGTAGGTGGGGAGGCGGGGGGCAACATATAGACCATACTAGAATGTCAGTTCCTTGAGGGCAGAGACTTTGAGGGGTGTGCTGCCATATCCACATCACCAGCACCTGCAATATTGCCTAGCACAGAGGTCAATGCATATTTTATGAATGAGTGAATGCTGGAAACAATAAAAACATTGATAAGGGAAATGGTACAAACGTATCTGCCAATGTAGTTCAAATTATTTTGTTTGAAACCCTTGTTTGAGAGTAACAAATAAACAAGCCACAAACCACCCTGAGTGATTAATTGTACATGCCCAAATGAGGAGATGGATTTAGGGCTAGTTCAAGAGCCTTAGCATGGCTGAGTCAGGTTTTGTATCAGTCTCTGCCCAAGGGAGTTAGCTCTGCTGGGATTCTAATTAATGAAGTCAGGATTATAAAGTATCCTAAATACTTGTTAATAATTTATACATTTTTAAATTATATTAAATTGTAAGCCTTAGAATTATTGAAAACTTGAGATGTTAAATTGTTCTAGGCCAAAAATAATAACAACATGTATGGGTAGTGACTATGAGACAGATACCCCATACACCATCCTGCTCAGTCCTCACAATAACCTCATGATAGGCATATGAGGCATATTAGGCACTTTACACATTAGGTTTTCAGTAAATAGGGATTGAACAAATGAATAAATATTCCCATTTTATAGATGAAAAGACTGAGTTTCAAACAGGTGAAAAGGCTTGCTTTAATATCACAGCAAGCAGCAGAGGTATCTGCTTTCACAGTGTCAAAATATGATCAAAATCATAAATTACAATAAATAAATAATAAAAAAGAATTCCAACTTAAATCAAGTATGTCAACAGTAAAAATTAGCAACTGGTAAGATTGTTTTACTGTATATGGGTTCACTGTCTATCTGTGGCCAGGACACTATCCTAGAATAAGCAGAGGGATGTAAAAGGCTTGGAAAGCATTCAAAGGAGCAATATTACCTTAGGAAAGGGGCAGGGAATGAGCTTTCATGTGGAGAGTGGTTAAGGAGAGGTGACTATTCTGCCACTTTGGCTCTGAGCAGAGGGAGGCAGAAGAGCATGACAACTGTGAATGGGGCAACTTAGGGCTCTGAATAAAAGGATCAGGTAACACAGAAAGCCCATGATGCATGCGCTTAGTCAGTCTCCCAGTCTTGCCTGATGGTGAGAACCACAGGGAGGGAGTTTGTGAAATGCAGACTCTGCACCCTCACTTTTTGGTTTGATATATTTGGCGTGGAACTCAGTTGCCTCTGTATGTTTGATTATATATATTTTATATTAACTTGATTTCAAAGTGAACTGGATGAACCTTTCAGGAGGAATTTTGGTCGTTCTGAAAGATTTCCTATGTGAGGACCCAGATAAATTTTTGTCAAAAGAAGGAAGACAGTCTCCTCCTGTCCTTTCAAAATGGCCTAGTCCCCACATGTGGGCTGTCAGGTGCCTCAGAAGCAGTGACCATGTGGAAGAGAAGAGCAATTAGCCAGAAGGGTAGTCAGGTTTTCTCAAGGTGATTTAAAAACTTTGGTGCCAAAATTTTAGTGAATTTTATTTTTTTCATTTGTAGAAATAACACTGGATGTATATAGTTTCTATGTCCACAGATAATAATAGCATTGGTACTGCTATTTGCCAGACTATATATGAATAAAACTGTCTTTGTCTCTCTCCTCTAGTGGGAAAGGCAACCCTCCCCCAATAAAAGGAAAAATAACAAATTTGTAAGTT
>NW_006299241.1:148684-151054 GCF_000327345.1 Myotis davidii | reverse complement strand
CCAACTTTGGATAAAGTGGTCAAAGAA
The DNA here is from genome assembly GCF_000327345.1 of Myotis davidii. Taxonomy (NCBI): domain Eukaryota; kingdom Metazoa; phylum Chordata; class Mammalia; order Chiroptera; family Vespertilionidae; genus Myotis; species Myotis davidii. The sequence goes on along the minus strand of NW_006299241.1, from coordinate 151,027 downwards.
GACTTCTTGGAGGAGGTGACATGTGAACAGAGGCCTGAAAGAAGTGAAGGAGCCAGCTTTAGGAAGAGTTGGGGTAGAGATGGAGGAAGGTTGAGTAAGCTGCCCCCCTGCAGAGACCCAGAAGTATGAGAGGAATGGGTGAAAGATCAGTATGGCCAGTGTAGTGAGAAACAGTAACACAAAAGCAGGCTGGAGAGGTAGGCAGGGACCAGATGACAGAGGGCCTTATGGGTCATTTTGAGAATTTGGATTTTATATTCTAAGTGATTTGGTGAGCCCTGAAAGATGCTTATTAAATCCAATGTCCATTTAATGAGGTCACAAAAGCTGTGGTAGAGAAGAGAGATTGAAGAAAGGCAAGAATGAAAATAGACCAGTTTGGAGGCAAGAAGCATGAGAAGATGATAACCTGGATTAGATCGTAGGAGTGGAGATAGAAGTATATGTATTTGATATCTATTTGGGAGGTTTAGCTCTTAGGATTTGCTAATGCTTTGGATGAGAGTGGCAAGGGAAAGGGAAGAATCCAGATTAGCTCTTTGGTTTACTGTTTGAGCACGTAGGTAGATTAGTGGTACAAAATGGATCAAATAATATCAAAATGAGGAAGACTGTAGGAGACACAACTGTGTTGTGGCCCTGTAATGTCCGAGGTGCCTATAAAGTACCCAAGTGGATATATCTTTTAAATAGTTGTATATGTAAGTATGGAGTTCAGAAGGGAACTCAGTAAATTTCTGAGATTGTTTGGTATATAAATGATATTTAAATCCATTGAATGGTCCCGTAGGAAGAGAGTGTAGATACAGAAGAAAAAAGAGCAGAGGACAGTTCTGAAATGTGCCAATATTTAGAGGTTGGGAACCCAAGAAACAAAAAAAGGACATGACAAGGAGCAGTAAGTGTGTGAGAAGAAGAACCAGGAGAGTGTGGTATTAAAAAAACTAAAAGAAGATAATTCAAAACAGAGATTGGTCAACTGTATCAAAGGCTTCTGAGAGATAAAATAAGAGAAGGGTAGATAAATGTCTATTGGATGTGGCATCAGAGATTTTGATAACCTTATTAAGGGCAATTTTTGTTATGTGATATGTACAGAAACCAGATTGGAGTGGGTTGAAGAGTGAATGGGAGATGAGAAAGGGGAGACAATAAGTGCCAGCAGCTTAGAGAAGTTTAGCATTGAGGGAGTAAATAGAAATGAGGTAGTAGCTAAAGAGACTAGTGGGGTAGGGAGGGATTTTTTAAAGGCAAATATTAGAACCTATTTGTATGGTAATGGGAAAGATCCAACAAAGATGAGGAGTTCGATGACAGAGGCGAATGAGGATAACTTCATGGGTGAGGTCATGGAGGAGATCTAAGGGACATAAGGAAGCATTGCCATTTGCTAGGAAGAGAGAACATTCTACTGTTGAAAGTGTACCAAAAAAAAAAGGATATAGGTACAAATATATTTACAGGCTTGTTTGTGGGGAATCTACAAGGTACTAATCAAATGATTTATATTTTCTCCTTCAACTATGGGGCAAGATCATCAGCTAAGATTGAGAATGTGTGATATTGAGCACTGGGAAAGCAAGCCTTCTGGTAGACAGAGATGAGCAGGATTTCTGAGTGCTAATCTCAAGTCTGAGATCATGAGTTTCATGTGGAAACACTTAGCTGGGTTGTGTGATTTTCACCAGTGTTGTTACATTAGTGTAATGCACAGAGAAGGCAAATTGTGAGGCTTATCCAGGGTTGAGGTTTTGGCAAGCGAGTATGATGGATCAAGAAAGAGGAAAAGGAGTCTAGGGTATTACAAGTGAGTGATTATCACAAGGGACCATTGTGTCTAAGCTGCACAAAGAAGGAAACAGACAGATGGAGGGTAATGGGTGGTGGAGGTTGAAGGAATGGAGGATTAGATTATGTAAAAATGCAGTAATAAGACTAAGCCAATGAAATGGGAAGTGGTGGTTGGAGAGTAGATGTTTGAAATTGAGATGACAAGGGTACCACCTGTGTAGATGATGACAAAGTCTAGTATGTGACTATGGGAATGTCTGACTGAGGTAAAGTAAAAGGTCATCAGGGATGAGGAGAATGACAAGAATCACAGAAGTGAAGCAAAATAAGAACCAATATCTACCTATAATGGAAGTGCTATTATTATGCAGTTAACAGATAGAAAAATTGAAGTTTACATAGGTTAAGTAACTTGCCTAAAGTCAAGGTGAGTAAATGCCAGTCAACTTTTTCTGACTTCAAAAGTCTTGGTCTTATCCAGTAAGCTTAAGCTGAAGTGTGACCACAAATTCCTTTACTACAAATAAAGACATTGCCTCTTTAACAAAATAA
>NW_006299241.1:142398-148596 GCF_000327345.1 Myotis davidii | reverse complement strand
ACTGTTCTAAGGGCTTTACATGTGTTTAACTCACTTAATCCTTCCAGAATCTTAAGAGGCGGGTATCATTAGTACTCACATTTAACAAATGGGGTAAGTGGAGTTCAGATAGCCCCTAGGTTAACTTGCCCAACGTCACACAGCTAGGCAGTGGTGAGGTCAAGGTTCAAACCTGTATTCATTTAACCACCAGAACCAGCTTCTTTCTCATCATGCTTATCTTGTTTTTCAGAAAGCCAGTCTCCAGAGAGAAGAAAAGATTTGTTCTTTTATTGAACTTCAGTTTAAAGAAAAGAATTCCTTTTTCCAAACTTGCTCATGATTTTCTACTGTGAAACCAGAGGATCTAAATACAACACGGTCCTTTTCTCTTTTTGTCACTAAGGAGCACTGAGTCTGGAGCAAGTTTCCTTTCTCCCTAAAATTGTACACTTCTTTTCCTTTGCACCTATGCCCTATGGCAGGGGTTTTAAAATTTGTTAAGTGATTCCCCAGCACATAAAATCATTAGAAAAGCTATTCAGGGATGGGAAGCATGGAGGCCCACCTGCTTGCTCATCCCACCCTGCCACTGCACCACTGCTCTCCTACTTAGAAATCATAGTACGCTTACTCTCTACCAGAAGGATCTTTCAAACCAAGACTGACTGTGGGGTATGTCCCACTTTTCCAATTGAATAGAGATACCAGGATCAGTATTAAGCTTTCCAACCTTAACCAGACTGTGATCAGCTTGACGCCTACCTTTACCAAAATCAAAATGAAAAGATGGGGTGGGCAAGGTAATGGGTTGAGGCTGTCCATTCCGTGCATCCTCAAAGTCTAGAAGAAAACTGAAAAGGTCTCAGGCTGACCCTAATGAATGAAATAGTTTCACTTGGAAATTTGGATTCCTAACTTCTAAAAAAGTGATTCCTACTGGAATTGCTGAGAAATCCGAGGACTAACTTATTGAAGTTAGTTAGCAAACTGCCTCATTCCAAATTGGACCTAGAGTAAGTTTTGTATCCCAAGCATTTCTTAGCCGCAGTTCCATGAGTTCCTGTCTGCCCTCAGTCTGAGGGTGAGGACTCTGGCATCTGATACTCCACAGGTATTCATTTGGACCTTGGCGGCACCTTGCAGCTTTCCATAGGGGCCAACCTAATTTACATAAACAACGTAACATTTCCTTTAGCTCTTTCACTGTTAGTGACATCTGGGAAAATTAACTTTTTTTCAGCACAGAACCTTTGGGGCCACCCATGTAAATAACACACAGTATCTTAGATGAATTAGAGGTGAAAGGAAATGGTTGGTCCAAGACATAGCGGCAAGACCTCCCTGCAGATTGTTCCTAGTAAAATGACAAATTTCTCTAAACTCATTAATCTCTCTAACGTAGTAGACAACCTTGCGTCCACTGTGAGCTTGATACTTAACATGTGACAACCCTGGAAGCCCCTGCAGTCAATGTTCCCCATTCACACTCCACTTGTTCCTATGTACTGCTTAGAGGGTAAATAATAAAACTTCAGTTTTCTGAATTGTGCTGCTCTTTTTTTAAAAATATATTTTTATTGATTTCAGAGAGGGAGAGAAAAATAGAAAATGATGAACAAAATAGACCCAGAGACATAGAAGCATGGAACAGACATGAATCTCAGGGTGCGGGGTGTGTGGGGAGATTAATGGGGGAATTTATATGCATATATGCATAGCCCATAGACACAGACAATAGTGTGTTGAAGGCCTGGGAGGGGTCGGTGCAGGGTGAAGAGGATCAGTGGAAAAAGGGGAGGCATTGTAATATTTTCAACAATAAAGATACATTTACAAAACATAAAGATGTGCCCCACTTTATTAAAAAGTTCAATATGTAAAAATCTTAAAAAACACAAATATCAATGATTAGAGAAAATCATTGATTGGCTGCCTCCTGCTTGGGCTGTACTGGGGATGGAGCCCAAAAGCCAGGTATGTGCCCTGACTCAGAATCAAACCATGACCTCTTGGTTCATAGGTCAATGTTTAACCACTGAGCAACACCAGCTGGGCTGGATTACACTTAATTCTAAATTCTTTCACATCCATGATCTTATGCAAAGTTTCCAATAACCCTGGGATTGGCATTATTATCTTCACATAGTACATGTGGATACTGAGAGTCAGAGTTGATAAATGGCCTGCCAAGATCTCATAGCCAGGAGTAGTGCCAGTGCTGAAGATATGTCTGACCTCAGAGCTCTTTTCTCTCTAACACAGTGGTTCTCAACCTTAGCTGCACATTAGAATCACCTGGGAATCTTTTTAAAATCCTGATTTCCGGGCCTCATCCTCCGGAAATTCTGTTTCTTTGTTATGGGTTGAGGCCACAACATTAGTAACAAAGAAACAGAATTTCCGGAGGATAAGGCCCAGAAATCAGGATTTTAAAAAGATTCCCAGGTGATTCTAATGTGCAATCAAGGTTGAGAACCACTTCGTCTAACATAATACTTATCAACATCAGAATGACTCTAAGATATTTTTTCTCCCATCTGCTATATATTTATTTATTTATTTTTTAAACATATTTTATTGATTTTTTACAGAGAGGAAGGGAGATAGAGAGCCAGAAACATCGATGAGAGAGAAACATCGATCAGCTGCCTCCTGCACACTCCCCACTGGGGATGTGCCCGCAACCCAGGTACATGCCCCTGACCGGAATCGAACCTGGGACCCTTCAGTCCACAGGCCAACATTCTATCCACCAAGCCAAACCGGTTTCGGCTGCTATATATTTATTGACCACAGCTCTTGTGTGCATGAATCATTGACTTGGGTAGTAATACAGTAATTCTGTTTCAAGAACAGTTTTTCCAGTGTGTTACATGTTTCCTAGATTAGTTTAAAAAATAAAAAATTACCCAGTACATTTTCTCTCAAAAGTTATTTACCTTCAAGCCCAGCTGGCATGTCTCAGTGGTTTAGCATCGACCTATGAACCAGGAGGTCAGGGTTCTATTCCTGGTCAGGGCACATGCCTGGGTTGCAGGCTGAATCCCCATAGGGGGCGTGCATGAGACAACCAATCAATGATTCTCATCATTGATGTTTCTCTCTCTCTCTCTCCCACCCTTCCTCTGTGAAATAAATTAAAAAAAAACATATATTTTAAAAATTCATGCTCTGGTTGGGAAAATTCAGGGTGGAGGCTGCTTCTAGCACTTGTTACACAAAATTTATATAGATGTGTGCTTATCTTGTCTCACTCTAGAAAGACTCATCTGTATTAGAAGACAGCATGTACCATCAGTATTGAACTCTTAATATGCTATTTAGGGAAAAGAAGTGATTCCATAAAGACTGTCACCTTATGTAGCCCAGGTAGTCTGATAACACTTTCCTACAGATCACTCAGTCTGGAAGCTCTTGCATAAAGCTGAAAGCAGTAATCAATTTTTCCACTTTAATAAGCAGGAAAGAAAAGGTCTTTGGTCTCTGAGAGATCCTTGACATACATAGGTAAATCCCTGCCCAGATCAACTCCAACTTAAAATCCAACATTTAGCCATGGCTGGCTTGGCTCAGTGGATAGAGCATCCGCCTGCAGACTGAAGTGTCTCAGGTTCAATTCCTGTCACAGGGTTAAAAATATATAGCAAGCCATGGCTGGTATGGCTCAGTGGTTGAGTGTTGACCTATGAACCAGGAGGTCACGGTTTAATTCCTGGTCAGGCACATGCCCAGGTTGTGGGCTCTATCCCCAGTGGGGAGCATGTAGGAGGCAGCCGATCAATGATTTTCTCTCACCATTGATGTTTCTATATCTCTCTCCCTCTCCTTTTCTGAAATCAATAAAAATGTATTTAAAAAAATAAAAAATAAAATCCAAGATTTAGATTTCTGGCTTTATATCCATCCTTTATTTCCCTTTCCCAACTCACTTCCAAAAAGCTAACCTGAAAAGCATTTCTTTGAGCCACTTGGGCATTTTAGTCTTCAATGAAAAGTGCACACAAGATGTGTGCCACCTTTCATACACAAAGGCTGGCCCCTGTGTGCTTGCATGGCTTCATCCACATACCTAGTTGATAATCCTGTGAGAGTCTAGTTAAAGGGGGATGTGGAATTAACAGATTGATCAAGGTTTTAAAATTGAAAATGATCAAGGTTTGAAACAAGAAAGTTGGGGCCCAATCGGGTTAGAGCACATAAACCTCATTTACATCTTTCTCTACAGTTTTGAGAAACTGACAAGTAGATTGATAGACTAAGTCACCATCTGCAGGACCCCTCCCCCACACTCCTCACCACCACCTCCTAACCCCCCAGGCCCACCATTTCTGAACTTTACAGTCTGGAAGAATGAAGATTGCTTTATATGGGCTGATTCACATGCTTGAAGAATTCCTGTCCTTAAAAAGAAAAAAAAAGGTGACAATTTTTCTTTTCTGGTAGCAAAGACTGTCTTTAGCATTCCAAATAAAATGTTTGCAGATCCAATTGAGACCTGTGTTTAAGCATTTCCATTCTAAAAATTAGTATCACTGAAAATAAAATCATTCCTTCACAAAAAATGCTAACTAGAATATAATAGTTATCTTTCTGCCATATAAATAAGAACCTCTGCCCTTTTCATCATTGTTTCCCTGGCTTGACAGAATTGAAAATTTTTGCCAAACATTTGTATTTTCAAAATGTGAAGCAATAATGCAATGGTCTATTTAAATTCCTTTAATGTGTAATATTTTAAAATAGCATGCTGTTGAATTTTTATAGACTAGTGGTGATTATGGAAATGAACTGGGCAATATAGCATTTTCATAAGGATTGCAGTTTTATCACCATTTCTTCGCAAGTTTAAGACAAATTAAACCTCAAAGATCCTCTCAACAATAAGTTTTGTTATTTTTTTTCTTCATTTTAATGATTCTGCATGCTTGGAGTCAAGTTGAGACTATTTGGAGTAGTTACAGTTACTTTTTAGGTGAAAACTGACTCTCCATTTATTTTTCAAAATGAGCAGTGTTTTCTTAATGCTACTGCAAATCTGAACTGAGAGTTAGGACACCTGAGTTCCAGTCCTGGCTCTGACTAGCTAGCTGTGTCATCTTGAATGAGACACACACACACCCACACACACACACACACACACAACACACACACCACACACACACACACACACACACACACACACTTTATCTGTAATATGAGATGATCCCTAACATCATTACCAGCTCTAATAGCCTATATTTTGAATTAAATATAATAGTTATGACAAGACCTATCAGCAGTTGCCATACTGGGGCTAAATGAAGAGGACAGGGTCTGGACAACTGAAGAATAGAAGGACAAACTGGCAGCCAAGGATCTGCCAATCAGCTGCAAGGAGTGCAGTTAGTCAAGTCCCTTCATCTATTAGTAATACCTTAGGATCTGCTTAGGCCATGCTCTATGTGGAGAGGCTCCAGCCAGTGACTCAGCATTATAAGTGTACTAAGGCCTAGCCATTTCTGCCCAACATGGTACTCCTCTAATGGGCAATATTTGATCCAGATTTCATGTTGAATTGTTTGAGACTTTGTTAGATTTGCAGCATGGTTTGAGTCCCCCCCCCCTGCTCAATTCTGCTTCCTCCCCATTTTATCTTTCATAGGTGTTACCCACCAAGCTTCCATACCTCTCATACCCCTAACTCTCAGTGCTTGCTTCCTGGAGGACCCAGCTGACAAACATATAGCAGTATTTTAAGGGCAGACACAAAAGGAAATCTCAAGACTCATGGAATAGATGGTAATTAGACTAGTCCCACTGGAGTGGAGCATTCAGGTCAACAAGCAGTTGAAAATCAAGCTGGAAAAAAAAGATAATCAAGCTGAAAAGATAGGTTGGGGAGTCAGATTAGTGAGGTTAATTGACAATGTCACACGGACGTATAGTTAAAGTTGGTGCCAGATTGGAGCCCCAGGTCATCCCAGCCACATCTTAGATCACTTACCAGGACAACAATTGACTGTCTACATAAACAGAAGATGGCTACTTCTGCAGCCTATGTGATGTACCTATATCAATGATTCCCAAAAGGCCCCCTGGATGCATCATTATCAGCTGGGGAGCTTGGTGAAAATGGATACTCCTCAGTTCTGCCCTAGGCTTACTGAATGGGAGTCTCTGAGGATAAGAAACACTATCTCCCACTTTTCTTTGGCTGGAACCACCATTTTCCAGTAA
>NW_006299241.1:137046-142371 GCF_000327345.1 Myotis davidii | reverse complement strand
GAAAGAGGAGAGGCAACCACTATGTGTTCTCTAGGTCTTTTAGAAAACATGGACTTGTTCCTTTGGCCACATAAATGCAAATATACAAGAAAGGTGATATTGTGGACATCAAGGGAATGGGCACTGTTCAAAAAGGAATGCACCACAAATGTTACCATGGCAAAACTGGAAGAGTCTACAATGTCATCCAGCATCCAGTGGGCATTGTGAACAAGCAAGTTAAGGGCAAGATTCTTGCCAAGAGAATTAATGTACATATTGAGCATATTAAGCATTCTAAGAGCTGAAATAGCTTCCTGAAACGTGTGAAGAAAAATGATTAGAAAAAGAAGGAAGCCAAAGAGAAAGGTACCTGGGTGCAATTGAAGAGTTAGCCTGCTCCACCCAGAGCAGCACACTGTGAGAACCAACGGAAAGAAGCCTGAGCTACTGGAACCCACTCCCTATGAATTCATGGCATTAAAAAATAAAAGACCTCTGTACTAATAAAAAAAAAGAAGCAACACCCCCACTGCCCTTTCCTCACTTCCTCTAGAAATCTGCTGTACAACAATGTGAATATAATCAATATTACTGAACTATACACTTAAAATGGTTAAGATGGTAAATTCAAAGTATGTGCTTTTTCCACATTTGAAATAAATAAAACAACTCTTAGAAAGTTCTGGGAACTTTAAAAAAAAAAGAAAGTGGGAGAGAGGTGATGAACATATTATGTTCTTTGCTTCAACAGTATAAGTTTGTTGTTTGCCCTTACACTTGTTAATCAATGCAGACCTAGAATCTTCAGATTGCAGACATGAATCTATTGTATTTATGACAAAATGTGGAATCAAGGCACGGAGCTCATAATAATAGTTGAGTGAAGTTTAATATTTCCTTGCACCTATAATCTACATATAGAACAATCAACAATGACCTGAGCCCTTAAAGAGCCTCTTAAAGAACCATTAACTTAAAAAATATTTACATGTCAGCTATATTTGGATACACCACTAGATGGTACAAAAACCTAGTTTTCTGGTGATGATTTGCTTGTGAAGGCTATGAAAGAGTATTTAATTTGAAATACTCTGAATATGTCCTTTGTGAAGTTGGAAAGTGAAATACATTGAAATAACATCTGGAAAAAATAGCATTACATTCTTATTTTCTGTTAGTTTGCCTTCCAGCTTGCTAATGACAGAAAGGGTACTTTTGGGAAGACAATTGGGACACATTTTCAAAATTTCCCAACCTTTTGGTTGGGGTTTTGTGTCCCCCCAATCTAATAGAAATAGTGATATTTGCACTTTAACAGGCTTAACTTCAATAGCTACTAGGATTATTGAAATTATGGTAGAAGCATTTTCAATTCTAGGTCAGAAGAGCTTGGTATTTTAAGAGTATGTTGTCTTTTTAAATTATTATTGAAAAGAGAAGTGCTTTGCAGTTCCAAAAGGGGAAATAGCAGGATTCCATTTATATAAAGTTAAAAAAATAGGCAGAACAAATCTATGTAATAAAATGTCAGGGTTCTAAATGGAATAAAGCTTGAATTTTAAAATGAAACAAACAAACAAAAAACACCTACCATCTGGAAATAAAAACAGAACAAAAAACCACACACACACCTATATTAAACAAGTCAGTTAATGGGGAAAGAATCAGAAATTATACATTTTCTGAAAAAATAATGGTAATGAAAACACTACATATCAGAATCTATGGGATACATTTAAATACTCAGAGGAAAATTCATAACCCTTAAAGCCTATATTAAAAAAAAATACAAGAATTAATTTTTCGACTAAAAAATCTTGAAAAAAACACACAAGGTAAACTAAAAAAGAGTATAGGAAAGACCATAATACAGATAAAAACAAAAGTCAAGATTTCCTGAGGAGGAGAGTAAGTGGCTGAAAGGGGGCATGGAGGACGGGTACCTTGGGAGTACTAGTAATGTTCTGGATGCTGATTACTCATGTGTTTTCCCTTTCTGACAATTCACTGAGTGGCCACTTTAGATCTGTGCCATTTTCTATATGTGTGCTAAATTTCATTTACATTTTTATTTTTCAGAAAACATGGGGGGAAAGTTCCTTGACTTTGATCTTGGTGATGATTTTTTGGATATGACACCAAGAAAGTACAGTCAACAAAAGCAAAATTAGACAAGTGGGACTATATCAAACTAAAAAGCTTCCACATAGAAAAGGAAACAATCAACAAAATGAAAAGGCAACCAGTGGCATGTGAGAAAATATTTGCAAACCATATACAGGCATACCGCAGAGATATTGTGGGTCTGGTTCCAGATTACCACAAAAAAGTGAATATCGTAATAAAGAGAGTGACAATTTTTTGGTTTCCCAATGCATATGTTATGTTTACTCTATATTGTAGTCTATTAAGTGTGCAATAGCATTTACATACCTTAATTTAAAATAGTTTATTGCTAAAAATGTTAACTATCATCTGAGCCTTTAGCAAGTTATAATATTTTTGATGGTGGAGGGTCTTGCCTCAATATTGATGGCTGCTGATTGATCAGGGTGGTGATTGTTGAAGTTGTGGTGGCTGTGGCAATTTCTTAAAGTAAGAGAAAAATGAAATTTGTATTTCGATGGACTCTCCCTTTCACAAACTATTTCTCTGTAGCAGGTGATGCTGTTTGATACCATTTTACCCTCCATATTAGAAATAAGGCTGTTTCACTTTCTTATTGAAGGGGAAAATAAGACATTTGGAGAGATAGCTACCTGAATCTGTGTCAGTAACCTGCCTTCTGCCTTCTGACGCACACTCTTGCTTGCCGATAAACTCCATTCTTATCAAGCTCCATTATCTGTGATGCCTGTCCTGCCTTGCAGAACCTGTTTCCTGGAATAGTCCCATTGTACAGAGGCCATGAACCATGAACCATATACAATCCCCGGAGGGGCTGGCACCAGTGCTGGCAGGCCTCTGGGTGTGGTCTCACTTCCCCCATCCCAACTCATGGGGGGCTGCAAAGCCCGCAAAGGGACTGGAAGCCTGATCCATATTTGGGGGACAAAGGAACTAAAGGGTATAAAGGAAAAGCTTCGTCCATATTCATCACTCAGGATTTGGAGACTGACTCCCCTGAGTCACGCGCTAGTGCAATCTGCAATAAAGGCTACTTTTCTGAATACCCTCTGAGTGCCTGGCTAATTAATTCTCCCGAGCTGCCTGGCAGATTATTTGCAACATTAATTTGGTGCATTGGCTGGGAAAATATCAGTTGTGCTGCCCACTTAAGGTACTGCTGGTAAAGGCCGACAGCCAGTTCCATTCACCTGGGCCCTCCTGAAGACGGGAAAGGTGCACCTCCAGTGATTTGCTGGATTCCAGTATTCATTGGGCCCAGGTGACCAGACCCCCTCTTGAACCCCAGTGGACTCCAAGGAGGACAGAAAAGCCCTTACTGGAACCAGACATCTGACCAGTGAGTTTTCCCCCAGGGGAACCAGTTCGAGTTCAGGCCTGTCTTTCGGGACAGAAAAAGTGGCTGATGACCACTTATGCAAAATATTTGCCTCAGTTCAGGGACTTTCCATGGGTGGAAGTCAAAACTTAGATTGACTGGTGTGTGAATTTGAATGTAAGAGTCTGTGTGAAGCGAAAGCTACCTTGTGTTTGTCCTGTGTCTCGTTAACTGGAAGGGAATACACAGTGTAACTGGAAATATGGAAAGTAGTTCCTCCAAACCTACTGTTTTAGAATGCATGTTAAAGAATTTTAAGAAAGGTTTTACTGGGGACTATGGGGTGAAGTTAGTTCCCTGGAAGTTAAGAAAGATGTGTGAAATAGACTGGCCATCTTTTGGGGTAGGATGGCCAGCACAGGGCACATTGGATGTCCTCACAATCAGGAATGTTTACAGAATTATAACAGGAGACCCAAGTCATCCTGACCAGCTCCCCTACATCAATCAGTAGCTGGAAATAGCTCAGCTCAAGCCATCTTGGATCTGGCTATGTGTGTGTAAGAAGGGACAGAGTAAAGTTTTAGTGGCAGGAGAAAAGAGACAGTCAGGAGAAGAGAAGCAGGCCCCTCAGAAGGAGAATAAGCCTCCTATTCTGCAGGAACCCCCTGAGAAAACCAGCCAGTTTTACCACCTCCATATGTGCCTCAAGTGGCACCCAGTGTTCCTTTGCCCCATTAGGGAAGCTTAGATACACCACCTCCTTCCGTCTCTCCCCACCCGGACTCTCCAGAGCCAGTTGGATGGCACTTGCATTCAGCTGATCGGAAATCCAGGCCACCCCCAGCTTTCCAGATGCCTCTCTGGAAGACTTGGGGTCCCCAAGAGCTTGGAGAAGATGGGACCCTATAAGAGGGGGGATTGGCCTTTTACTATCAGCCTTTTACCATCACTAATCTCCTGAATTGGAAACATCACACTCCTATTCTTCTTTTTTTTTAAATATATATTTTATTGATTTTTTACAGAGAGGAAGGGAGAGAGATAGAGAGTTAGAAACATTGATGAGAGAGAAACATCGTCAGCCGCCTGGACCTTTCACTCCGCAGGCCGACGCTCTATCCACTGAGCCAAACAGGTTTCGGCCACACTCCTATTCTGAAAAACCTCAAGCCATGGTAGACCTCCTAGAGTCAATTTTCCAGATCTATAAGCCCACCTGGGCTGACTGAAAGCAACTCCTTCTCATGCTTTTTAACACTGAGGAGAGCATGGGAATAGTAACGGAAGCTCAGAAATGGCTCCAGACCCAGGTCCCGGCAGGGATATTAGACACAGACAGATGGGCCAGGGAGGCCCTCCAAGATGAGGATACTAGATGGGACCCTAACTCAGAAGACGGAAGGGCTAGGCTAGAGAGATACCTACTGGCCTTCCTCCAAGGGCTCAGGGCCAGGGCCAAGAAGCTCACCAATATGGCTAAGACTTCTGAGGTCTTCTAGAAACCTGATGAAAGTCCAGGAGCCTTCTATGAGAGACTCTGTGAGGGATATAGGATCTGTACTCCTTTTAATCTTGAAGCCCCAGCTAGAGTCAATTTTCCAGATCTATAAGCCCACCTGGGCTGACTGAAAGCAACTCCTTCTCATGCTTTTTAACACTGAGGAGTGCATGGGAATAGTAACGGAAGCTCAGAAATGGCTCCAGACCCAGGTCCCGGCAGGGATATTAGACACAGACAGATGGGCCAGGGAGGCCCTCCAAGATGAGGATACTAGATGGGACCCTAACTCAGAAGACGGAAGGGCTAGGCTAGAGAGATACCTACTGGCCTTCCTCCAAGGGCTCAGGGCCAGGGCCAAGAAGCTCACCAATATGGCTAAGACTTGAGGTCTTCT
>NW_006299241.1:130526-136799 GCF_000327345.1 Myotis davidii | reverse complement strand
GAGACAGAGTGGCTAAGGAGGAAGCAGAGGAGAGACTGAAAAAGAAAGCAACCTTGATAGGAGCAGTGATTAAGGAATCAAGCTCCCAGACAGATAAGAAAGGGAAACAAGGACCCAGGCCAGGGGAAAGGAGGACAAACTTTAAGCAGGATCAGTGCACCTATTGTAAGGAATCTGGACACTGGAAAAATGAACGTCCAAATCACCAGAAAGGGAAGTCAGGGTCATCCAACCCACCCAGCCGCAGATCTCATTGGGCTGGCGGCAATCAACTCTGACTAGGACAGACTCGGCTCTTTCCAACTGGGCCCCCGCAAACCCATGGTCAGAATGAAAATTGGTGGCCAGACTGAACTTTATGTTTGATACAGGGACTGAGCACTCAGTAGTTACTCAGACGGAAGCTCCTCTCTCAGGAAAGGAGGCCACCATTATTGGAGCTACCAGGGACCAGACCTGTAGATCATTCTGCCCCCCTCGTTGGTGGCCACCAAGTTATTCATGAATGCCTGTACTTGCCAGATTGTCCAGTGCCTCTAATGTGTGGAGACCTCGCAAACCCATGGTCAGAATGAAAATTGGTGGCCAGACTGAACTTTATGTTTGATACAGGGACTGAGCACTCAGTAGTTACTCAGAAGGAAGCTCCTCTCTCAGGAAAGGAGGCCACCATTATTGGAGCTACCAGGGACCAGACCTGTAGATCATTCTGCCACCCTCGTTGGTGGCCACCAAGTTATTCATGAATTCCTGTACTTGCCAGATTGTCCAGTGCCTCTAATGTGTGGAGACCTTTTAGCCAAGATGGGGGCAGAGATCACCTTTGCCCTAGATGGCTCAGCACAGTTGTGCCTAGGTGAGGAGACCTCGCCAATGATCCTGTTCTTAGCAGTGCCCAAGGAGGAGGAATGGAAACTTTATACCTCTCAGTCAAAGGGCTCACCATTAGAGCCTGAATTAGAGGAAGAATTCCCACTGGTCTGGGCAGAAGGAAATCCTCCTGGCCTGGCCAAGGACCATGCCCCAGTACTAACTGACTTGAAGCCTGGGGCACAGACTATCAAAAACTGCCAATATCAGATTCCAAGGGATGCACGCCTAGGAATCCAGGTCCACTTAGACCAGCTGCTTTAGTGGGGACTTCTTAAACAGTGTCAGTCTCCATGGAACACCCTCTCTTTCCCGTCAGAAAGCCTGGGAGTAATCATTACCACCCAGTACAGGACCTGTCAGTTGGCACCCTCCAGTCAGCCCCTGTTTGCCTTTGAGTGGAAAACCCAACTACGGGGGCCAAGGAACAGTTCACCTGGACCAGACTGCCACAAGGGTTCAAGAACTCCCCAACTCTTTTTAGCAGAGTGCTAGCATCTGATCTGTCCAAATTCTCAGGACAGGACTTGGGGTGCATTCTACTCCAATATTTAGACAACCTCTTACTGACTAGCTCCACGCAAGCTCAGTGCTGGGAAGGAATGCAAGCCCTTCTGAGACTCTTAACTGAAACAGGTTACCAGATGTCCAAGGAAAAGACTCAAATCTGTCAGAGAGAAGTCAAGTACCTAGATTTCCGAATCACCCGAGGTAAACGAAGACTAGGGACTGAAAGGAAGCAGGCTGTATGTGCTATTCCAATCCCCAGCACCTGGCGACAGATTTGGAAATTCTTGGGAGCAGCAGGATTTTGTCACCAAAAAGGGAAGGACTCAGTGTCAGAAGGAAACAGTTGTGAAGACGCAGCAGCCAAGTTGGCTCCTAAAGAACAATTACCACTGTCGCAGGTCATGTTGGCCCCTGAATTACCTGAACCTCTGAAATACACTTTTCAGGAAGAGGAATGGGCCCAGCAAGAAGCGGGTAAGAGGACGAAGGAAGGTTGGTGGACACTTCCAGATCATAGGGTCTATGTTCCAGAACAGTTAGCCCTTAAGGTAGACCTCCAGCAGCATGAACTTACTCATTTAGGGAAGACTTCCCTAGAGGCTTTGTCAGGCAGATACTACCTAATTGCCCATCTTTCCTCCACATGTGTCTCAGTCTCTCAGCGCTGCCTCCTTCGTGCACAGAACAATGCCAAACAGGGTCCTGTGGGACCGGTAGGAGTCCAGCGCTGTGGGCAAGCTCCTTTGAGGACTTAGAAGTAGATTTTACAGAAATAGGGCATAGCAGAGGGAATAAATATCTTTCAGTCTTTATCTGTACTTTTTCAGCCCAGGTCAAGGCATATCCTACTCGCACAGAGAAGGCAAGAGAAGTCACTAAGGCATTGCTGAAGGACATAATTTCGTGGTATGGAATGCCTCTAACTGTAGGATCAGATAATGGCCCAGCCTTTGTAGCCAAAGTGGTAAACAAGTAGCTAAGGTCTTAGGAATTAAATAGAAGTTATATACAGCTTACAGACCCCAGAGCTCAGGGAAAGTAGAGTGCATGAACCGGACTCTCAAGCAGGCTATGGCTAAGCTATGTCAAGAGACAACCTTACCCTGGACAGATATCTTGACTCTTGTACTCCTGTGGGTACACTGTGCCCTGAAGGCCAGGGTAGGTTTCTCTCCCTTTGAAATTCTATATGGCAGACCCCCTCCCTGAATTCAGCCAAAGAAAGATTTGGGGGAAATAGGAAACTTAGAAATTCAGACGCAATTACAAGGACTTGGGAAAACTACCTTTGAAGTTCACAGATGGATTACTGACCAATTGCCCATCTCTTTAGGAATGGCTATGCACCCTCATAAACCTGGAGACCAGGTTTGGGTAAAGGAGCTCCTTAAGCCAACTTGGAAGGCACCCTATCCAGTCATACTAACCACCCTCACAGCTCTCAAGGTTGCAGGATTGAACACCTGGATCCACAACTCCCAGGTGAAAGCAGTCCACCAGCCGAGTGACACCCAGCCTGAGTGGAAGGTGACCTCCAACCAGAAACAGCCCCTGCATATCACCCCCAAGAAAATGGTGGACTTGGCTGAATGGACCTGGCCGATCAGCCTGCTCCAAAGAATTCAGAGAACACCCTGCTGAATTTTTCCTTACACTAATCTTCCTTTCTTAACTTCTCTTAAAAGTAATATACTCTGGTATTTCTGGATAATCATTGTTTTTATCTTTCTAATAATTCTTATTTTGTCTTTTTATGAGTGTTGCCAGAACTCTAGACTAGTACCAGGAGGAGAACTCTTCTGCCCCTGCTGGGGCACAGAAACACTATAAATTACTACCTCGTACACAGCAAAGGAATTTATTGCTGTCCCTGACCAAGATGAGACTGGTTCTTTTACTGTCACTAATTGCCCTACCCTTCTTGCCTGGTATCTTAGCTGGCCGTCTGAGGTGGAGTCCCAACGACAAACTCAGAAGAGAATGCTCATGTTTTAAGGAGGGCCAGACCCAGAATATCACTGACTACAATCCTGCCTGTTACCAAGATATTGTCACTTACTGTGAGTGGCAAGGAAGAATTTATATCACAGGAGCCAACTGGTACCCATCTACTACCTCAACTAGCTCCTTTATGAAGAAAAATAACTGCGTAGGTCACAATTTTCAAAACATATGTGGGGATACCAAGGCCAAGAGGGCTCTAAAAATAACCCTGGGCCACCAGATAAGAAAAAAAAGCGTGGGAAAGGGAGACATATGTAAAACTTTAGACAATAAATTTTTTATTATTTATTTATTAAATATATATTTTATTGATTTTTTTTACAGAGAGGAAGAGAGAGGGATAGAGAGTTAGAAACATCGATGAGAGAGAAACATCAATCAGCTGCCTCTTACACACCTCCTACTGGGGATGTGCCTGTAACTGAGGTACATGCACTTGGCCGGAATCAAACCCGGGACCTTTCAGTCCACAGGCTAATGCTTCATCCACTGAGCCAAACCAGCTAGGGCGACAATAAATTTTTTAAAAAAGGAAAGGGCTAAACCCGGGACCTTTCAGTCCACAGGCTAATGCTTCATCCACTGAGCCAAACCAGCTAGGGCGACAATAAATTTTTTAAAAAAGGAAAGGGCTATACAAGTTGCTGAAGGTATGACAGAAAGAAAGAATATTAGAGTAGAAATACTTAATGGAAGGTCTGAGGCATGGTTATGGATTTTTGAAGGACACAGAAAGAAGGTTTGAAGGCTGATTTGAAAGTGTGAAATTTGTGAAGGTTGTGTATGTGATGAGAAAGAAAAGAGAAAGTTGAAAGAAGAAAGAAAAGAGAAATGTTGAAAGAAAGAAAGAAAGAAAGAAAGAAAGAAAGAAAGAAAGAAAGAAAGAAAGAAAGAAAGAAAAAGGGCCATTTTACTCTGAGCAAGAGAGCCTGAGGCTTCAGTCTCCAAGCCTGACAGGACAAAGTTGCTGGATACTTCTGAAACCAGAATATTCAGCAGCAGAATGTTAAGACAGAGTGTACATAATGCCTCAGACCCCCACCCAGCAGGAGCTGCCCCCTGATGGTCAGTGCGTTCCCACCAGGGCACACCGCTCAGCCAGAAGCCAGGCTCACGGCTGGCAAGCGCAGCGTCAGTGGCAGGGAGCGGGCCTAAGCTGGCAGTCAGACATCCCCCGAGGCTCCTGCACTGCCTCAGTCTCTCAGCGCTGCCTCCTCTGTGCACAGAACAATGCCAAAGAGGGTGCAGGCCAGGCTGAGGGACCCCCCTGAGTACATGAATTTCATGCACCAGTTCTCTAATTGATAAATAGATAAAGAAGATATGATACATGCACACACATGCAATGAAATATTATTCAGCCATAAAAAAAGAAAACCGTGTCCTTTGCAACAGCATAAATGAACTTGGTAAACATTATGTGAAGGGCAATAAGCCCAGACAAAGTAAGACAAATACTCTATGATCTCACTTATATGTGGAATCTAAAAAAAGCTGAACTCATAGAACCATAGAGTATAATGGTGGTTGCCAGGGGTATGGGGTGGGAGAAATGTGGAGGGGTTGGTTAATTATAAGATGAATAAACTTTTGAGGATATAACATACAGCTTAATGACTATAGTTAATATTACCATATTTTATACTTGAAATTGATGAGATCTTAAGTGTTCTTGCCACACACACATATAAAAATGGTAACCATGTGAGGTGATGGTTACATTAATGAACTTGATTGTGGTAATGATTTTACAATGTATTCATATGTCAAATCATCATGTTGTACACTTTAAATATATTTTTGTCAATTATACTTCAATCAAGCTGGAAAAAATAAAAACGTCAAACTAATTTTAAAAATTTATCAAAAGAGCCCTAGCTGGTTTGGCTCAGTGGATAAGCATCAGCCTGTGGAGTGAAGGTCCTGGGTTCGATTCCAGTCAAGGGCACATGTCTGGGTTTCAGGCTCATTCTCAGTAGGGGGCATGCAGGAGGCAGCCAATCAATGATTCTCTATTGATATTTCTATCATTGATATTTTTCTATCTTTCCCTCTTCCTTCCTCTCTGAAGTCAATAAAAATATATTAAAAATAAGTTTGTCAAAAGAGAAGTTATAATTTTATTATTCAATTTTCCCCAGTACATTATTCTTCCCCTGATGCTTAGCATAGTACCTTTCGTAGCAGCACAATTCACCATAGCTAAGATCTGGAAACAGCCTAAGTGCCCATCTGTAGATGAATGGATTAGACCTTTGTAATACTTTAAGCAATAAAAAAAAAGGACTCAATAAATGTTGAATCTTGTTTAATGGCTTTGTGTATCCTATTATTGAACCTACCATTATTAGAATGAAACACCTATCTACACTAATAAAAGAGAAACATGCAAATTGGTGTCACTCTGCTACGCCCACCAGTGAATCAGAGTGACACTAATAAAAGAGAAACATGCAAATTAACCCAATAAAGATAGTGGCTAATTTGCATATGCAGGCATGGAATGAAGACTGAATGCTCTGGCCAGAGTGAAGACTGAAGACTGAAGAATGAAGACTGAAGAGGCTTGGCTTCTTCACTGCGGCCGGACCAAAGGCCTGGGTCCCGGGTGCTGGAGGAAAATTGGTGCTGGCAGCCAGGGGAAGGAAGGCCTATTGCACTAATCTTCGTGCAATGGGATTCTAGTATATATATAAAGAGGTAATATGCTAATTGGTCCTAACGGTGTCCCAATTATGACCTTTCAACAGGCTGCAGTGCACAGGAGCTGGTGGGCAGGGACGAGGGCAGGGACTTGCACCACCCAAACATGAGGCTGCTGCCAGGGGTGGTCCCCCGCCCCAGTGAAGGCATGCACAGGCCTGCTGTGCCACCCTGCTCAGAGGCAGG
>NW_006299241.1:126402-130509 GCF_000327345.1 Myotis davidii | reverse complement strand
AGAGGCGGGCATCAGGACAAGCCACGGAAGCCCCCCCACCCCCGGAGGAGGCACATGCAGGCCTGCCATGCTGCCTGGCCCAAAGGGTGTCGTCAGGATGGGCTGCAGCAGCCTCCCCAGGAGAAGTGTGCACAGGTCCACAGTGCCGCCCAGCCTGGAGCGGGGAGTCAGGATGGGGTGGGGTCTCGGCAGAGAGCTCTCAGCACTCCTGCACCGGGGTCTTAAGGCAGGGAGAGAAAGGGAGAGCAGATGGGCAGTTAGGGAGTTTAGGCCAGGAGGGGAGTGAAGATAGGGAATTAGGGGGATCAGGCCAGGAGGGGAGAGCAGTTAGGGTCATCAGCCTGGCAGGGGAGCAGTGAGGGGCATCAGGCAGGCAGGCAGGTGAGCGCTTAGGAGCCAGTGGTTCTGGATTGTGAGAGGGATCCCAGATTGGAGAGAATGCAGGCCAGGCTGAGGGACCGCCCCCCCCCCCGCACGAATTTTGTGCATTGGGCTTCTAGTTATACATAATAAGAGTAATAATAATAATTTAAACAACTATAGCACTTTACAGTTTGAGGCTCTCAATTCCTGACTTTCATGTATGTAGAGCAGGTTGCCTGGATCAGACAAGGGTTGTAGATGAGATATTTGTCAAGAAAGAGTCCCCTAACCTGGAGATGGTAGCTATTTAGTGATAAAACAAGGAAAGAAAACACCTACTTCATACTCATATGGGGTGACTAACCAACCAGGACTGCCCTGGTTTTAGCACTGGTAGTCCAGTGTCCCATGAAACCCCTCATTCCCAGGCAAACCAGGATAGTTAGTCACCCTAAATCACTTTACATGTGTTATCTCATTAACCTTCACAGTAACACTACATAGGAGGTACTATTGTTATTTTCATTTTACCAATGATAAATGGAGGCTCAAAGGGGTTAAGTCACTTGTCTAGGGTCACACAGCTAAGTAGTGAAGTCTCAACTCTAGTCCTAATTGTACTGACTCCAAAGTTAGCAGAGAGCTGAAAGAGACAGGTGACCTCAGTCAATGAGGACTGAATTACTGAAGTCCTCCTGGAACAAAGGATATTCTTTGACTTGCTCAAAGGACAACAGAGAATTTAAGACAACTGGAAGAAGTGCAAATTGGAATAACTTTCATGGCCCAGAGCTGAAAACTCTGATTCAGTACAGTCATTCTGGGCAAGGTGTCCATGAAAGCCTTCCAAAGGGGGTAAGCTTTGCAGAGTTACTCCAGGAAATTTTAAATTCATTAGCAAAGGACAAAATTCCCAGAAGGCTGAAAGAATTTCCTCTGACAACACTTTTTAGATAAGCTACCAAGTAGTATGGCTGAACTCCACTCAGAGTAGAAATTCAGAATCACAGTCACAGTTTGAGCTAATTATTGTTGTTTTTTCCAAATGACCCGCAAAGACCTACTAGGGAGCACTGTTGTCTTCCATTGAGAAATCAACATCATGACTGTTTTCTTATCTTTATGGTTCATAAGGCCAGGATCCTATTATACACTCAAAGTCTCAAGAGGAAATGCAAGGTTGGAAGCTCCAGGATGGAACTTTCAGTGGGCATATGGGCAGAAATAGCAAAAGAAGTACATGAAAACAAGTAAACAGAGGATGTATCAGAAAGAACTAGCATTGCCTTCCATACCACTGTAAGAGTGTAGGAAACTGTATACTTAACAGGTACCATGAAGGAACATTCTGGAATTAATAATAAGCACACCATTTAAACATTTCCCAAGAAGCTTAGGTAGGATTTTGTGTTAACTTCCCATCAAAGCAATTTAATACATCCTACCCAAGTGCTCTACACCATGGTAGGTGGGACAAACTTCAGTGTTAACATGTCTGCTCATATCACTGACATTGAGATTGCTTTCATCCTCAAAAGTTGAAGGTATGCTCTAACCGGTTTGGCTCAATGGATAGAGCATCGGTCTGCGGACTGAAGGGTCCCAGGTTCGATTCCGGTCAAGGGCATGTACCTTGGTTGCGGGCACATCCCCAGTGGGGGGTGTGCAGGAGGCAGCTGATTGATGTTTCTCTCTCATCGATGTTTCTAATTCTCTATCCCCTTCCCTTCCTCTCTGTACAAAAATCAATAAAATATATATTAAAAAATAAATAAAAATAAAAAAATTCTTCTTAAAAAAAAAACTTAAAAGAAAAAGTTGAAGGTAAGTCTTTCAACACTCCATTAGCTAATATCATAACATATAACCATGCCAAAAGATTCCAGAAATTTGGGTACACTTTCTTGCTCATGAACCAACACCATTTTGTGACACAAAAAGAACAATCAACAGATGTTTTAACCAGGCAAAAATCCCACCAATGAGTTCTTCAGACTTAGTTATTGCTACTTGTTACCTGAAGTTGATAATTCTAAATAAACCAAAAAAAAAAAGCATAATTGCCACCCACTTCTTAAAGGAAAGAGCCAACTTTCAGAAGGGCAATACTCATCTCTGCCTACTACAGTGCCTGGCACAGGGACATTTCATTCATTAAATTGATATTCCTTTTGGTCAACAAATATAACAAGTAAACTGTACAGATCATTCCTAGATCTCTACCCAAGGCAGGGTTAGCTGCCTTCTTCTGAACTCCCATGGCTCCCTGGGCTTCCCCTATCATAGGGCTGGTCACACGTGTTGATCCCAATGGACTATTTCCTTGTCTGTCTTTCCCACTAGACTGTGAGCTATGTCTGCCCTGATCATCACTGCACTCCAGTGCTATGTTTATGAATGACTGAATGTATAGAATATTAATTATACTCTATTTTCAAGAAGTACAAGGCTATGGAATACCATATTTGTAACTCTTTCTCCAGGTTTCCTTGCTCAGCCAAATCTGTGAACTTAGACAAATAACTTGGCTTCCTGGGAACCAGCCTCAGTTAGAGCAGTGGGCTCGGTGACAGACCTTCAAGTGGGCACAAGGCATTTTCTTACACTAGGACTCTGAGTGATCTAAGGCTGGAGGGAAGAATAGATTGTCCCTCCAGAAAAAGTTGACAGGGGAGGCTTAGTTCTTATGACTAGAAGAAGGGCCTTTGGCTTCAGACAGGGCTTAAAGTCAATCTCTAGTATTTTCTGACTAACTGGGCAATTACCTTAGCCTTCTAAAGCAAGCATGTCAAACTCATGGCCAGCCATGAGTTTGACATGCTTTCTCTAAAGCCTCATTTCTTTAACAGGGCTTGTTTTGAACATCTTATCATTGCCATTGATTATGCTCAAGATGAATTCATAATTGCTTGTGTGTTTAGAATTCTTACAATATTTGAGTAATAAGGGCTATGATTTACTGAGTACTCATCGTGTGGCAGGCTCTTGGCTCAGTGCTTTAGATGCATCAACTCATTGAATATTCACAATAACCCTTCAAGGAAAGGATTTGTGCTGCTATTTTATAGATAAGAAAATTAAAGCTTGGAGCAGTGGCTCATCCCCTGAAACTGGCAAATTGTAGAGCCAAGATTCAAGCCTGATTTTGTGTGACTCCATACTCTTAACCTCTATACTCAACTGCTGTAGAGTAATTAAGGGGTAGTAAAATGGAACCTTGTAAAAGCCATCTAATCTAATAAAAGAGAAACATGGTAATTGGTGTACGACCGCTATCCTTCCCATTGGCTAATCAACGAGATATGCAAATTAACTGCCAACCAAGATGGAGGCCGGCAGCCAGGCAGCTTGAAACTAACATGAGGCTTGCTTGCTTCAGTGACGGAGGAAACCAACGTTCCCCGCCTGCCTTGCAGGCCTCTGAGCCTGCAGTTTGAAACATTTTAACAAATATAGAAGCTAAAAAAACCCCCAGAAACCAGCTTTCAGTGAGCTGGGATCTCAGAGCGGGAGTCAGAGCTGGAGTTATACATTGTTTCGATTATAGAACCGAAACAAACCAGATACCTACTTTCAGCAGCAGAGGCCTAACAGCTGGAGCCTCAGAGCTAAAGTAGGCCCAGAATTAAAAAGAAAAAAAGGAGCAGTTGGGAGCTTCCATCACCCGCCAGCCTGAAAACAGCCTTCAGCCCCTCACCCAGACTGGCCAGGCACCCCAGTGGGGACCCCCACCCTGATCCAGGA
>NW_006299241.1:125151-125838 GCF_000327345.1 Myotis davidii | reverse complement strand
TGACAGGGGGACATGCCCCACCCCCCTCGATTGGCCCTGCTCTGGGCATGACAGGGGGTGGCGCCGCAACCTCCCCATCGGCCCTGCCTTGAGTGTGACAGTGGGTGGTACCCCAACACCCCAATCGGCCCTACCCTAAGCATGACTGGGGCTGGCATCACAACCTCCCAATCAGCCCTGCTCTGTGCATGACAGGCGGTGGTGCCCAACTCCCCAGTCGGCCCTGCTCTGAGCCGGACCAGGGGCGGCACCTAGGGATTGGGCCTGGCCTCTGCCACCGGGGAGCAGGCCTAAGACAGCAGGTCGTTATCTCCCGAGGGGTCCCAGACTGTGAGAAGGCACCGGCCGGGCTGAGGGATACCTCTTCCCCCCGAGTGCAAAAATTTTTGTGCACCAGGCCTCTAGTAAATATATGTATATTCCATAGAGGGCTAATGAACTTTGATATTCAGCAGGGCTGAAAATCCGCATTATATTACCCTGGTGTTGGAAAAATGGCTCAAGGCATTCTGCTAACCTGATAATTACATTTTACTACTGATATGCCTTTTTTCTTTGCTGAAGGACATATATGAGAAACCTACAAACAAGTAAATACAAGCTTTTGGGTGCTGGGTTTCAGAGAGCCTCCCCGCAAGAGAGAAAGGTCTCTGCCTGGCTCCCTCTTGCCTTCTAAATGTATATTTG
>NW_006299241.1:115727-124242 GCF_000327345.1 Myotis davidii | reverse complement strand
CTCTGGGCATGAGAGGGGGTGGCGCCCCAACTCCCCAATCAGCCCTGCTCTGAGCCCGACCAGGGGCTGCACCTAGGGAGTGGGCCTGCCCTCTGCCACCCAGAAGCAGGCCTAAGCCAGCAGGGCGTTATCTCCCGAGGGGTCCCAGACTGCGAGAGGGCACAGGCCGGGCTCAGGGACTCCCCCCTCCCCCCCCCATTGCACAAATTTCTGTGCACCGGGCCTCTAGTATATATATATATAAATATAAAGTTTTTGCCTTCTCTTGAGAGGCCATTAGTTTCAGCAGCCATTTGGTGTCAAATGAAAAAAAGTAAGGTTGGTCCATCAGTACAAGCAGATAGGCCACTCTACCAATATACCGGGCCCTTCTTCCCATTGCTAGCTAAAATAATTACCATCTATTTAATCACTTGAATGATTCCCAACCTGGACTTGTGGGAGTTTCATTTGATTTTCTACATAATTGTAGAACATCAGAATAATATGTAGATAGGCAGTTCTAAAGGACCTTTAAAAGCACTACTTAAAAAATAAAGAAGTCTCCAGTTCTCAATCTTCTAAAGCCAGGAATTTTTTCCAAATTTGATAGGCCCATTTGTCAAATTCATTGAGCTTTGTGTGATGGAATTGGTAAGTGCTGTCCTTCCCTGGGGAGTTTCAACCTCATGGATGCTTCAGCTTAATTAACATTGGGAATGGCCTTGGTGATTAAAACTGCTCCTGTTGCCCTAGTTTTAGGCTAAAATTTGCAAACTGCTTAGGTTCGGGGAAACATTTTAGTCAAACTGAGCATGATTTCTACTTCTTTGGAGAGAGGCCAAATGCTGTGCAAGATTAGAGATAAAAGGAAACCTGGTCCGGATACAGGGGCGTGCATGGAGACAGGTCTATGCTTGGGGTAGCGGGTGGGGAGTCTGCTGCTCTCTGCTGGCCATAGGCTGGTGCTATAGTCACTGAAAAGTGACTCATTCAAAATGTTCCCGCTGGGGCTCCTCCTCCTATTGCTACTACCATTATTACTACCACAAACTAGTAGCACATATCAAGTGCCCTTCCAATGTCAGGTACTGAACGAGGTGCGGTGGAGACAGAGGGGACAAGTTCTGGTCGGTGTTCTTGACAAACGCAATATGATGGGGAAGACAGATTCCCAGACAGAGAATTATAATAAAGTGAAGTTAGTGTCCACAATAGAGCAAGGAACAGGATATGTGTGCTCCTTCAATCAGCAGTACTGAGCTCTTACTCCGTGTCAACTTCCAAGTGAGGTTCTGGGAAAACAATAATGCCACCTACTTGCATTTGTACAGAGCTTGGTATTTTAAACATTCACTTAGTACACATCTCATTTGGTCATCACAACAAACCTGTGAGATATGCAGAACAAATATTAATTTCCCCATTATTTAGATTAGGAAACTGAGGCTCAGATGGGTTGCATGAGTTGCTATATGATATAGAGCTGGCTGTTGGGTTACAGAGCTTGGACTTGACTGTCTGATTTCAAATCCATTCCCATGACTGTTGCACCACACTGCTCTGTGCTGCTTACTGAGATGTAAGTAGAGTAATGGTTAAGGCCAAGTGCTCCTAGAGTCCAACCACTCTCTATAGACAGTGGCTGGCAAATTATTTCTCTTTGCTTCATGTTCCCCATCTTTTAAATGGGAATAATAACAGTACTTAATTTATAAGGTTATTATGAGGACTAAATGAGTAAATGCTTATGTCAATAAAATAGTAAACACGTAATAAACGTTAGTTCTTAATATCAGTCTCAACACATGAGGCAGACAACTTTGGCAATGTGTGAAAAGTCCACTCTAATAGCTCATTTTTCAGTCTTCCAGTGACAATACCTCTTCCCTCTTGTCTCTAAGAGTACCTGTAGAAATAATGGTACTACCAAGGGTAGAGGAACAAAGTCTGCCCTAGAGAGGTGACCTCTGTTTTTCGGCACAGGGGTGAGGGGGAAACTGCCAGAGGGATCAGGACTTGTAAAATAGAATTTTAAAATGTTCATGTTAAACACAATGTCATTGAGAGGTAATATGTCAATATTGCTCTGAACTCATCAGTGAAAAATCACATGCCACTCATGTCAGTGACCAGAATTATAACTTATACATTAGCAGTTTAATTAAGCCGTATTTTTAAAAGATATTTTTATTGATTTCATAGAGGAAGGGAGAGGGAGAGAGAAACAAAAACATCAATGAAGAAAGAGAATCATTGTTTGGCTGCCTCCTGCACGTCCCACACGGGGGATCAAGCCTGCAACCCGGGCATGTGCCCTTGACCTGAATTGAACCTGGGACCCTTCAGTCCGCAGGCTGATGCTCTATCCACTGAGCCAAACTGGCCAGGGCAAATTAATTAAGTTGAATTTTAAGAGATGAGATGTTTGGTATGCAATTTAAGAATTAGAAATGACTCTTGTTAACAGGACATTTATCAAAGAAGGAACTTACAATACTTATCCATGTACGCAGTTGGAAAATTTTATCTGGCTGAAAATAAGTGAATTTTGTAGCAGAAGGAAAACAAAAGAATTAAAAAGTGTTTTTATTGAACCCAGTCAGCATGGCTCAGTGGTTGAGTGTCAACCTATGAACCAAGAGGTCACGGTGCAATTCCCAGTCAGGGCACATGCCTAGGTTGCGGGCTCAATCCCCAGTGTGGGGAGTGCAGGAGGCAGCAGATCAATGGTTCTCTCTCATCATTGATGTTTCTAACTCTCTCTTTCTCTCCCTCTCACTTCCTATCTGAAATCAATAAAAGTATGGTTTAAAATGTTTTTGTTGAAAAAGTTACCTTGTTAAAGAGAATTTAAAAATTAGAGAATTTATCACTGGACAAAATTCATCTTATCCATATCTGCAAAACAAGGTCAGTATGAGCTGGTATTGAGAATGTGGACAAAGAATTATATAATAGTATTTGAACTGGATCTTCTATCTATCTGGGATCCCATGAAATTTCTTTTCCCACTTTGCTGCATCTCCTCAACTCTTCTGAGTGTCCTCTTTTGGCTCCTTCATGAACTCTTCTTTCTCTACCATCTCCTAAATGTTTGTATTCTTCAGGGATCTTCCTTTGCCTACAGCCTTTATACACTACACCCTCTTCCTAAGTGATTGCATTCTTTCTCACAACATCAATTAGCATTCATGACCAAATTGATTACTCCAAAATCTCCATCTTCCACCAAGACCTCTCCCAAGAGCTTGAGACTCATTATCCACCTGTCTATTGGACATTAGTACCCAAGATCCCACAGACACTAGTACCTCTTAAATGTGTTCTGCCACCTAACTTCTCTGCAGTGTTTAAATGACACCTTCATTAACCCAGCCAGCCAAAGTAAGAACTTGAAAGTCATTCTTTTTTTTATTGAGATATAATTCAATATTCATCCTTTTAAAGTGTACAATCTAGTGCTTTTTAGTAAATCCAGAGTTGTGCGACCAGCACCACAATCTAGTTTTAAAGCATTCAATTACCCCCGAAAAGATCTCTCATATCCATTAGCAGTTACCCCTCCTACCCCTGAAAACAACTAATATACTTTCGCCCTCTGTAGATTTTGCCTATTCTGGATATTTCATATAAATGGCATCATACAATATGTGGTCTTTTGTGACTGGCTTCTTTCACTTAGCCTAATGTTTGCAAGGTTTGTCCATGTTGTAGCATATATTAGAACTTCATTTTGTTTTATGTTTGAATAATATTCCATTGTATAAATGTATCATTTTATTTATCCATTTATAAGTTGAGGGACATTTTGGTTGTTTCCAATTTTGGTTTTTATAAATTAAGTTGCCATGAACATCCGTATGTAAGTTTTTGTGCAACTTATGTTTTCAGTTTTCTACAAGCAAAATTTCTGGGTCATATGGTGATCTATACTTAAGCTTTTGAGGAACTGCTAAACTATTTTCCAAAATTAATATGCCATTTTACAATCCCACCAGTAATGTATGATGGTCAAAATTCTTTTGGAGTCATTCTTGAGTCCTCCCTTTTCCTTAGTTTACACATTTAATCAATCACCCAAGCCTTGCCAATTTAACATACTAAGCATCTCTCAAAACTGTCCCTTGCTCTCCAGTCCTACTACTACTGTTTCGGTCAATCCTATGTCATCTCTCATTTGGAATATTGCAATAATTTCTAAATTGGCTCTTGCCTCTAACTGCTCCTCTATCTGCTGTCAGAAAGAGATTTCTAAAACAGGCATCTGACAACATCATAGTTCTGCTTGAAATCCTTTAATGCAGTGGTTCTCAACCTTCTGGCCCTTTAAATACAGTTCTTCATGTTGTGACCCAACCGTAAAATTATTTTCATTGCTACTTCATAACTGTAATGTTGCTACTGTTATGAATCGTAATATAAATATCTGATATGCAGGATGGTCTTAGGCGACCCTTGTGAAAGGGTCCTTCGACCGTCGAAGGGGTCGCGACCCAGAGGTTGAGAACCGCTGCTTTAATGCAATGGCTCTCAACCGTGGCTGCACAGTAGAATCACCAAGACGGATTTAAAATATCCTGATGCCCAGGTTGCACCCAAGGTCAGAATCTCTGGGGTGGGATCCAGGAATCAATAGTGTTAAATCTTTCCAGGTGATTTCAATATGGAGCCAAAATGGAGAAACACTGCTTTTTAGTGGCTTCCTATTGCTTCTAGCATACAGTTTAAGCTTCTTAATGGCCCAGAGGTCCATCATCAGCCCCCTTATACCTCTTTATCTGCATCTCTTGTCTCTCCCTTCCTCACACTAAATACGCCAGCCACA
This sequence comes from Myotis davidii, assembly GCF_000327345.1. Lineage (NCBI taxonomy): Eukaryota > Metazoa > Chordata > Mammalia > Chiroptera > Vespertilionidae > Myotis > Myotis davidii. The sequence goes on along the minus strand of NW_006299241.1, from coordinate 119,435 downwards.
CTGATCTGCACATGGTATCCAGCAGAAACATGTTTTTTCTTCCCTGTCTGGATCATCCTTCCCAGGTCTCTTCCCCTAGGGAGCTTCTACTCATTCTTTAAGATTCAGCATCCCCAGATCCATCCATGTTGTCACAAAGGGTAAAATTTTCTTCTTTTTATAACAAAGTTGTATCCATCATGTAAATGTACCATAGCTATTTTAGCCACTCATCAACTGATGGGCTGTTTCCAAATCTTGGCTATTGTAAATAACATGATAATGAACATAGGGTGCATATGTTCTTTCAAATTAGTGTTTTGGGTGAACATTGTGCTAAGTGAAATAAGCCAGTCAGAGAAAGACATGATTTCACTCACATCTGGAATCTAATGAACAAACCGAACTAACAGCAAAATAAAGACAGACTCATAGAGAACAGCTCTCTGCTGGGAGGGGAGAGAGGCTGGAGGTGTTAGGGGATTGAACAATAAAGGAAAAATAAGAGAAAGAATTCATGGACACAGACAACAGTGTGGTGACTATGTGGGGAGGGGTGTGGACAGAGGTGGAAGAGGGTACAAGGGGGATAAATGATGGAAATAGAATAAAATTTAATAAAAAGATTCAACACCTCTAGGAACTCTTCTTATACAAGGTTTCTCTTGCTCTGTGTACTCCTTGAACCCTATTGGAATCATCTTCTCCCCCAACCCCACCCCCTGCTGAGCTGATTCATTCATCTCTCATCAGCACCTGAAACTTATATGCACTCTATAAAGAGTTGTTGGGTGAATAAATTAATGAATATCCTCAACAATACAATATTTATTGGTTGACATCTTAACAGCCAGACCATGAAGGCAGCTGGGCCAGAATAGATAATGACTTCAACCATGGAGAAAGGGCCTGGCATAACCAGTCTCACCATACCAGGATACAGCTTCCCTAGCCAGGAAACTCCCAGGCACTTCAGAACTGTCCTCAACCAGAGAAGTGACTCTTGACTAGAACACACTGAACATAAAACTAGGACTGACCATGAAGCAGATGCCTTAGCAACAGTGGTTGGCAAACTCATTAGTCAACAGAACCAAATATCAATAGTACAACGACTGAAATTTCTTTTGAGAGCCAAATTTTTTAAACTTAAACTATATAGGTAGGTACATTGTTATTAACTTAATTAAGGTACTCCTAAGGCTTAGGAAGAGCCACACTCAAGGGTCCAAAGAGCCGCATGTGGCTCGAGAGCCACAGTTTGCTGACCACGGCCTTAGCAGATCCCTCTCCTGAAACTTCAAAAAACCTGCCAAAGAGAAGGGAAGCCACTGTCTGCACCTGCATAAAGACTAGTGTGGCAAAAAGTGAAGCACTCTCGCTCTCTCCGAGCCCATTCCAATGCTCTATCCCATCTCTGGGGCTTCCATGTTTCATGCCTCTCCACACTGTCTCAAACTTCAGTATCAAATAAACCCTGCCTGCTCTGACCAATCTCTATATACCTGCCTGGCTCTCATACTTTGGCTCCACCTTGATTATATGAGAACAACTGATTGGCTAACCACACCAAGTGCCAAGACCACAGCTTTCAGGAGCCCATATCTCTGAGAAGGTTGTCAGCCTTGCCAGCCTACTGTCTGCTTAATGTCAGGTCACGGACTTGGCTTCCTGATTAGGTATTCACTTCACATATATTTATTTCAGTACTAAAATGAGATACCACATATAAAATGGAATACTACTCAGCCATGAAAAAGAGAAAAATCTTCCCATGTGCGACAATATGAATGGACGTTGAGGATATAATGCCAAATGAAATAAATCAGACTGAAAAGACAAATACCATATGATCTCAACTTATATATGGAATAAAAATAACACAAACAAACAAAAATAAAACAAAACTAACTCATAGATGCAGAGAACAAACAGATGAGTGGTTACCAGAGGAGAAGGGAATTGGGGGTGTGCAAAATGGATAAAAGGAGTCAACTCTATAGTAATGGATAATAACTAGACTTTTTGGGGTGATTGCTTTCTAGTGTATAAGAGGTCAAATTAATAATGTTGCACACGTGAAACTTATGTAATAAAAAATTAATTAAATAAAATGAAATACCAACACTAACATTAATTGTCTATATTGCATGCCAGCTATAAAAGAATGCACCATTTGGAAAAACACAAGACTATATAAACTTTAGAATATTTTGTTATTTTAGCAATGCTTTATTGTTGCTTAATTCATGATTTTCACTCAACCTTGGCTATACTAGTACATTGAAAATACCTAGGGAGTTAAAAATACTGATACCTATAAGTAAGTAAATCAATCAATCAATCAGAAAAGTTACTTAAAAATACTGATTTCTTTCCCAGAGATTTTTATTTCATCCATTTGGAGCATCTCCTGGACATTAAGAGTTTTTAAATCTCTGCAGATGATTCTAATATGCAGGTAAAATTGAGACCACTTACCTTAGGTTTACTTCCTAGACACCAAATACACTTCCCCTGACTTGGTTCTGGGCAGTTGACATTGGCAATGCTATGACTTGGTATCTTACAATGGTTTTAGTCCCCCCCAATCAAGACTTCCATTTATGCCCAGGATCTTAGAGGCTACTCTAAGGGCACTATTTTGGAATGATAGCTGACCACCTCTATGAGTTTCCTTCCCCCCAGGCCTTTGAGAGTTTATTCCTATTATTCCACCTGTATTTGCAAAGGATCCTGAAGCCCACTCTTCTTTGCAACTTGGCCTTTTAAAAATCACCCTTTCTGGCTTTAATTTTTGGCTTGCTCTTTCTGTGTCCAAACTGAAAACTCAAAGTGAGAGAAACCCACACTACAGAGTGAGTTGCTGGGGTTTGGTGCCAAATTCTAAACGCCCACTTTCCAATCAAGGGTGACTAAACTATGAAGTAGCACAGCCCCACCCCCTCCTTTTTAGTTCCTCACAGTGCCTGCTATCACCGATTTTATAATTAGTAGTTGATTAGCATAAAAAAGATCTTTCTTCCCGAATGAGGCCTCGCAATTGTGTTTTTCAACTTCTGACCCAAATTGCAGAACAATTTAGGGTTTTGGTTTGTTTGCTTGCTTGCTTTTTGTTTTTACTCAAACTCATTTTGAACAAAGTAGCTTGAAAACAGTGTTAGGCTGTTTCTGCTTACAAATAGCTAGAAGAGCACCTCTCTAAGCCCGTGTCTTGTCAATGTAAGAAACATTCAAACCTATGAAGAATTTTTGTGAGTTTATTTGAGCCAAACTTGACAATTGCCAGGAAGCAAAGTCTCCAGAAATTGAGATAATGCTCCAGAGAATGGCAGTTTTGCACCTTATTTTATACTTTACAATCAAGAGAGGAGATATATGTAAGTTACATGAAATCCATTGGCAATAGATTGGGGGGGGGTAGGAGAAAGCAAAGCAGGGATACCTCTGGGATTGGATAGACACATACTTCATTTATATAAGTGGGTATTGGATAGTTAACAGTCAACAATTAACTCAATGACAATGAGGGGGACTTGGGGTCTCTGCAGAGTGGTGGATGTTCTTTGAGGGGTCTGGAAAAAGGAAAATTATTTTGAAAGCCCAACAATATGTTATCGTAGATGCAAAAAGACAATAGACAGGCTCAGTTAAGGTAAAGATTGACCTTTGTCAGGGAAGATACCAGCCTAGGACATGACTATCCACCACAAACTGCTTTTGCTTTTA
>NW_006299241.1:109387-115515 GCF_000327345.1 Myotis davidii | reverse complement strand
GAAAGATAAAGATCAATAGCCATGGTGGACCAAGGCTCAAGATTTACTTAAAGGAAACTGGATCCAATTTTCAATGTGACACTGAGTTTTTATTCCAAAGTCAAGGTTTACCAAGCCAGAGCTCCCTTGTTTTAAGGGAAAGTGTGGATTCTACATATTGGGTTTTTAGGGTTCATTACTGGCCAACACAGAGGTACCACTGCAGCTCTCTCCTTGAGAAGGTTCCTCCCACAAAGCATCCCACTTCCTTTTCAAAATTTACTTATTTTGCTTATCAGCAAGAAAATGAAAATGTCTTTTTCAGTTCTCTATGATCATCTTCCCAACTCAGCAACTTAATGCACCTTTGTCACTTTGATTTATTCAAATGACTTGAAATGTCAACCTGTTGAAGATCTGTAGGGGAACGTGGGTAGTGTCACCCACTGCCCTGAAAAGGCAATGGATTTCAACTCTCTGAACGGATGTTAAAGAGGCACAAAGCTGAGCCCATGGGATCTCTTCCTGCCATGCTTCTCAATGGAGTGATTTGCTTGAGCACTCTTATTGAGGAAGCCATATCTCCTGCCAGTTTGAATAGCACCATCTTGGCAACAAAGTAAATAGTCTCTGAGAGACTTTTCCTCTAACTGATTTATTAGAGACTCACAGCATAATTTTTATTATTTTTTTAATTTTTCAATTACAGTTTAGATTCAATATCATTCTGTATTAGTTCCAGATGTACAGCAAAGTGGTTAGGAAAGTTATATACTTTATGGCCGTGGGAGGTTGGATGTGGGAGTGCACTGATCACCAGGGGACAGCTCCTGCATTGAGCGTCTCCTGGGCTTGATCCCCGGTGTGGGATGTGTAGGAGGCATCATAGCACCGGACGACTGGTCGTTCTGGTCTTAAGGGTCACTTAGGCTTTTATATATATAGATTATTGATCTATGCTGTAATCTACATCTCTGTGGCTTCTGCAACTACCAAATTGTACTGTAGAACCTTTTGATCCCAATCAAAGTCTGATCTTACTGGATTAGCAACAGCTTCAATATACAGTGGGGCCTTGACTTATGAGTGTAATTTGTTCTGAGACCGAGCTCATTAAGGAGCTCATTAACTCAAATTACTCTGTCAACTCAATGCAAAAAATCGGCCGAGAGACAGCTGGTATCTCAAAAAACTCGTTAGTCGGGACACTCGTAAGTCAAGACCCCACTGTACTGACAATTTGAGAGTACAACCAATTGAGGACTTTTATGTGAGGTGTCATTAATTAAGCCATTAGAATGGCCTCACATGGTGCTTGGCACAGAGGTAGAAAGCACTCATTGCATATAAACTATTGCTATAATTACAAAAAGTTCACTTCCAGTGACTGAAATGTAGGCTTACTTACTACAATTAGGATTTGACTATAAACACACTGTGACTATTGCTGTGGTTCTGTCCTGCTGGTGGCCAGCCTGGTGCTCTCAAAACCATTAAAAGCAACCTTAGGAAAATGTCTAAATTCTTCTTTTGGGTTGAAATTTGGTGAACTCTAATGAGTTTTGAAATAATTAAATTGGTGTCTGAGGTTCGGAAAGGCAAAAGTTCTCTTTTGTTCATTGGGATTTGGTGTGAATTTGGCATTAAGAGCAGACCTGTACTTGCTTACTTCCTTAGTAAGAAAGCTGGAGCTAGCCCCTTCAAAGAAAGGATAAAACACTTGCAGAACCTTGTTCAATTTTCTCAACAGGGAGTGGCACATTAGTTTAGTGTATAGGAAGTTGGTCATAAGGTGCTATATATAACAAAGATCTGACCTTGTTCTTAGCTGAGGTTGGTTGGCTTCCTCTAGAGAGTTTGCCAAGTGGCCTTTGTGGTTAAACAGCACACTGAGCTCTCTCTTAACTTATTTTTTAAAGTTGAATTTATTGGGCTGACATTGGTTCAGAAAACCATACAGGTTTCAAGGGCACAACTCAACAAAACATCATTTGTACACTGCATCGTGTGCCCACAACCCAAAACAAAGTCTCTTTCCATCCCCATTTCCCCCCATTTTGCCCATCTCCACCTACCCCTATTCCTCTTTTCCTCTGGCTATCACCACACTGTTGTCTGTGTCTATGTGTTATGTGTATATGTTTTTGTTAATCCCTACACCTTCTTTCATCCAATCCCCCAACCCTCCTCCCCTCTGACAGCTGTTAGTCTGTTCCATGTATCTATGCCTCTGTTTCTATTTTGTTTGTCAGTTTATTTTGTTAATTAGATTACACATATAAGTGAGATTATATGGTATTTGTCTTTTTCTCACTGGCTTATTTCACTTAGCATAATAATCTCCAGGTCCAGTCCATCCATGCTGTTGCAAATGGTAAAATGGCCCTTTTCTAAGACCAAGTAGTATTGAGAAGACAAAAGGATGGATTTGCGTGGTTGCCACTAGTGAACATTTGTGAGTGACTTCCCTATGCTAGGTGCTGGAGGTACAATGAGTAACAAGAGAGTTACTCTTTTTTAAAAATATATTTTATTGATTTTTTACAGAGAGGAAGGGAGAGGGATAGAGAGTTAGAAACATCCATGAGAGAGAAACATCGATCAGCTGCCTCCTGTACACACCCCACTGGGGATGTGCCCGCAACCAAGGTACATGCCCTTGAACAGAATCGAACCTGGGACCCTTCAGTTCACAGGCCAACGCTCTATCCACTGAGCCAAACCAGTTAGGGCCAGAAAGTTACTCTTAAATCAGTATATATTATTTTGTGTACAAGGAGCTCACAGTCTAATCAGGGAGACAGTGATGTGCTGGAGCCAGCTCCTACTGGCTCATGAGAACTGATAAATTTCAGAAATTTTGCAAAACAATTATTAAACACACTTATTAAAAGTTAAATTATATAAACTTGCAATTAAATACAAATATAGTTAAAACAAAGGTAATACCAACTCTAAGCTTATTGATTTCTAATTATTGTTCTGACTTTTACTGGTATTACTATCAATGTTTTTGAGATTACCTATAGCTACTGTATCTGTATAATGGAAATACTATATAATGCTGTGTTGCTGAGCATTTCTTTCCAACACAGTGCTGAGTGATCAATATCACATTAGTAGCAAAGTACTCCTACATTGACTGTGGTAGGAGTACTTACACCATGGAAATCAGCAATCACTATAAACTAGGAATTTTTTTCAGAAAACAAGTTATTAAACATTTAACAACACACCACTGGACACAGACAAGCAAATAGGTGATTATAGTAAATCCAGTGGGTCACAAGGCTATAGGATTTCGGTCTAGGGTGGAGGAATATGAGAAGGTATTAAGGAAGGCTTCACATAGGAGGCAGTGCTTAATCAAAGCCATGAAGGATGATTAGGAGTGAAGGTCCAGAAGCAAGATAGGATAGAATTGAATGAATGAAAAGGTTGAGTTCCTTACCTTCAAGACTCTCAGTCTAATGGGAGACACAAATGAGAAATAGGATGAAGGAGATACGGGCTCAAGTGCTCTGCTGGGCCTGCTTGGCCTGCTTGGAAGCATAGAGAAGGTCACTCTATTGGTTGGGGTACAAGGAGGCTTCCTAGAGGAGGTGATGTGGCATCTTAAGCTGAGATAAAAAGAAAATATGGATCGGAGAGGGAGGATTGGGTGAAAGAAGGTGAAGGGATTAGCCAAAGAACATATATGCATAGCCACAGACACAGACATCAGTCTTGTGATGGCCTGAGAGAAGGAGTGGTGGGGGATGGATGAAGGTGGGCAAAGCGGGGAGGAGAAATGGAGACATCTGTAATAATGTCAACAATAAAAATAAAGTTTTAAAAAAGAATAGGTAGACATTTTTAAAAAGATAATTAGGAGTTTCCATCTCTTTTGGAAACTGAGGCAGAAAACTAATGTCTTCTTATATATTAAAACTAGAAGCACAGTGCACGAAATTCATGCACAGGTATGGTCCCTAGGTCTGGCTGGTGATCAGAGCCAATTGGGGCCTTCCGGCTGCCAGCTGCGGCCTCCCTTCCCTGCTGCTGCCAGCTGCCAGCTGGGACCTTCCTTTGTTCTGCACCACCCCCTGGTGGTCAGAGCATGTCATAGCAAGCGATCAAACTCCCCCACTCTTGAGGGGACATTTTGCATATTAGCCTTATATATATAGATAGATAGATATGTTAACAACATTATGTTAAGAGAAAAAAAAGTAATAATTGTTTTAAAAGGAATTCTTAAGTGCCACACTATTTTTTTTAGTTGATATAATACTTGATATGTTGCCTTCTGGGTGGGTGTGGTTAGTTTCCAGGACAGCCTCCCAATGGGTAAAGGCTTCTAAGTTCTGCCTGAATAATATAGAAATGGGAAGGTGGAGTAAATTGGGTGCATTTGTTAAATTCTGAACTAAATGGGACCTAGTCCCTCATTTTGGGGAGTAATTACTACATTCTATATTCAAAAAGCTGGTGTTTGCTAAGCCCTTGGGTTTTGCACAAAGCACAAACCACACGATTCTCTTCTCAATAATATACATTCCTATAAACACCACAGCCTAACTTTTACAAGAAAAAATTGGCCTTGAGATAAGGATGGATTACATTCTGGCATACGTGTGAGGAACTGTGACTGCGTTCCCAACTATGATAATCTAGGAAATGATGTTGTCTTACTTTGATAATAACATCTGGGGAAAATACATATTCTCTCTTTGCATTTGGTGCCTTAAAAAAAAAAAGAAAATTAAAGGTCAGATTAGCAACCTAAAAATGAAACTAGAATGGAGGTGAGAAAAGGAGTAGTGTAACATTTTACCCCCCTGCTGAAAAGAGAAAGCAGATCTAGCTATCTAAGCACTGGGGTGTGAAATGTAGGCCCTTCCTGTTACAAACCGAATTAATCCCTTTGCAAATAAACTCTTGGAAAGAATCCTGGGCTAAGCTTTCTCAGAGACTTTGCTGTTTTCATTAATTCCTTTGCATTCTACTCAAGTTTCTTGCTTGCAAGAAACAGAAACCCATCTAGCTAATTCAGATAAAGGATGAGTAGGGAAATTGAATTAACTCAGAAATACAGCATTTACTGAGCATCCACTATGCGCCAAGTTCTGAGGTAGGAGTTTCTGATAAGCAGTGACTAAGATGGACACAGTCCATTTACTCATAGAGCATATCATCTAATGGGGGAGGGGGAAGCACTAAACTCATAATTACAGAATTTGTTATTTAATTGTAAGGGTGATGTGTACTCTTAGGGAAAGGAAGAGAGACTGTGGGATCCCATAGTACCCCAACATAGTGGGGCTGGAGGAAAGATCAGATAAGGCTTCCCTAAAGAAATGATACTTAAAAACACTCAGGAGTTTTCTTTAGCTGGGATGAGGGAGGCATATTTGTTTTTTCTTTCTAATTCCCTCATCAAGCAATGAATTACAAATCTGCATGAAAATTGAGATATTAAAACTCAGAAAAAAATGTAGAAAATGAGCCCATCAAATCTATTTTTGACTTGTAGGATCCTTCAGTTAGAATGCTCAGTTATGTTCCAGGATTTTTCATTCACTCAGGGATGTATTTTTTGGCTACTACTGACAAAATATTATTTAGTATATCATTTAAATCTGTGTATCTATAGCATTATACCCAAAAGGCATTCCAGGAAGGAATTTTCATTGGTAAATGTATGGCCATAGTCATGCGAATGATATGTTTGAAAGGTTGTGGGAGTGCTGATTATCTTATCTAATAAAAGAGAAACATGCAAATTGACCATACCTCTGCTACACCCACAAGCCACACCCACCAGCCAATCAGGGGCTGAGTATTCAAATAAACCCAACCAAGATGGCAGCAGCCACAGAGCTGGAGTGAACAGGAGGCTTGGGTTGCCCCTGGCAATAAAGGAAGCCAAGCTTCCCGCCTGCCCTGGCTGGCTGTGGGCTCCGCTCAAGGCTACAAAGTTTCAATTATAGAAGACAAATAAATCCCAGATACCTGCTGTGTCTTCCGCTCAAGGAGGGTCTGGGAGCCTGGGTTGCCCAGGGCTGTGGCCAGCCTGCAAACAGCCTTCAGCCTCTCACCCAGGCTGGCCACACCTTCATGAGGTGAGGGTCCCCACTGGAGGACTTGGCCAGACTGAAAACAGCCCA
>NW_006299241.1:104352-108524 GCF_000327345.1 Myotis davidii | reverse complement strand
AGGGGCAATCAGGCAGGCAGGCAGGCAGGCAGGCGAGTGGTTAGGAGCCAGCAGTCCCGGATTGTGAGAGGGATGTCCGACGGCCGGTTTAGGCCCAATCCCTGTAAACCGGCAGTAGGACATCCTTGGAGGGGTCTCAGATTGGAGAGGGTGCAGGCCGGGCTGTGGAACACCACTTCCCCCGTGCACGAATTTCATGCACCAGGCCACTAGTTTAAACATAACATTATTTTTTAAACTTTTATTTTTCAATTAAAGTTTATATTCAATATTATTTTGTATTAGTTTCAGGAGTCAGTATAGTTTTGACATTTGTATAACTTAATATATGACCCCCAGATGTTTCTAGTACCCATCTGTCATCATTCATAGCTATTACAATATTGTTGACTGTATTCCCTATGCTGTACTTTACATCCTCATGACTATTCTGTAACTACCAATCTGTACTTCTTAATCCCTTCACACTTTTCACCCAGTCACCCAACCTCTCTTCCCTCTGGTAACTATCTGTTTATTCTGTGTATCTATGTCTATTTCTATTTTGTTTGTTCTTTTATTTTGAACTTTAGATTTGGAATATAAATGAAATCATATGGAATTTGTCTTTCTCTGTAAACATGACATTATCAAATTTTAAAGTTGGAATCTCTATTGTCACAAACAACTGACTTAATCTGTTTGAGCTGCTATAATAGAATAAAATATACTGGGTGGCTTACGAATAACAGACATTTATTTCTCATAGTTGTGGAGGCTGCAAGCCTAAGATCAGTGTGCCAGCATGGTTGGGCTCTGGTGAGGGCCCTCCTCCAGGTTTCAGACTTCTCACTGTGTCTGTTCATAACAGAAGGGTTGGGAGATCACGTTGGGGCCTCATTTATAAGGCACTAATCCCATTGATGAGTATTCCACCCTCAAGACCTAATCACCTCAAATACCAGCATATTGGTGATAAGGTTTCAACAGATGAATTGGGAGAGTGTATAAACATTCAGTCTATTGCAACAACTATCTTTTTTAACAGTGATGTAGAATTAATAACATTGTTGACTTGTATTTTGTTCTTTACACAGAAGATATATGCTTTTGACAGTTCTATCATGTGTCAACAAAGACTTCCCATCTGAGAAATTGGAAAGAAGGCATTTGCATTAACCCTATGCCCATCAAGCATGTTTCTGACTAAAAGCAACTGCCTACAGGTGACTTGATACATCCAGCAGACACTGAGCCACTGGGAAAGGTCACATCTTTAACTTTCTTCCAACCATCTCTCTGCCACACCCAGAATAACTACTGAGTAGAGGAAGAGGCCTCTTCTCTTCCCATAGCCATTTCTCTCTTCTAGACTTATGGCTCCACCAGTATAAACAGATTTGTGTGGCCTAAGAAGACAAACTGACCTAAGATTTGTGCAAAACTTAGCACTTACCATTTTGCAGAAACTTTTTTCAGTTACAGTTGCATAAAAGAGGCTTTAATTTTCACTTTGAATTCTACCTTTGACTGAACCCAAATATCAGAGTGAAATTTAATCAAAACCATAGTTTATATCCCAAAGAAGTAAAGATTTACTTGAAACCTGAAGAATTTCTCAAAGTTATTGAGAGGGTACAGATAGAAAGAGCAGCCTCACTCAGATTTACAACAAGGAGTGAAATCTAAACCATGGGTTCTAGACATTTGCTACCACTAGAGGTGGGTGGTGAAATAATAATGATAATAATAATAACTACTACAAGTAGTATCATTGTGTATTAAGCTTTTATTATATACCAGGAGATATCATGCTAAGCATTTTTTAAAAATCTCATTGACTCATGTCAGCAAACCTCTGGGGTAGTTGTAATTATGTCTCCACTTTACAGATGAATAAATGAGCTTTATGGAAGTCAACACAAATGGCCCACATTCCCATACTCCATAAGTATCAGAGCTGAATTTGGGCATGGATTTACTTTATGCCAGTGCCCATGTTTTTAACCCAGGCATTGGAGAGTGGGAAGTACTTGAATTAATAATAAAGCTAATCTCCAAAACAAAAGAGCAAAGTGTTGTTTTTATGTCTGGATTCCTGTAAATTAATGACAAACATCACACCCATTATATATACAATTGTATACATAGATACTCTGTAAAGTTTAGGGCACTGGTACTCTTGATAATTCTTGTTTTGACTAGATGTGACCCCCTTATATAATTGCTTCTTAGTGTGTTAATAAAACTATGCATTATTACCTGACCAGAAATGTTGCTGTCTTGAAGCAAAGAAAAAGGACTAAGAGGAGGCAGCCTGGCTTTAACAAGGTTCAAAACAGAATTTTGGTTTTCCTTGGAGTTATCACAATGGGCAAATCCGCTTACTTTAGCAATACTGTTTCAGGGTATTATACATGGGGAAAGTTTGGATCAGGAGGGTAGGTGAGAAGTAATAGCACTAATAATGGGCATGTAAACAGCCCTTCTCAATTGACAAAGGACTTCATATTTGGAGTCTCTTATTTCGTTTCCAGATGTTTGTTGTAATGTTTTATCTTTAAATAATTATAAATTCACAGGCGGTTGCCAAGAAACACACAGGGAAGTCTTAAGCAGCCTTATAGCTTCCCCTGATGTTGACATCTTATCCTATATAATAAAAGGCTAATATTAAAATCAACCAAACTGCAGAATGACCAGTTGCTCTGACATGCACTGACCACCAGGGGGGCAGCGCTCAATGCAGGAGCTGCCCCTGGTGGTCAGTGTGCTCCCACAGGGGGAGCACTGCTCAGCCAAAAACCCTGAGCTGGGCTCACAGCTGGCAGGCTCACGGCTGGCCAGTGCAGCGGCGGCGGCAGGACCCTCTCCTGAGGGCTCCTGTATTGCGAGAGGGCGCAGGCCGGACTGAGAGGACACCCCTCCCCCCCCTTCCAGTGCATAAATTTCATGCACCAGGCCTCAAGTTCAACTATAATACAATATCAAAGTCAAGAATATGATATTGGTAAAATTCACAGAACTTATTCAAATTCTACCAGTTATATACAGGTACTCGTGTGTGTGTGTGTGTGTGGGGGGGCGCTCTATACAAAATATTTTTATTACATGTGAAGATCTGTATGACCACTATCACAATGAAAAAACTCAACTGTATCCTTACCACAAAACTCTCTTGTGTTACCTCTTTACAACCACACACTCCCGGCAAACATTAGTCTGTTCTCTATCATAGTTTTGCCATCCTGAGAATGTTACATACATGTTATATAAATGGACTTACACAGTATATATTCTTTTGAGATCAGCTTTTTCTCCTTCAGAATAATTCCCTTGAGACTCATCCAAGTTGTTGCATATCTCAGTAATACATTCCTTTGTACTGCTGAGCAGTATTCTACAGTATGGATGTACCACAGTTTAACCATTCACCTATTGAAGGAAGTTTGTATAGTTTCCAGTTTGGGGCTATTATAAATAAAGATGCTAAAAACTTTTGTGTACAAGTTCCTGCAGGTGAATTTGGGACCATAAAGTTGTTGAAGTATTCCCTTATTATCTTTTTTTTTTTTAGAGTGCTGAAGGTTTATATTAGATTTAATTACAAACTTGCCCGCCTGTCATAAGCTCTCCAAGAGACTTCTTTAATAAATTTCTGATTTTTATACTTCGTTTTACATGGAGCAAATATATTTCCTCTACTAGAGAAATAGTCATTCATAATGAATAACATGTAAATTATTGGGGCAGGAATTATAAATTAGAAAAGCAAATAACTTTATGTATTTTTCTTTCTGTAGCAGCCAGAATAACAATAAATGAAGAATTCAAAAGTAATAAAAATGAAGCTTCTTCTAAGAAAATAGAAGAGGTACAGTAATTGAATTTTTCAATTTTACAATAAAAGGCTTATAAATTGTATTAGCAACTAGAGCAGTGGTTCTCAACCTTCTGGCCCTTTAAATACAGTTTCTCATGTTGTGACCCAACCATAACATTATTTTCGTTGCTACTTCATAACTGTAATGTTGCTACTGTTATGTAAATATCTGATATGCAGGAGGGCCTTAGGCAACCCCTGTGAAAGGGTTGTTAGACCACCAAAGGGGTCGCGACCCACAGGTTGAGAACCGGATTTAAATCCTGCGTTAAAGCTAGGTGCAGGGGACGGAATTATAAAAGGGAATGGC
>NW_006299241.1:97595-98262 GCF_000327345.1 Myotis davidii | reverse complement strand
TTTGATCTCGCCAACATATCTAGATGTTGATTCATTCAGGGGCTGCTCCTTGGGTGGCAATAGCTCCTCGAGTTGTGGTAGCAGCTGCTCCTCAGTTAGCAGCCGCTCCTCTGGTGGGTGCTCTTAACAGCTGTGGTGGCTCCTGTGCCGGGTGGGGGGAGGCTTCACCCGCAGCTGCTGTTCCTCAGACGAATGATGTGCTGATCACGAGGCTGCTGTTCCTTGGATGGGGGTGGGCTACACACACAGCTGCTACTCCTTGAACTGGGGCAGACTGCTCACATGGCTGCTATTCCTTGGATGGGGGCTGGCTGCACGCTGCTGTTGTTCCTCTGATGTGGTGGGCTGCTTGTGGAGCTACTGCTCCTTGGACTTGTGCAGGTTGATTGCAAGGCTGCTGCTCCTTGGACGGGGGTGGGCTGCTTACGTGGCTACTGCTCTTTGGACGGGAGTGAGCTGCAAGCATGGCTGCTGCTTGTCGGACAGGTGCACTCTGTGTGTGGCTCTGCCCCTTGGGCCAGTGCGTACTGCGCAGGGCTACTGCTCCTTGAACATGGGTGGTCTGCTTGTGTGGCTGCTGCTCCTCAGACCGGGGTGGGCTGCTGCTGGTCCTCGAATGGGGATGGGCTGCTCACAGAAATGCTGCTCCTTGGATGGGGGCGGGGGA
>NW_006299241.1:96417-97583 GCF_000327345.1 Myotis davidii | reverse complement strand
GGCTGCGCATGCAGCTGCTGCTCCTCAGATGGGGGATGGGCTGCTTGTGTGGCTTCTGCTCCTTGGGCGAGAGTGAGCTGCACATGTGGCTGCTCCTCCTTGGAGGGGGGCAGGATGCTCACCCAGCTGCTGCTCGTTGGACAGGTGCAGACTGCATGTGGCTGCTGCTCCTCGGATGGGGGTGGGCTGTGCAGGACTGCCGCTCCTCAGATGTAGGCAGACTGTTTGTGCGGCTGCTGCTCTTCGGACAGGTCGGGCTGCTCGCATGGTTGCTGCTCCTTGGATGGGGGACTGGGGCAGTCACACAGCTGCTGCTCCTTGGACACGGGCAGGCCAGATGAGGTTGCTGCTCTTAGGTCTGTGGCAGGCTGCTCATGTGGCTGATGCTCCTTGGACAGGAGAGTGCTGCTCACGTGTCTGCTGCTCATGTGGTTGCAGTGCCCTGGACTAAAGTGTTGGGTTGGTCAGAGGGGAGCATGCTTCAGAACTCACAGGAACCTGCGCCTGGGGTGGCTGGAGACTCAGTGACCATCGGGCTGCAGCCGAGGTAGCGAGTGCCTGGCAGGGGTGGCTGTAGATTCCCAGGTGTTACCTGAGGGCACCCTGGGTGGAGGTAAGGCTAGGCTCTCAGCTACATCAGCTCTCCCATTTGAAAAGGTGAGGCCTCTGAAGAAGAGCTGGCTTCCTGGTCCTGTTTGCAATGGTAGCAGCGGCTGGCTAGTTAGACTAGCCCAGGTAGCCTACCCCCGAAGGTCCTGCGGGTTCTAACTGTGCCTCATTCACACACACACCCCCCCACACACAACCACACACTCCTCTTTTGCTCCCTCACTGCCGCCTTCTTCCTGCCTCTGTAGCTGGGTCTAGGGCAGCCGTGGGCAAACTACGGCCCTCGGGCCGGATCTGGCCCATTTGAAATGAATAAAACTATTGAAAAAAAAAGACCGTACCCTTTTATGTAATGATGTTTACTTTGAATTTCTATTAGTTCACACAAACACTCCACCCATGCTTTTGTTCCGGCCCTCCGCTCCAGTTTAAGAACCCATTGTGGCCCTCGAGTCAAAAGTTTGCCCACCCCTGGATTATATGAACATAAAATGTGTGTGGAAAGTAACCAAAGGAAATGTTAATAGGTTTTTTCCAAGGAAATAAAGTGTTTAATT
>NW_006299241.1:88459-95180 GCF_000327345.1 Myotis davidii | reverse complement strand
ACCTCACCAGAGGATATATTTTTATTGATTTTTGAGAGAGAGAGAGAGAGAGAGAGAAAGAGAGAGAGAGAGAGAGAGAGAGAGAGAGAGAGAGAGAGAGAGAAAACACTACTGAACCAATAGATAAACTGAACAAATACGAACACCGAACACCCAGTAAAGAGGATGGGGACAGAATCTGTAGAGGCTGAGCTGATATACAGGAAATAAGGTTAAGAATTGGATAAATATGGGGAGGACCTCAATTCAGTATAGAAGAAGTAGAAAAGGGATGAGTGGATACGAAGAGAAAAAAGGGGAACAAAATAATATATTTACAAAAAATTGATTAAAAATGGTATAAAAATAGAAAATAGCAAGTAAAAATAAAATTGAATGATGAAAAAATAATGTGAAAAGTAGTAGAAAATAAATCAACAAACAAAAAAAGGAAAACAAAGGAAAAAGCAATAAAAAAGAGCTAACAAAATAATAATAAAAAATGAAAAATTGAAATGTCGTTCCTTTGGCTGGCTTAAGATCCGTTTTCTGGAGTGTCTGTGATTTTTTTTTCTTCTGTTGCTGGGACTGAAGGCCTCTCTATAAGCCAGGCCCTGCTAACTCCCAGGGACTAATCAGATTTTTTTAATCTTCCTTACCATTCAGGGTGGAATCTGGGTGTGGCTGTATTCCTTTCCTGGAGACTGGAGGGAGGGGTTATATCTTCAGGTGACAATGACTGCCCAGGTCCTGGGCTCAGGGGTGACTCAGCACTCAACTTGCTGCCACCTCTCCTGGACCCCCTTCTCTACCCAGCCTCTCCCCAGATTCCACCCTTCCATGCCTGCTCCCACTCCTCAGCACGGATGAGTGTATCTGAAATGTCCTATGAACAGGGTTCAGTGAAAAAACAAACAAATGCTGGCTGCAGAAACAGGGAAGACTGTCTATGAGCTCCTCTCTTACCAGCACTGCATGGTCTGGTCAGTGCTTTAGGCTGCCCCCTCTTGGCTCAGTCTTCCGTAATTATGGAACCCCAATTTCAAATCCCCCGGAGCCAACAGTCCTGTGGATGTCCTTTCCCAAGTCAGAGACTGTGCCTGTCCCAAGGGATGTGGCTGGGTGCCGCATGGTTTCCCTCTGACGCTCTGGGCTCAGAGATCTGGCAAACTTTCCTGCCCAGATCCCTGGTTTTTACCTTTCCAGGGGAACTCTGCCCTTCCCGGCTGCAAACTGTCTCACCAGCTGAGTCTCCTTCACCAATTCGGGGTGGATGTTATTCGTTTCAGCTGCTCATTCTATTTGCTCTGGGACAAGCCTTGGGATGGATCTGCCTATTCCGCCGCCATCTTGTCTCCACTCCATGAATAATGTGGGAAGCTCATGCAGCTCACCAAGCCTCAGTCTCCTTCTCTGCAGTGTCGCTTCCTGTTGTTTCGAAAATACGAAATGGAAATCTCAGAAATAAACCTACCAGGTCTTAAAATATCCGCCGTTCTCAGTTCTATATACTTTTAAAATTTCTTTTAAGACTGCCTCTTTGACTCAAGGATTATTAAGTGTATTGTTTAGTTTTCAAGTGTTTGGAGATATCACTTTTACCTTTCTGGTATTGATTTACAGTTTGATTTTGGTCAAAGAACATATTTTGTATAAAACTGCGCTAATGTAAAAATGAAAGAACTCTTACCATTTACAACAGCATGGATGGACCTGGAGAGCATCATGCTGAGTGAAATAAGCCAGCCAGAGAATGCTATCACATGACCTCACTCATTTGTGGAATATAATGAACATCCTAAACTGATGAACAAGAATAGATCCAGAGACATAGAATCATTGAACAGACCATCAAACCTCAGAGGAAAGGCAGGGGAGAGTGGATGGATTGGGGTTGTGGGGTAAGAGATCAACCAAAGAACACGTATGCATATAAGCATAACCAATGGACACAGACAATAAGAGGGGGGTGAAGGCTGGGGTTGGACTGGGGCAGGCTGGAAGAAGACAATGAGGGAAAAGGGGACATATGTAATACTTTCAACAATAAAGAATTTACAAAAAACATTATATGATTCCATTTATATGAAATGTCCAGAGTAGGCAATTCTGTAAAGACAGAAAATAGATTGGTGGTTGCTTAGGGCTTGGTAAGATGAGGGATTAGGAGAGTAATAGCAAAAGGGTACAGACTTTCTTTTTGATGATGAAAACATTCCAACTCTATGATTACACTAAAAAAAACCATCCTATCTAATAAAAGGGTAATATGCAAATTAACTGTCACTCTATCACAAAAGATGGCAACGCCCATAGCCACAAGATGGCGGTGCCGTCTTCTCAGCCCCTCCAGAGTCCCCCAGCCCCGGGGGTTGGGGGGCATGCCACTGAGAGTGGGCAGTATGAGCAGCCTGGTGGAATGCTTGCTTCATAGCTGCAGCGACGAGGCAAGAGTTACACGCCTGGCCACAGATGGGCCTCTGGCCAGGCTGGGGCACAGAATGCTTGCATAAGAAGAGAAGGAACTGGTGAGCTGAGCAGAGTCGAGTGGCCCCTGACTCCCGGGCAAGGTCAAGTCTGGGCGGCCAGAGGGTGGAGGGGGTGGAGGATAGTGTGACAGGAGGGCCTGGTGGTGGAGGCACAGGGGTGAAAGCTGGCCGAGAAAGAGGAAGGAAGCCCTTTATTAGAGTTCCTGAGAACAGGGAGGGAAGTCGTTTACATTTTCCAGCCACTGATGGGCCTCTGGCCAGGCCAGGGCATGGAATGCTTGCATTGTCGCCCCGGCGGAGAGTCTCTGGGCAGCAGGCACAGAGCAGCCAGGCCTCCAGAGAGCTACTGGCACACAGATTCATGCGCAGGGCTACTAGCTAACATATAAACTTAAAATGGATGAAATGTATAATATGTGAATTATATATTCAATAAAACTGTTTTTTTTTTAAATGAGAGTATAGTCAATTTTTTGTAAAAATTTTGCTTTGAGAAGGAATAGCTAGAGGAGTATGTAGGATCAAAAGATAATTTGTTTTAAGATAGGAATTACTAGAGTGTGTTTGAATATTGATGGCCTTGATGCAATGGGAACAAAAAAATTGGTGGTGCAGGGAAGAGAGGTGATACCTGAAGATATTTCCAACTACTATGAGGATAGCTCCACCTGGAGTTTCTATCAGTTCTAACTCAAAATTATATCCCAAATCCACCTAGTTCTCTCCACCTCCACCACTACCACCTTGATCTAAGCCATCATTATCTCTCACTGGATTATTGTAATAGCTTCCTAACTTGGTATCTTTGTTGCCACTGTTGGTGCTCTCAAATCCATTATTTACCCTGCAGCTAAAATGATCTTTCTAAAATATTACTCTGATCTTTATTTGCCTGCTTAAAGCTCCCCATTGGTCTTACCATATAGTCTGAGCTCCTTAAGTTGGTCTACAAGACTCTAAGACCTGACCCCAATTCTACATCCACATCTTTGAGCTCTCTCTCCCTTACACATTAGGCTCCAGTCATAGTGACCTTCTTTTTATTCCTGAAATTCATCATCAGGCTTTTTCTCACCTCTCTTATCCTGTTCATCTGACAGCTTCCTACTCATTTCTTTTTAAAAAAATCAGATATGGGGTTAGCCCCTCCAGTAGAACTTCCCTGACTTCTCTGGAGAAAGGTAAGTATTTTCACTTCTGAGCTCCCATGTTTACATCTTCACTAAAGCACCTACCATAGACAGATATGTCTGGTTCCTCCACTCGACACTGAGATCCTGGAGGACAGGGACTAGTTCTTAGTCACTCTGAATCTCTATACTAGATGGGTATCAGTCACATAACAGGCCTTTGAGAGTGAATAAAAAAAAAGAATAATGATTGCCCTGGAGAAGATGTATTCCAACAAAACATAACCTTCTGATTCCAACAATAAAATGTGCTGTTTAGTGACATAAATTGTGTTAAGCCTCTAGACATTGCATGACCACTCATGATGGATGATAATATGGAAAGAGGTTATGCACAGGTGGGAGGTTGGGCTCCATCTGCCCCCCAAGTCCTCTTCCAAATCTGAGTCTTTGATTCCATGAAAGCATGACCTCCTTTTCTTTACTTCTGACTGGAATGGGGCTTCTGGACTGGAGGTCATGTCAACTTTGAACTGGCTGAGTAGGCTTGGGTTAGAAAAGGTACTTTCCAGAAGTTTACCATCCCAGGCAGACTCATTGTACCTGGGTTTGCCTTCTCAGCACCTCTGATTTTCCATCTGAAATCTGACTAATACTTGCTAATTGTGTGTTCTGAGATCCTTTGATGAAAATGCCATTGTATGTAAGTATGAAGTATTGCTATGAATAATAACAATGGATGAAGTTTCTGTTGCTTACTCCTTGAGTGAAATTATAGAAAATGGATGTTTTTTGCAAAATCACAGGTCATATCTTCATTGCAGAAAAGAGGCTGGTAAAACATATTCAAGCCCTCAGTCATTTGGATTCAACATAGCAATATATTTGCTTTTCCAAAACTCTGCTGTCCATTCTGGATGCTACAACAAAATACCACAGACTGAGTGACTTATAAACAACATAAATTATTGCTCACAGGTCTGGAGACTGGGAGATCTGGAGATCAAGGCACTGGTAAATTTGGTGTCTGGTGAGAGCACACTTCTCGCTATGTCTTCACATGGCTAAAGGGGGCAAGAGATTTCTCTAGGGTATCTTTCATAAGGGAGCTAGTGTCATTCCACACTCTTGAAATAATCACCTCCCAAAAGCCCCACCTCCTAATGCCATCATATTGATGGTTAGATTTCAACATACTGATTTTGAGGGGGCATTTTCATCAAAGGATCTCAGAATACACAATTAGCAAGTATTAGTCAGTTTTCTGGGGCCTCTTCAGAGGGACTCTGTTGCAGGTCAATGTCAGATGTTGCCTGTGACTTCCCCTGGGCAACCTGTTTGGAACTACAAAGCTATCCAGTTTGTAGCTGCCTCTGCTTGGACTTGGTGTGCATGCAAAGGACCAAGCTGTGTACCAAGGCTGGCTTCTACCAGCCCTGATCCTGGGGGCATGTTAGCCAAAGGCCCAAGTTATCCTGAGATCTGCTTCCTCCTTCCTCTGTCTGCTGGCTGCCTGTCATTCTCAGTCACTGAAAGAGCTCTTGGCAGTACACAAGTTGCATGAGGTAGGTTCTTAGTAAATCACCATGTAGGGGCGAGGGGTGTTCATCTTATTGATACAGGTTCAAACTCGGTGCCTGTCCTGGGTCTGAGGCTATTCAGCAAAAGTCTCAGGGTGCACCAAGACTAGCTTCCCCGCCACTGGGTACTCACAGACCTTTATGATTGGACAGGATGTCGGGAAGTTATCAGGGTGAGGCCAGTATAATTTGTCAGGGCCAAGCAGATCGAGATTTGAGCATGTGAAGGGAGAGCTCAGCACTCTTCTGGTATGTGAGGGGAAAATGGCCCTTATCCTAGAGCTACACAACTCAGTTTATCCCATATTCTTCCAGAAGCCTGAGCTCAACAGGCTGGGGCTGCCAGTAATCAGGACAGTGAGGCTAGTAGGTCTCCTGTGAGGGAGAGGTGCCAGTGAAGCTTGGAGGAAGGCAGGTGTAGTATCCCCTGCCCCAGAGCCACACAACTCAGTCTGTCTCAGATTCTACTCAGATCTCCTGAAGAGCCCATGCTCAACAGTCTGAGGTCACTAGGAATCAAGAGGATGGGGCCTTGGGAGCCTGGAGAGTGGGGATAGTGGATCTCTGAGGAGGAGGAGGCACTGGTCAGGTTCAAGGGGACGTGGGGGGAATGGTTCCCACCCCAAAGCCATACAACTCAGTCACTGACACCCCCTAAATCTGCCTGGACCTCTACACCGCAGGATAGGCAGCTGACTCAGCAGGGTATGAGATCAACAGAGTGGAGTGACAGTGAGCCCAGAGGATAGGACTATTGCCTTCCTCCAAGCTGATGTTGTATGGAGGGGATTGCTGCAGCCAAGAAAGATGGTGTCTGCACTGTGGGAATAGGTCTCAGCACAGAGATCCTGATGGCTGCCCCTCAGCTCTCCCTGCAGAGACACAAACCCCATCTCTCCTTTAAAAAAATATGTTTTTTTATTGTTGATAGTATTACTGATGTCCTCTATTTTCGCCCCCCCCCCAATCTGCCCAGCGCCTACCCTCCCTTACACCTTCACCACACTATTGTCTGTGTTCACAGGCTATTCATATCCTATCTAATAAAAGAGAAACATGGTAATTAGCATATGACCCCTACCCTTCCCATTGGCTAATTAGGGCAATATGCAAATTAACGGCCAGTCAAGATGGCGGCCGGCAGCAAGGCAGCTTGAAACTAACATGAGGCTTGCTTGCTTCAGTGACGGAGGACTCCAACGTTCCCCGCCTGCTGCTGCAGGCCTCTGAGAGGGCAGTTTGAAACATCGTAACATATAGAAGCTAAAAAAACTCCAGAAACCTGCTTTCAGCGAGCTGGGATCTCAGAGCTGGAGTTGATACAGAGTTTTGATTAGAGAACACAAACGAGTCTGGGCCCGAGGGTTTCCGCTTTCCCAGCAGCAGAGGCCGCAGAGCTGGAGCCACAGCTAAAGCTGGCCCAGAATAAAAAATAAAAAAAAAGGAGCGGTTGGGAGCTTCTGTAACCTGCCAGCCTGAAAACAGCCCTCAGCCCCTCACCCAGACTGGCCAGGAACCCCAGTGGGGCCCCACACCACGCAGG
>NW_006299241.1:81521-88439 GCF_000327345.1 Myotis davidii | reverse complement strand
CGGCCCGGCCCTGAGTGTGACAGGGTGCAGCGCCCCAATCCCCTGATCTGCCCTGCTCTGTGTGTGACAAGGTACAGAGCCCCAACCCCCCTGATAGGCCCTGCCTTGAGGGTGACAGGGGGCAGGGCCCCAACCCTCCAATTGGCCCTACCCTGAGCGTGACTGAGGGTGGCATCACAACCTCCCGATCATCCTGCTTTGTGCATGACAGGGGGCAGCGTTCCAACTCCCCAATCGGCCCTGCTCTGAGCCTGACCAGGGGCTGCACCTAGGGATTGGGCCTGCCCTCTGCCACCCGGGAGCAGGCCTAAGCCAGCAGATCGTTATCTCCCGAGGGGTCCCAGACTGCGAGAGGGCACAGGCCGGGCTGAGGGACCCCCCTCCCCCCCAAGTGCACAAATTTTTGTGCACTGGGCCTCTAGTAAGTATATAAGTTATTGTTTTTTCTCTTCTTGTTCTTCTCACCCCCTATTCTGAGATATGTCAGTATGTTCCATGCCTCCATACCTCCAGACTTATTTTGTTTCTCAGTTTATTTTGTTTAATAAATTCCACATAAAGTGAGATTATATAATACTTGCCTTTTTCTGACTGGCTTATTTCACTTGGCATAATACTCTCCAGGTCCCTCCATGCTCTCTCAAAGAGTAAGAGATCCTTTTTTACACCTGCATAGTATTCCAGTGTGTAAATGTATCACAGCTTTTTTATCCATTCATCTATGGATGGTCACTTGGGCTGTTTGCAAATCTTAGCTGTTGTACATAATGCTGCTATAAACATAGGGGTGCATATATTCTTTCTGATTGGTGTTTTGGGATTTTTAGGATATATTCCCAGAAGCGGGATTGCTGGGTCAAATGGCAGGTGTCCTCTTAAAGGAACAGTTCACAAAATTCTTGCTTATTATAGGCACTTACCCTGGGTTCTGAGTTTGGTGGGTACAGGGACAGACTGAGTTGTGTGACTTCGGGATAAGGGTTAGAGATGAGCCACCAAAGTCACTGTATTGAGTTCTCCTCCTACATGGCCCACTGATGCCATCTTTCTTGGGTTGGGCCCTCCCTGCCACGACATTAGCCTGGTGAGTTACACTAGTTCCACCCTGATGACTCCCTCAGGCCTTGTCCTACCCAACTCAGACACAATGTGAGATTCAACCACACCAGTCTGGGCCTGCATTGCAGTCTTTGTTAAAACAACAACAACAACAACAAAACTCTCCAGAAATTCCAGTCATGCTTGCGTGTGTGGTGGGGGAGGGGGAAAGGGGGGAAGGTGCCAAAGACACATGTAGAAACTGAGTTATGTGGCACCTAACAGTAACTGACTTGGATCTCCATTTCCTTATCAACAAATGAGCAAGTTGTTCTGCACCACTTCTCAGTGAGATGGAGGAGAAGGCTCTAGCGGTTAAAAAATAAAATGAAACAAAACAAAAATATAAGACATATAAATATACCTAATCAACATATGCACTGTCAACCCAAGCTCCTGAGCACAGCTCCTTCCCTATTCCTCAAACTACACTGGTCTTTTCTAAGTTCTCTCCCCCATCAAAACTGACCTTGACATTACTTTTAATCTAATTTTATTGATGGTGGTCCTAGGGATGGGAGGGGATAGATAGGGCCTTGTCCTCTCCAGCCGCCCTCCTCATCTCACTCCATTATTCTAACATCTGATCTCAATCAATCTGGGTTTAGAAAATCATTTTGTCCTATGCTGCTCATAAAAAGAAACAAGATACAGTTGAAACAGCCCACTGCTGCAGAGTAATAGATCCAAAACAAATGTGTTTCCTGTTAGATTTTTAGGTGAATTATATTTGACCTCAAGTCCTTCCTAATTGGAAATTTTTCTAACACATTTGTATTGTGTTAAAAAAATGATGGGAGCAATAAACACTATTTTAAAATATGTGCTTAATCTTAAAGCAGGATATGTCTAATCATGTACCTATTCCTTCCTAACAACTTAACTTTACTCATGTAGAGCTTATGTCTGATTATATTATCACTATATTCTCAGGCACGCTCTATGGAACCTCAAAAGACTTTTTTATTTAAAAAAACCCCTCTTTACCTCTTTCCTCTTCATTTTTTGACAATGTCTACTAACCAATTAATCAGCAAAGCCTGATCATGTTATCCTCAAATTCATCTATTAAATTCAATGTTGCATCCCCCATTGCTACTTCTTAAATTCAATCCCCCTCATGTTTTTGCTTGGATGCAAGTCTTCACGATGCCCTTTTCAAAATGTAATAAAATAGAAGAAAAAAAACAACAGCAATTGAATAGCCATCCCATCTTCTCCAGAAAACCTGTTTTATTTATGGAGAAAGCACATTGTAAATTATGTGAAGGTGACTCCAATTCCAGCAGTATTAATGCAACAGCAGAAAGCTCCTTTGCAGGGTTTCTTGAATCATACTATTTCTTTGTCCTGTATACATGTGATAACCAGGTCATCAAGGGAGTGTGGCCTTGAAATCCTCGAAAGCAGAAATCACAAGGAACCCTAAACAATTCTAGAATAAATAGAAATTTCAAAATAAAGCTGCCTAAACAGGACGCTCCTCAATGGAGAATAAATGCTTGGTGCTCTGGCGGTATCATTAAAGGTCTATTGTTTGAAATTTTGTAGCAAACACACATTATCTTTGTAATTAGAAAAATATAAACAATAGTATTTTAAATAGAAAAATAACTTTAAAGAGACAAAAAAAAAAAAACCTGCTTAGGTGAGAGGGTTGGGCAGCAGATGGCAGGGTTGTTTCAACTTTTGCTTCTCTCTGCCAGGCTGGTGTGCACGAGTCCACAGGCATGCAGGCCTCTCACTGGCAGAATGCCAAGAAGAGTGATGACTATATAAAAGGAAGCATGCTATTAACATACAGCATGATATGATTATTAGCTACATCTGGGCATGGGTTTACCACAGATTTGTTTTTTAAAATCTTCTTTGTTCTTTTATATACATTTTATTTCATGATGAACAGGTAGTACTTGTGAAATAAGGAAAAGAAAAGCATTTCACTTTTTAAAATAAAAATTTAAAAAGGTATGAAGTTCTGCCCCCCAAGCAGGAGGCTGCCTCAGACCCAGATTTTAGAAGGCTTCTATTGCATTACCCTGCCCATGAGCGCCCTAAGGAAATGCTTCCAACTAACTTTGGGACAATAAACTAGACATTCAAAATTAACCAATGCCAGTAGATTGAGTCACCTCTGCTTCAGTTTACTAAAAATTTCTCAGGTATTAGCTGTGGACTTTGGAGTTATTGTTTGAAGCCTTAGTAGGTTCACAACTATAGTGCAGTTCCATGTGACTGAATGAAGTAGGAATCAGAAAGGCAGAAAGGCCAGGCAGTGTTCATGCTGCCAGATGAATATGAACATCCCTTGTGCCACTTGGTTTCCAGGACCTACATCTATATCTCACCTTTGGGTTAAGATTTTGCTGTTAGTGCCCCCGACACCTACCACACACAGACATGCACACGTGTATGCACAGGTGCATACACATACATCTAGGTCTGGACAGGAAGTTCAGGAGGTAACTCTGGCCCTCTGTATTTTACTCTGCTACTAAGCACCCCTTTCTTTACTTGATTCATGCTGCCAGATCATCCTAATGCTGCCTGGCCAACGTCCATCATCCTGTTGAACTTCTGTTCCTCCAACATTCCCTTATCATCTTTCCCAGCTTATTTTCCATATCACAGCTGCATTTTCCATATCACAGGATATTGTCTCAAAGTATTTTTAAAGGTAAGCAGAGCATTGCTGTTTTTTCTAAAACCAAAAAACTTACATGCATATATGCATAGCCCATGGACACAAACAATAGTGTGGTGAAGGCCTGGGGTGGGGGAGAGGCTGGGTGGAGGGGGGCTAAAGGGGACTCAGGGACATCTGTAATACTGTCAACAATAAATAAACATATCTTCGGTTAGGATTTAAAAAATACATATATCATTTTTTAAAAAAATACAGGGAAAAGACCAGTGTAGATGGGTGTATCATGTAGGAAAGAACCAAACGTAAGACAAACTTTTTCAAGTTTGACCTTCAGAGAGGTGAAATTATATTACTCAGTGCTCAATTTAAAAGTTCAATATTTCTGTTAGAAGTTTTAAAATGTATTTAACTGTTAATGGAATAGAGAGGGCCTCACCTCTTCCCATTTGCTGGATTTCTTGCGATATCCCAAGAAAAGGAATTTTTTGAGACTTGCACGGGAGGATGAGATAGAAAGCTTTATTTCCATGGAATTACACCCCTGGGTTTTCAAAGTCCCATTTCCCTTTGTCCTACCCTAAAAGAAGTATATCTGGGGCTTCGATAGAGCTAAAATCAGAGCCAGTGCCCAGAGTTCCCTTTCTATGTTGAAGCCGGGTCCAGTTCAGCATCAGACTAGCTTAGCTTATGTTTCCCACTGCAATCTATTAGTCCATTGTGTGCGGGGTCTGCATGGTTGTGAGTCATATGTGTGAATGCAAGGAAGCAGGAGCAAAGGAGCCCCACAAGTCAAGAGGCAAGCACAACAAGAAAGAGAATTTATTTGTTTAGGGCAGTGGTTCTCAACCTTCCTAATGCAGCGACCCTTTAATACAGTTCCTCATGTTGTGGTTGACCCCCAACCATAAAATTATTTTCGTTGCTACTTCATAACTGTAATTTTGCTACTGTTATGAATTGTAATGTAAATATCTGATATGCAGGATGTATTTTCATTGTTACAAATTGAACATAATTAAAGCATAGTGATTAATCACAAAACAATATGTAATTATATACGTGTTTACCGATGGTCTTAGGCGACCCCTGTGAAAGGGTCTTTCAACCCCCAAAGGGTCGCGACCCACAGGTTGAGAACCGCTGGTTTAGGGGACTATGTATTCCTAAATTTTCCGGGGCTTGTAGTGGCCATGCTCATTCTGGCCAACATCTCTGTCCCCAGGTTTGACTGACAGGTACCTTCCCTTGTCACCCAACTTTGTTGAGCATGCATCTATCTTCCCTTTATTGAATCCCTTCCAGTGTTTTGCAGGGAATAGGCTGGTAGTTCCTGGGGAGTGCAAAGTTCAGCTTCCTGGTGAACCAGCTTGAATGACATGCCTGTAATGTCTGGCCTTCCATTGCTACTTTCCTATAAAAAAAATCTTTATTGTTGAAAGTATTACAGATGTCCCATCCCCCCCTCCCCAGCAGTTATCCTCTTTTCCCCATTCCCTACCTCTCCCCAGGCTTTCACAGCACTATTGTCTGAGTCCATGTCTCTGGATATATTTTGTTTGTCAGTTTATTTTGTTAATTAGATTACACATATAAGTGAGATCATGTGATATTTGTCTTTCTCTGACTGGCTTATTTCCCTTAGCATAATACTCTCCAGGTCCCTCCATTTTGTCTCAAAGGGTAAAGATCCTCTGTCTGCATTCCCACCAGCAGTGTACTAGGGTTCCCTTTTCTCCACATCC
Source organism: Myotis davidii (assembly GCF_000327345.1). Lineage (NCBI taxonomy): Eukaryota > Metazoa > Chordata > Mammalia > Chiroptera > Vespertilionidae > Myotis > Myotis davidii. Next base: position 82,952 of record NW_006299241.1, on the reverse strand, counting down.
TCACCATCACTTGTTGTTTGTTAATTTATTGATGGTAGTCATTCTGGCAGGTGTAAGGTGGTATCTCATTGACATTTTAATTTGCATCTCTCTGGTAATTAGTGATGCTAAGCATTTTTTCATATGTCTCTTGGTTATTTGTTTGTCCTCTCTAGAGAAGTGTCTATTTAGGTCCTTTGCCCATTTTTTAATTATTTCTCTTCCATTTGTGAGTTGTATGAGTACTTTATATATTTTGGAAATTAACCCCTTATCAGATGTATCATTGGTGAATATGTTCTCCCATACAGTGGGTTCTCTTTTCATTTTATTGTTTATTTTGCTGTGCAGAAGCTTTTTATTTGTATGTAGTCCCATTTGTTTTTTTTCCCTTTGTTTCTCTTGCCCTAGGCATTGTACCTAAAAATTCTGCTACATGGGATGTCTGCCATTTTGCTGCCTATGTTTTCTCCTAAGATTTTTACGGTTTCATGACTGATGGTAAGTGCTCAGAATTTTTGGTTATGGGGTGGGATTTCCTTAAAGGAAGGTAATAATTCCCACATTGAAAATGGAGGTCTTGTTTAGAAAGGAAGACGACAACTTCCATAGGGGAGAGCAAGGCTAGGAACTGGAATGTGTCCTTGTGTAGGGGTTAATTATTTCATGCTTCTCTGTTGTTCAACACAAAGGTAAATGCCACTTTAGTATAAAGTTTTGCATCCTCTCTTCCTCATTGTAATTCTCTCTAGCTACCTTTACCTTTAGCTCTCTGATAAAATCAGATACTCCTACAGAACTCTGTGAGATGGAATTTGTAAGGATGACAGGAGGATAGTCTATTCCACAGTCTTCTTGAAGCTGAGACCCAGGTAGAGAAGCAACAGCGCACCAGAAAGAGTCATTGTCCAGGAGCTCCACATGGTGATAAATTTGGCAGTGAACAGTTGCCTACACAGAAGAATCACTGAGATTGGTCAGGAGAGATCCAAACCTAGAGAAATAGCTTCCCAACGAATATCTAACTGAGGAATAAATGTGGGGAGAGGGACCTTGTTCCCCAGGATTTTAGAAAAAAAGTCACTTTGGGGTGACAGACTCAGCTAAGGCTTAGGTCACATCAATGATGAAATTATAAGACAATGTACACAATCCATACCAGCAGTCATTGAATCAGATCAATAGCTTTACTCTATTTCCTTAGTGTTAAAAAGCACATTTTTCACATTTCATTATTTCTGAAATCAGAATCTACACTAATAAAAGACAAAGATGCTAATTGACCATACCTTCGCTATGCCGTAAGCCACGCCCACCAGCCAATCAGAGCGATTATATGCAAATTAACCCAACCAAGATGGCGGCTGGCAGCCACGGAGCTGGCGCAAGCAGGAGGTATGGTTGCCTGGGAGATGGAGGAAGCCAAGCTTCCAGCTTGCCCTAAGCCGGCTT
>NW_006299241.1:64549-81255 GCF_000327345.1 Myotis davidii | reverse complement strand
GGGCTTTGTGCTCAGCCACAAGCTCGGCTGCCAGCTGCCAGTACAGCGGTGGTGGTGGGAGCCTCTTCCGCCTCCTCAGCAGCACTAAGGATGTCCGACTACAGCTTAGGCTTGCTCCTTACGGGCAAGTGGACATCCCTCGAGGGTTCCTGGGCTGCCAGAGGGATATCTGACTGCCAGCTTAGGCCCAATCCCAAGGGAGCAGGCCTAAGCCAGCAGGTGGTCATCCCCCGAGGTGTCCCAGACTGCGAGAGGGCACAGGCCGGGCTGAGGGACCCCCCGAGTGCACAAGTTTTTGTGCCCCAGGCCTCTAGTGTATTATTATAATATTGGTGGTGGTGATGATGAAAGTAATAATAACTAATATATATAACATGTGCCAAATGTTATTCTTGTAAGTGCTTTATCTGATTAACTAATTTATTACCCTACTAGAGACCTAGTGCATGAATTCGTGCATGGGTGGGGGAGGACAGGGAGGGACTATGGGAGTTTGGCCACTGGCTCCAAGGAGGGAGACGACCCTTGGCCCCCCTAAGAAAGGAGCCGTGTCCACTGACACCCATCCCCAGTTCCCTGTCCCAGCCCAGGACCAAAGGCCCTGGGCAGGGTTGGGAGAGGAAGCAATGGTCACCAGGCTGGGCATGGGAGGAACTGACGCCAACACCGATGGCGCCCTGCCACCAAGTGGTTCCCTTCCTCTTCCCCTCCTCCTTCCCTCACCACCTTGGTGGGCGGGCAGCCCCTGGGGAAGGGAGAGGATGGGAACAAGACAAACCCTTGTGTCGAGGGCTGACTTTCAATGGATCACAGCAAGGAAGCTGCTCTGCTATGTATGAAACCCCCAACCCAGAAGCAGGTCATCTATGAATGGTTTAGCACCAGAGGCCGATGGGGGCCAGTTGGCTGGAGGGATGGACAGTGAGCGGTTGGCCGGCTGCTGTGGGAGTTCACTGACCACCAGGGGGCAGCTCCTGCATTGAGTGTATGCCCCCTGGTGGCCAATGTGTGTCATAGTGACTGGGCAACGGTTCGTTCTGGTTCCAGTTGTTTGGTCGTAAGGGTCACTTAGGCTTTTATATATAGAGATGAATTAGGTGAAGTTATTATTCCCTCTTTGAAAGTTGAGGAAACTGAGACACAAAAAGGTTAAGCAAATTCTCCAAGATGTCACACACACACACACACACACACACACACACACACACGAACACACACACACCAATACACACACATATACACCTATTAAGTGGCTGAGGAATGCAGTCATGACTCTAATTATGACTGTCAAACAATTCACCAAAAGCATGGTATTAATTTTTTTAAAAGCTATTTCTAAATTAGTGATGCCTCTTAAGATACCTAATGGTATCTTAGAATTAAAGAAATCCAAGTGGTGATTAAATAGTACCTACAGTCTAATTCCAGCCCAGCCTTCATGCATTTGGGACCTCCAGGGCAATGGCAAAGTACACAGGCAGTGACATCTCACCACCTGCATTTGAATCCCAGCTATGCCACTTATAAACTGAGTGAGTTTGGGAGAGTTTTTAAATCACTCTGATCCTCAGTTTCCTATAAAATGAGGATGATCATAAGATTTTCTACCTCACAGAGCTGCTGTGATGATAAAAAGAGATAATCCATGTAGAATCCCTTGAACATAGCAAGTGCTCAGTGAATGGAGACCATTTTCATCTTTCATTTGACTTCCTGGTGTGCTTAGATGAGCAGCCTTCCCCCTCAGTGTTCAGTGAAGTGGGTGGTTCTTACGCAGTGAAAATGAGTATCTTTAGATAGTGCCACCCTTCAGGCAGCTGAGGCTTTCTAGACTCTTATCAGTGCTTTAGAGCGCAGTATAAAAGGTTCACTGCAAAAACCACCATGTGCCTGGAGAACCACTGCTACCACAAATAAGGCACAACTTCATCTCAGATGGGACTATGTAACATTTGCTAATTTAAACTTCAAAACAACTCCTTTAGATTTTTATTTCACAACATTCAATATTTTTTGCATGTTTCAAACCTGACTTGGATTTGTGAGAAGCCCCAAAGGACTTTGTTAGGAAAAACAAATAGTGAAACAAACGAAAAGTAGACACTGCGTTCTTGAAGCAACAGATGGCCATGTGCCAAGTAATAACTGGAAATTAATTTTTCAAGTGCTGAAATGACACAAAATTAAGAAGTGAGTCTGTGATAATCAAACAAATGCCCATTTCTTAAATTTAAGCTTAAATTTACTCTTGTTCTTTTTGGTAGAAAAGAAGGCAAGTGTTTAATCCTCCCCTGAGTTATTAATAACTCAATGAATCCTCTGAGAATAAAAGGAGTTTGAGAATAAAAGTGTGGTAAAAAGGGAAAGAAAACTGTGCCAGATGGCCTGAGTGGTAGGAGATCTCTGTGGAAGAAGGGGAAATATAATCTGAGGTTGCAGTGTTATTGCGTTTTCTTTAATATCTTGAAATTGACCTGTGGGTTATGGTAAATAAGTACAATTTTGGCACCTAGCTCCCTGAGATGATTTTGTCCCATTATGCTACAAGTGTTGGTTAGGATGTGCTTCTCTACTTCCTATTTTCACTTTTGATCTGTTACTCTGGGAATGTGCATGGATCTTTGGTTTGAAGATTTCAGATTCTCTTCCTCAGCATGTGTTCCTAGGGACAAGGCTAAAATCATACCCTATCGCTATACCCTTGAGTTTGCCCCTAGTAACAAACTCAAGACTCTATCATTATAATAATACTGCTTCAATCAGTTAACCAGGTGCAACTAAGCCAACCAAGTCATTGACACATTACTCTCCTTAAGACCATCAGACAGGATTTTTTGCTATATATAATAACCAAACTCTGGGTTCTCATCCCAGTATTCAGCAAAATTTTGCTTTGGTTTAGAATTTCTAAAAATGAAATCAGTCATCTCTGAAAAGTAGAGTGTCTTTCAGGGCCGTATCTTGGCATGGTGCCCACCCAACTCATAGTTTCCAGATAAAACTAAGGTGCTTATTTGGGCTTCAGAAATTCACAGCCTTGATTTTTTGAGGAAGGAGTAGGTATGAAAAACACTTGGGAGAAATGTATGGGTGGGTAACAAATAACTATAAACCAGCTGGTAGACATTTGATGAACTATTGTTCTAGGTGGGTTGAATCCTTAGAGGTTAAGTCACAACCTCTGATATTTTCTGGAAGTAGGTGGGGAGGAGATAAATAGTACATAAAATGAGTGACAGAGGCAGAGTTTAAGCAAACACACAAAAGCAGCTAGAAACACTGAGAGCTGGGTAACACTTGTCACAGACAGTGGGAGAAACAGGAATAACATAATGATTAAAAGACAGGCAGGGGAAGCAAGGCTGCCTAGATTTAGATCCTGCCATGACATTCAATAATGGGCAAGTTAATTAACCACTTTTGGGCCTCATTTTCCTAATCTGTAAAATGGGCATAAAAACAGGACAGCTACTTTATGGAGTTATTGTAAACTTAAATATGTTATTTATAGAAAATGACTCCAACACAGCTAAACACATGATAAGTGCTGTATGTTATAGTTTCTGAGTTCTAAATGTTTCTAGAATGTTCAGCCAACTTTGGCTGCTATGCCAGTTTAGTGAGCAGCCATTATAGACAGCAATTCAAAGACAGGTGGAGGGAAAGCTTCTGTGAGTAAAGCTTCCAAATTCAGGTCACCGATTACCACCCACAAAGACTTGTTCTTCCACACACCCACATTTTGAGGGCAGGGGAGAGTGGGGAGTGTTTCCACATGGAAATTAAAGATTAAATTGCTTATTTCAGGAAAAGCAAAAATAAACAATATGGAGATACAATTGGGGCGGTCCCCACCTACTTCCTAGGAAGCTGGTATTGGCCCTTTGAGTAGTGCAGGGTCATCTGGGTCTGGTTCTGTCACACACCTACTCTTTTCTATTCCACCATGTAACAAAGAACCAAGTCACCATTCTTTGGTAACTGATAACTTTGATGAGTGCAACCCTTCATTTCCTAGTAACCGTTTCCTTCCTCATTACTAAACCCTACCAACCGAAGGCCTCTGAGCTCTTCCACTCTGACTCAAAACAAGAAGCCTATACGGCAAGCCTAACTCCATGAATCAGAGCTTTTCCAGTGTTTGTTAATAGGAAGGGAAGAATGCAGGTATGGCGACAGTAATCACAATATCTACGGCTTTGGAAACCTCTCAAACCAATTTCTAGTCACTCGTCATCTAAAGATTGTTCCTGAGGGGTAAAGCACCTTGATGTGAGGGTGGAAATGATGACACAGAGGCTGTAAAAGGTTTCCTCTCTGCCCCACTTTATCCTATGCCCCACTCAGTCCTTTGGCCCACATGTGTTTCATCCCTCTGGATGGGGAAAAAAGAATTTGACACCAAATTCACATTATGGTGTTAGTAGTTATGGGTGTGACCTGTTTAGGTAGTACTTACAATTTGAAGGGAATCATAGCAAGGGTAAAAAATCTCTAGTGGTAGACACCCAAGCCCTGTGAATGAGATAAGCTAGATTGGAGGAGACCTTTCTCAGTAGTCCCAATTAAACCATTTTCCTCACCCTGGTCATTCTCTAACCAACTACTTCTTTCTATTTCCTTCATAACCCTTATTACTATCTGAAGTTGTCTTGTTAATTTATATCTTTATTTGACAATTGTCTATCTATCTTATCAAGAATGTAATATAGTCCTGGATGGGTGGCTCAGTTGATTGGAGCACTCTGCCATGCAACACAAGGTTGTGAATTAAATTTCCAGTCAGGAAACATACCTAGGTTGGGGGTTCAATCCCTGGTTGGGGCATGTAAGGGAGGCAACTGATCAATGTTTCTCTCTCACATTGATGCTTCTCTCTCTCCCCAAAATCAATAAAAATATATCCTTGGGTGAGGATTAAGGAAAAAAAGAATGTACCATACATGAGGATAGAGACTTGTTTTTTTTTTTTTTTCACTCCTGTATCCTTTAGGGCCCAGAACAGTGTCTGCCACATAGTGGGTGCTCAATAAATATTTGTGAAGTAAATAAAAGAATAATGAACTGAAATGATTTTTAAGTAAGTTCCCCTGAAAATAAATTGTTCACTTCCCCATAGGTTTTGATAACTTAGACCCCATAAATTTTTGATGGGGCAAACAAGACTACCCTCTGTTCTTTCTGCAAACTAAATAGCATAGGGCTGTGGCAATGATAAGGAGTGCCAGTTATTTCATCACTGGCATCACTCAAGGGACTTTTGGAGAGAGGTAAGCTAGAGTATGGGCTGCGAGAGACCGGAGCACTCTCCTGAATATGCACACACCAGCTTGGGGCCGGAAGGGAACATTTTGCCTCTAATGTAATTGAAATGCTGAAGAAAAGTTTGAAAGATGAAAATAACATGTCTCCACATGACAACCCCACAGTTCTGAAAGTTCAAAGGTTTCCACTTCGTTAGATGTACATCTTCTAATGATCCCCCGCTCTCTATGGCCTTTGCCTACAATAACCCTCACAACAGCAATGAGGTGTGTAGGTGGTAAGTATTATTAGGCCTATGTGCAGGTGGAGAAAGTGAGGCACAGCTAAGATAGGGTGAGGTGCATCAATTACCTAGCCTATTATGTAATCCATTTAAGTCGCCATTCATTGAATGCTTACTTTGTGCCAGGCCTAATTCTTAAGCCATATCAACCAATAGCCCATGTTATTTCTCCCATTCAGACAGTCCTGGGCTTGCTTAGTTCAAGACTGAGAGAGGCTTCTCTGATAGCCTAAAAGCTGCACTTGAGCATCCAACCACAAATAAAGTTGGGACCACCAGAGCCCCTGAGGTGACACCCAGTGCTTACTAATAAGAGTGATGGGTTTCCTGTGCAGAATATAAGATTGGTTGGTAATCACAAGGCTCATTCTGGGGCTAGGAACTGTGCTTCCCCAGCATTATCTCTGTGGGTTTTCACAACCCTTGAGGTAGGAAGTATCTTTATCCCCCTTTTACAGATGAGGAAACTGCAGCTCACAGACATGCCCAACGTCACAAAACCTAGTAAGTAGCAGAAACACTTGAACATGAATCACCTGATTTCGGAGGCAATCTTAAGGCATCCGTGTTTCCACCTGAAGCCATGCCAACCACTATACTACAGCATTTGGGTAGAGCATTGGGAATCTGTCATACTACACAGAGCAGAAAACTCATTCAGCTAGAGCCCCACACAATCACCATCGACATCAATGGCTACATCAACAGTGAAAGCACTAAGTAAATGTGGAGTGAATGCATAAATAATGCTGGTAATGAAGCCATTTAATGTTGCAAAAAACATGACCACATGTTTAGAGTTTTCTGTTGGGAAGTAACATTTTGGAAATATTTCTATCCAACAACACTATAATTTGTAAGTTCTCACACATATATGGAAAATGGGGTTCTCTAAAAATAGTTTTTCCCTGTTGGTTCTGGATAGCTGGGCTTACTTGCTTCTACTATCCTTGTTTCACACACAGTGACTAGGCAATAGTAAGTTGCAGTCATGATGAGCATAGGCTCTGAAGTCAGACTGCCTGGGTTCTAATCTTGGCTCTACCACTTGTTAACACTAATCTTAAGCAAGTTACTTCATTTTTGTGTACCTCCATTTCTTCATCTATTACGTGGATTATATAAGTTATTATTGGTAAAGCATTTAAAACAGAAGCTGGCATGTAGCAAATAACATAAGTTATTATGCTGCTCCAGGTAAGAAATCCTGTGAGGAAAAATTGGCTTGTGAATAGGCCATCAAATAGACAAAATAGAAGCAACAAGTTAAAAGGTTAAGTCTGCAAGTTAAAAATTCTGTGCATCAAATATTTCTCTTTCCTCTTTTCACTGTTTATGAAAACAGTCAGATTGTGGCCCACCGAAGCCACATTCTGTGACCACCAAAACTCAGAATTGCCCACCTCTGTCTTCTAGTAACTCTGCATAGGTGACTAAGCACTTACTTCCTGATTCCCCCTTAGTATTCTAAACCCACGACTTGCCTGAACCACAACAATGGGTGACTTCTCCTCCAATTCTCCCAGATACTTGGTGCCCTTAAACTGAGCCTGGCTGGGCAAGGTTCCCTTAAACTACTAGCTTAAGGCTCCAGACCTTCCCCAAATGGGATTCCAATTGAGCAAAACCTATATCCCCAGTGGCTAGTTAGATTAAAATAGCCTTATTCATCACTCACAAAACAAATAAGCTCCAACTAAAATAGCTTTCTAGTCTTTGTTAGTGATCTGCAAGACTGACCCAGGACAATTTTGTAATCACTAAATTATTTTTCCCATCCCCCTCATGATTTCCTCTCTCCCCTTGTTAGGCCACCCTTGAAAAAATAGATGACCTCTATTTTTTTCAAAGTCAACCATAGCAAACCACATTGTAGGAACATTTGAATAGGAAGTCTATAACATCTCTATGTTCTCACTGGTGAAATGCTTGATGCCTTTATATCTTTTCAATTTCTGAGATAATCTCTTGCTACTTTGCCCCTTACAGTTCAAAGATTTGGGGAACTTTATATTAGAAAGCTCCAAAAGATTAATAAAAAGGGCATGTTTGCCTTTTTTCTTGATTCAGAAGAACACATTTTGATCAGTAAAATATATCAATTCATGCATGTGGAGAATTTTAATGAAATATTTATCTATCCTTATGAAACTTTAGAATTCATGCAAATAAAAGTATATGGTACATGATTTTATTATTGAATTGATGGAATTTCCTTCCTGATATCTGAGTTCTGTTACTTAACAAACATTTTTCACTTCACTAAGTAGTCCTTTACTTGGGCTTGTTTCCACTCTTCTGTTCCTCTCCACTTCTTATCATTCACCATCAGTTGCTCATCCTTATTTGTCATAGAAATAAACAAAGGCAACATGTCATGGGTTGAATTACATTCCTCAACATTCATATTTTGAAGCCCTAACCCCCAGTACTCACAATATGATTATATTTGGAAATATGGTCTTTATAGTAGTAATTAAATTATAAGAGATCATTAGGGTGGGCCCTAATCCAATATGACTGAGAAACCTTGCTTCTTAAACTTGTTCCCAAGGACCTTAAGCAAATTACCTAACCCCTCATGGCCTCTTTTTCTTTAACTGTAAAACAAATGGGTTGTACCTTAGCAGGAAGGGTTTCTCAAGTTTGGATCAGCATGAACCAGCTGCAGCACAATCATCTGGGACACTTGTTACTGATAGAATCCTGGGCCCTAACTCAGACCCACTGAATCAGAATCTCCTGTGTTGGGGTCTTGAAACTTGCATTTAAAAATATATTTTTTTAAAAAATTTATTTCAGGGAAGAAGGGAGAGGGAGAGATAGATAGAAACATCAATGATGAGAGAGAATCATTGATATCATTGATTGGCTTCCTCCTGCACGCCCCCTACTGGGACAAGCCTGTAACCCAGACATGTGCCCTGACCAGGAATTGAACAGTTCATAGATAGATGCTCAACCACTGAGCCATACCAGCCTGGCTGAAACTTGCATTTTAACAAATTTCATAGTTCCAAGGTCTCTTTACACTCAACATTTCATGAATCAGTGACCTGTTATACACTTTGCCTTATCTCCATCATCTGTTTAGAAATAGGAACAGACTGATAGATCTTAGAATGGAGGGGAATGGGGACATTGAAAGATATTAATCAAAGAACACATATGCATATATGCATAGCTAATGGACACAGACAAGAGTATGGTTAAAGGCTGGGATGGGGTGGGGTCGGGGCTGCATGCAGGGCAACAAAGAGGAGAAAATAGTACTATCTATAATAGTGTCAACAATAAGAGGACATCTATAATAGTGTCAACAATAAGAAATAGGACACATTCTCACCTGGTCCCCATGCTATTATTAGCTTCTGGTTTGATCCTTAGTGTAGATATAGAAGCCATATTTCTTCTTCCAGTAAAGGATGGCCTATAACAAGGGGAAAAGCAAAAATAAAGGTTTGATGAGAAATAATTTTGAAACTACTAGTTTACCATAAACTTTTGATATTGTGTAGCTTTTAATTTTCCAGAACTTGTTTATCCCTCATGAACGCAAATAATCTGTAGGTAGCCTCATTAAAAATTTCCTTGAACTGGTTCCTTTGACCAAAAAAACAATAGAAAGAAGGGTAGATTCACTAATCATTTGAGTTCTACCCAATATTGCATAATTATCTTGCATATCAGTATTTTGGCCTTTCCTGCTAAAGGTCTTTCCTTGGGTTTGCAAACAGGAGTTTGAGAAGAGTCCTGGTACTGACTGAGCTTTCTTGGTAATGTCACAAAATTTCCAACCACAAAGTCAATCTCCATTTGAGTCAGAGCAATTAGAAGAAGACTAATGACTGTGGACAAAATTACTGAAATATTTTATTGAGGAAGCAATAGGCAATTTGAATGGGAAAATGTCTTTTTACAATGGTGAGGCATGTCCAAAATATATTCTTAAAAAGAGGCGAAAATATGATTATGAAAGACCCCCTCTCACAGACTGTAGGGAATGACATTGAAGTGCCCTTCTATAACATTTGTTTTCCACAATCATTCCATAACTCAAAGTTTAAACCTTGATTTCCAGATGACCTGGCATTGCCCACATTCCAGTGCCTGGTTTAGTGTGTCAGGGAAACAAGTTTATTTCAGCCAGTCTAGGATACTATTTATCAAAGACAAAAGTAAATTCACAAGCACATGTGATCTTGGGCTCAGTGTAAAAACATACTGTAGAGTTAAGTAGAAAAGTCATTTTTACAAAGCTGAGTGTTGGCTAAAAGAGGGTACCCTATTTAGAAGTCAAAATAGCTAGAGCCTCTAAATGTTCAAATGGTTCTTTTCACTTGAGAATACATTGATGTTGGTAGCTTTTTATTTTCTGAGCATTGGCGGCCAGTGATGAAGAGTTCCTTGTATCAAGATAATGCCATTTTCATGGAATCCAGGATAATGAGAGCCCATACTTTAAAAAGAGGCTCACAATGCAAATTATTTGGATTGATAATACTGTGTAGATCAACAAACACAAATTATAGATATGAAAATTTCTAAACATTTACTGGTGTCTAAGTAAAACTTAGGGTTGGAAGTTTTTAGCAATGTGACAAAATGCAATAACCTTTATCAGGACTACAGAATCTGGGTGACACCTCCATCAGCTAAACCACTTATAGTCAGAAAGATTCTGCTTCTCGAAGACAGCTCTAGTGGTGGTGTTTGGGTGTATCGAGGGTGGAGGGATTGAACAAAAAATAAAAAAAGAGAGAGAAATTATGGGCATGGACAATAGTGTGGTGATTGCCAGGGGGAGGGGATACAAGGGTGGGTGAAGTGGAAGCAGGTAAAGAAAGGATAAATGGTGATGGGAAAAATTAAATTAAATTAAAAAGAAAGAAATGTTCTGCTTCTCATCAGAGGATTTAATTTGACATCCTTTAAGACGCTAGAATCTTCTCACTTGGTTATCACAGAGGTAGGGTGCAAACCCATCAGGGCACACTCTCAATCAAACCAACCAACCAGATTTAAAGGATGTGGGAGAGGCCTCTAGATATGCAACCCCCACATCAAGGCCACTGAAACACCTCTAGCTAGGAGTAGGTCATATAGGTGCCAATATAGAATATGATTTTGAGGGTGGTAGACTTGTATCACTGAAAATGACTCATGCATTTGCACCCATACGTACTTCAGTACTCATGGAGGTGTACCTGTTTAGACAGTCCTGAACTTCACGCTACTCATACTTTATGGCTCCAACGTAAGGGTCTTTGAAGAAATTACTATCTCCACTAGAAAAAAATAAAAGCTCTTTGAGGGCAGTAGCCACGTCATAAAACTCTTTACCCTGTGCCGATTGCAGAGAAATAGGAGAAAACCCACAATCTCCCAGTGATGCAATGCTATTAAAAAGAAACATTCTGTTATGTTGCTTTTTAAAATGTGGTTATTAAAATGTGGAGCAACATAGAAAAATGCTTGTTAGAAAAGGCTAAGTGAAGATATATATGTGAGGGTATGGAAGTGTTAACTAGATGAGGGAATCCTTTCACAAGGTAGTGGAACCTCGGTTCTCGAACTTAATGCGTTCTGGAATGCTGCTTGAGAAGCAATTTGTTAAAAAACCGAATCATTTTTCCCCAGTAGACATAGTGTAAATTGAATTAATCTGTTCCATTTCCCCAAATTATTCTGTTTTAACCTTTCATATATACAGTATATGTCTAATGCACTGATTAATGTATAAATAAATATTTCTTTTCTTAAATTTATTGAGCCACCCCTACTAGCTTTAAACAAATCACTTTCAACAATCTTTACAGGGATGTCTTTCAGGTCAGATGCATCATCTTTGCTTATTCATATATCACTACCTCTGAAATGTCTGTCACTGCTAACTGCTTTTCCTTTATCCAAATCAACAACAGTTTTTCTACCTCTTCAATTGTCTGTGATCCTTGTTTCTTTCACATCCTTAGCAACATTAGCACCCTTGATAGTCTCTTTATGCTTTAAAATTGTGTTAATTAAGATTTCACCAGTAACACAAGCATTCTCTCGTTTGTTTGTTGCCTGAGAGAAGTTTTTTGTCATGCTGAGGTGTCATCATGAAATGGTTGTCAGGTTAAAAACCAAAGTTTGTTTAGACAACCAAGACATTTTTTCTGTGAATAATTTTGTCAAGAACAGAATTGTGTGAGATGTTCAAGAAATGAGGTTTGACTGTATATGTACACATCACAATGTACACTTTAAATATCTTACTATTTTTATTTGTCAATTATACCTCAATAAAGCTGAAAAAGGCAAGTAAAAAAGCAGGTTACTGCCAAAACCGGTTTGGCTCAGTGGATAGAGCGTTGGCTTGCGGACTGAGAGGTCCCAGGTTCGATTCCGGTCAAGGGCATGTACCTGGGTTGCGGGCACATCCCCAGTGGGAGATGTGCAGGAGGCAGCTGATCGATGTTTCTCTCTCATCGATGTTTCTAACTCTCTATCTCTCTCCTTCCTCTCTGTAAAAAATCAATAAAATATATTTTAAAAAAAGCAGGTTACAAACATATAGATTCTATAATTACAGCTAAGAAAAACTTTAAAGAAAAGACTAGAAGGAAATATAACAACAGCAGTTATGCTAGAAAGTTAGGTTAATGAGTACTTTTATTCCTTTTATCTTTCTTTCTTTCTTGGCAATATCATTACATAATACTTTTTTCAGAATTTAATTTAAAAGAGGATTTATGTCAAGTTATTATAAAGTTAAGTTCCTAGGTTGAAAGCATGAGTTGATTTTTTCCCTTATGGAACCCAATCTTCTAGAAACAGAGAATCTCAATGGGTGAGCAATTCTTTGTTCTAAAAAAGGTTGCCTAGGAGAGGGGTTCATTTGGGCTTTTGGCTCTGAATGAGTAGGCCTGGAGAAATTCTGAGTCACCTCAGGATAAGAGCCATCAAATTCATTTCTGTCTGTTCCTCTAAACTGAGACCATGGTGCATCCCATTCTTATGTGTGCCTACCAGGATAGTTTCATAAAACTGAGCCTCAAGGAGGAAGATAAGTAACAGCTGGAAGGCCCTGATTTGAGCTTGATGTGTATGGGCCTGAAGTAGGGAAAAGGGAAAGGGAGCAAGCTGGCTAGGATTTGCCACTTAGAGTTTTCCCTGGTCGCCACAGATCATCAACTAAATCACCAGGCTCACCAAAATATTTTTGTGGGGGCTGCTTACTAAAATGACCAAAAAAATCTTATAAATAGATATTTGAATTAATCCAGCAATTGTTTATTAGAAAATGGGGAGTGAAGGGCACCAAAGAAACTTAATACTTAGTGTTTGTTGAGGAGACAAGAATCAGTTAAGTACCATGCCTGGTGCTACATAATTAAGTGCCACATGAATGAAAAGAGAACTCCAAGGCTACCAGAACAACATCCAAATTTCTCTGCCACTCTCTGGGCTCTGGAGCTATTTTCATTTGTTTATTAGGTTTGGTATTTGATAGTTATGGAATGTGCCTCTGAGAGCCAGTGATAACATCATTTTATTTATAAAATCAGTTCCTAATAGGAACAAATTTGGAAATAATTTAAATGGGAAATGTTCACCCTACACACAATGTTCAGGGGAAAAGTGGGTGATATACTAAGTATGAATCCAGTGATGCATAATGTATGCACATATATTTCTTTATTAACAGAGAGAGCATGCAAGCCAGTAAGCCTAGAAGGAAATACTCCAAAAATGTTATCAGTGGTTATCTTTGAGTTGTGGGTGCTTTTTGTTTCCTTCTTTATATTTTTCTGTATTTTAAAGTTTCCCACAATGAACACTTATCACTCTTCTCATCAGAAAACCAGAGCTCCATCAGGCACTGGTGGGTGAAGTATTCTAAAATGTAGACCTCTCGGTGAAAATAATAAAACAGGTTTAAGAACAATTTAAAAGAAAACCTTAGATAATAGAAAACAAGTTCTTAATAGAAATTAAGCCTCTGTGATGTAAACTTATTTCCACTGACATCCAGGGGGGCAGTCATACCTCCCCATATACCTGCCTTAATATCTCAGTATCATGATATGTCTCCCAGGGTCTGAGCAAGCAGGAACTGAATAACTACTGTGTGCCCAGCATTGCCCTGGGTGTAATAAGGCTGTACAGTCCTCTCTTCTTTATTGTGAGTGAGCTCAACACCCATTAGTTACAGGAGAAATTTGGATTTTTATCTGGCCATGTTCCCTCCAGCATCTCCTACTGTAGCAAGAGCCATCATAGGACAGAGGTTAAAAGCACAAACAGGAGTCAAACAGATTTATATTTTCATCTGTTTTGTGCTTCTTATTAGCTTGGCCAAGTTCCTTGACCCTTCCCAGATTCAAGTCTACCTCACAAGCTGCTGCTGGGAGCTTCCGATGAAATAAAGTATATCAAATCTTTAACATGAACTAAGCATATAATAAGTCCCATCCTGTTTACTTCCCCGTCTCACCCAAAGTTCTGAATTATTGCAATAGTTTACCATGTGTCAAACAGGACATAATTGCAAAAATATATTTATACAAGGCATTGGGTGGATAAAGGGAATGGCAATGTGGAATGCAGTAAAAATATTTGATGCCATTTCTTAGCAATACACAAGAAGCACAGATTTGTCTATGTATTAAGAAAGGGCCAAATTTTGTGGTAGACAATCAAGTTGCCATAGAAATTTAGATAAAAGAGAGAACGCTATGGGCCTCCTTGGAGAAAACGTAGTTGGGGTAAGTCGTGAAGGGGGTTTGAAGGGAGAGAAAGGTATTGCAAGTGAGGTGAATGAAAAGGAGAGCTTAATGGAGGCAATAAAGATGTTGGGCTCTTGGCCTAAATTAGTACCTTGCTTACAGCAGTAGTTTCTGGGTAGAATGTAAGAACATCAAAATCTCTCAGGGAAAATTTTATGGTTTGAACCCCTAAGTTTCCATCTATAAGAAACTGAGATCCAAAAAAGGAAGGTCACATGGTTACACAGCTGGTCAGAAACAGCCAGAAATAGAACCTTGGTCTTCTGACCCCCAGCGCCCAATGATGTGGCACAAGACTGGGAGAGCCTAAGGACAGGGATCCTTCCTTAGTAAAAACTAGGTAGGAGTGACAAGTTTGGAGCATGACTACTAAAAAAATGTTTTGAATTAATGATGGTAATGGTTGCACAATTCTATGAATATACTAAAAACCATTGAACTATACACTTTAATGGATGAATTATGTTGTATGGGTATTATATCTTGAGAAAGGTATTATAGAAAAACTGAAGCTGAATCCCTAAGGCCAATCCTGAGTCCTGGCCCAGAACACAGGCTCAATTGCTGGGAGAGAAATGGGGCAGGTGAGTGGCAGGACAATAGAGTAATTTACAGTTCAGACCATTTAGCAACTACAAAACTTCATACACACCAAACAAAAAAGCCTGAGTGCTTTTGAAGTGAGGTCTCAAATTATTCTCTGAAGTTCTTAAGTTTGGCCTTAGATGCAATTTCTCCCCCTCCTTTTCTCTCACTCAGGATGCCCTTGATCTCTTCATAAACAGTTGAGATCAGATGGTTCTCCTTTGTTAGGAGTGCCAGGTGTTAGGTTCCGGGTGTTGGCAAGGAGCTAGGTGGGTGTGTAGAGACCCTGTGGTTTGAGAACTGTTTGGACCAGCAAAGGCCACAGACAGCTTCTCCATCACGTCTGGTAGTCAAGTAGGGGTTCAGGCTTGATGCTCACCTGGGCTATATTCTTTATAATTTTCCAGAACCTTTTGTGAAGTTGTTAGAGCTCCCTCAGCTTCTTAAACATAGTGGTGAAGCATTTTGCTAATCAAAATATGAAGTTATTTTTCCTTAGTTCTTTTTCATTTTTCATTCATTCATCTGTTCATTCATTCCACAAAATAGAAGTGGCCCCTGCCCATGTGAACTTTCTGATCAAGTGGGAGAGAGATTCATCAACTAATCACTGTAGACAGAATTCTAAGATGGTCTCCAAGATTCCTACATCCTGGTGTTCATGCCTTATATAATCCGCTCCCCTGGCATGTGAGCAGAACTGTGATTATAATGGAATCTCATTCCCATGATTAGGTTATATTATACTGTAAAGGTGAAGGGATTTTGCAGATTGAAATAAGGTCTCAATTCAGCTGGCTTTGAGTTGTTCAAAAGGGAGATGATCCTAGTGGACCTGAATTAGTCAGTCAGTGAAAGAAATTGTTAAGATGACAATTGGGACAAATGCTACAGAAGGGAAATGCATACTGCTATGAAGGACTACAACAGGGATATTTGAAATAATAATAGCTAACACTCAACATTTTTCCACATGCTGTTCCTGGTGCCTTGTTTATATCTTACTCTAGCCCAGTGGTTCTCAACCTGTGGGTCGCGACCCCTTTGGCGGTCGAATGACCCTTTCACAGGGGTCGCCTAAGACCATCCTGCATATCAGATATTTACATTATGATTCATAACAGTAGCAACATTACAGTTATGCAGTAGCAACGAAAATAATTTTATGGTTGGGGGTCACCACAACATGAGGAACTGTATTTAAAGGGCCAGAAGGTTGAGAACCACTGCACTAGCCCTATGAGCAGACACTATTGCTGTCCACATTTTGTGGGTGATAAGATGAAGGCACAGTGAGTTTAGTGACTTATCTAATATTGTGTGCTTAAACAATTGTGGACTTAGTTATAGATATAGAGAACAAATTAATGGTCACCAGATGGGAGGGGGGGGTTCTGGTAATGGGTAAAGATGGTGAAAGGGATTAAGAAGTACAAATTGATAGTTACAAAAATTGTCACAGTGAATGAAGTATGGCATAAGGAATATAGTGAATAATATTGTAGTAACTATGTATGGTTTCAGATATGTACTAGATTTACCAGAGTGATCACTTAGTAAGTTATATAAATGTCTAATCACTATGTTGTACACATAATATAATATTGCATGTCAACTGTAATTGAAAAATAACTTTTTTTAAAATATATTTTTTATTGATTAAGATATTACATATGTGTCCTTGTCCCCACGTTACCCTCTACACCCCCCCCCACTCATGCCCTCCCCCCCGTTGTCCGTGTCCATTGGTTAGGCCTATATGCCTGCATGTAAGTCCTTTGGTTGATCTTCCCCCCTTA